>NC_140179.1:69766001-69801001 GCF_963971535.1 Notolepis coatsorum
CACAAAATCCAAACTCAATGACCGAAAAAAGGAATAGGCTTGAAAGGAAAGGCACATGCTTATTTTTTGCCTATCATTTACAATTCTTAAAAACAAAATATATTTTAATATTAAAAAACCTTAAAATATGCTGCAAGATAAATAAGAGAAAAAAGAAGGAACTACTATCACTGAGGCTGTCTGTCTAATCGGACTACCTAAACGGACAACGTATAACATATGAAGTATATCACGCCATACGTACCTTATGCATTCTGCACCTGTGTATACTGTATACTTACTTAATCATAGCATATATTTAGATTAGGGGTGTAACGATGCATCGATTAATCGAAATGCATCGATTCTAATGTGACGATTCAACTGCATCGATTTGAAAATGTTAGAATCGATTATAATCGAAATTAATCTGAAAAAAACTAAAAAAATAATTATGTCTTTTTTGTTTGTGTGTATTGTTTTTATTGACCTATAGTCCATTCATGCTGAGTGAATCAGTTCCCCCAGCCACATTTGTGTATTAAAAATTATTTGGGGAATTAACTGATAGAAAATGTATTGAAAATGTATCGAATCGAATCGAATCGTGGTCAAATGAAGAGATTTCATGATGCATTGAATCGTTGCCTGAATAATCGTAAATCGAAATGAATGGTTGTGAGGTCGCATCGTTACACCCCTAATTTAGATTAACTGGGTATATAGATATAACTGGGAGGGCATACATACCCTCATCTGCACCTTGACTTATTTAGACAGCCTACTTGCTCATATGCACATACTCAGTTAATTATATTGTTATATTGTTTACACTGCCTATTTTAATTTTTTACTTCCCCACTGTACAATAATCTTACGACCTGTATCATGTCTTCTACTATCACCATGTACCTGTACCTCCCCTCCCCCCTCCCCCATGCTGCGATGATACCTGAATTTACCCAAGGGGATCAATAAAGGAATATCTTATCGTACTGTATCTTAAATGCAGAAAATAATGGAACACAAACACACAGGTCTTCACGCGACCAGTTCAAGAACAGAAAAACAACTGGGGAAAAAAAGGCTTGGATGAAACAATGGAGCATAGCCTGTGGTGCAAGCAAAACAATTCAAACTGAATTATAAGGAAATGATGTTCACGAGGTACAGGGATGAGGAAGGGATTTGACATTTACGGGTGTTTACATTTTATTTTATTTCTTTAATGTTTTACATATATAGTTTTAGTTTTTTGTTTTGCATATATATATATATATATTTGTTTTGTAAGGTTTTAAATTAGTACACTCATTTGAGTAGAGGAAAAGGGGTAAGTGCATAGTTCTTCCTAATCCATTTCGAACATGTAAATTGAGTTCTATTTCGTTATGGCTTTCGCTCAGCATCATACTGCACTGTACTTCACTTCGTGCACGTGCACTGAATAAAAAATTCCACCATGTACCTTTACATCCCAACATTCGTCTGGCCACACCCCCATCCGCTTACCTTCATAAGCAGGTGTGTGGTCACCTACTCGCCTCCTTCTTCACTTTCACCACAAGGAAGTGCCTTCGGTAGATCCCCACTTGACGAGGTTGTTAGTAGAAGAAAGTTGGAAAACAAAAGAACGGGAAGATACGTTGACATCATATCTTTATTTTCTCTCTCACTATTTCGAGAAAATACGGCGATATTGTCTTCGTTACTGGAGTGTCTGGAAGATGATGATCATTCTGACCTTCAACGGCTTTTTCGTATTAGGAGCTCACGCCGCTGACATGCTCCCCAGCTACAGTCCTCCTTGCTGCGGCTGGATGGGGTTGCCCTCCGGCCACAGAGCTGGACTGTGGGAAGCACCGACTGTTGTGAGAAGCGGTTGTTTCCAGGATGGGGTACGTACTGTTTTGCTTGCGAGCTCTGGTTGTTGTTGATGCTGTGGGGGTTGGCTGACAATTTACGAAACGCCGACTCCAGACTGGGGTCCTCTGCTCGGCTTAAACGACGGTCGGAGGATCTTGGTCTGACGCCCATGATGGTCAATCTAGTGGGCCGCGACCAGGTCCTGGTGAACCCAGGATTCTCGAGCGGATGCTTCTCTGTCCCGTGCAGGCCCCACCTTTCACATAAAAATTTAAGTACACCCTAACGAGGAAATGTGGGCATAGGATCTTCTTTATCGGGAGTTCCATGCTCAAAGTCGGCTGCAGCCCGAAATGGGAATTGTGCTGGCCCCGCTGTATGTCTGGATCACCGTTGAAAACTGTGTTTGACATTCTTTTTCTTTTCCCTCTTAGGGGAGGGACTTGGACAGCGGCCTGTCTGAAGTGTGGCTTGTTATGTCGTTGTGTACAGTTCAGGTGATAGCTGCTTAGCTGGCGTGCTAGTTGTGGCCTACTGTGTTAGCCAGTCAGCTGTTAGCTGCGGCGCTAGCTCGCTGTGTTTACCAGGCTAGTAAACGTTAGCTTGTTGCTATCAGTCGGACAGCTGTTAGCTTAATGCTACACTGTTGAATGTTGCTATGACTATAACATGCCTTAAACACTCTGACTACGACGTCATCTTTGACAGAGGATGTTAGTCGAACCTACACCGGGAGCCCTGCCAGCGAGGACTGCGTCAACATGGAGAAACGTAGCGGCTGGGTGGCGCAGCGACGTTACCCTCGTCGCCAACACAGGAGATGCTGTGTTCAACTTCTGTGTCCCGTTAGCCAGATTGCAGTTCTCTTGGCCTGCGCTCAGGGTAGGAGTCCCGACCGGACTTTAAACACTTCTTCTTTCCTTCCCTTCTAAATGTTTTGTAATAACGATGTTTTCCAAAACGTGTGTTGCTGCAATACATTGAGTATACAACGCGTGTTGTGTGTGAATTGTCTTGTCACTGGTATAGCTTCTCTCTCCATAGAAATCGGGTTGTTGTTTACATGTGTAAAAATGATCTGGTTAGTTGTGATGAGAACATGTGTGTTCATGTAACGTAAACTCACAACTAAGGGGGTTAATTAACCTATGAAGCTATGCTTAGTGACATGTGATTGAGGAATGAATTATTTTCTCAGCCTGTAATGACAATGAACAGTGTGTTCACATATTAACAGGGTTACCTGTTCAACTTGGTCATATCAAGGGTAAGGAAGGAGGGGTGGTCCCCCCGGTTTCCCTGGGGCTTCCCCACCCTCCTCTCAGACATGTTGTTTACAATATATTGTGTGAATGAATGAATGAATGAATGAATGAATGAATGAATGAATGAATGAATGAATGAATGAATGAATGAATGAATGAATGAATGAATGAATGAAAACTTTATTTAACAGATTGCAGAATGGGTACAATACAGTACGGCTCAATACACACAATTGTTAAGGGGATGCAGACCTGAGAAAGACGTTTGTCTTGTTTCCATCAGGGTCGCCCTGTCACTGTGTTTGTGGGGATACGATGTAACCCTCTGCTTAATTGCTGGGGTTGTGCTTTCCGCTTGAGAAACAATTTTTTCCTAAAGAAAAGATTGTTTGGTCACTTATCATGTGTGCTTAGCAAGGCCTGTGGCCAATACATAATCGAGGATTCTGTATTCTCTCGTTATGAAAAATGCCGTTCCTCTGTAGCAAGAGTGTACTTTTGCCATTTTTTGTTGTGATGAAGGGTTGTGTGTGTCTTGTGATCTACAACTGGGTTAGGTTTGGCCCACAGAAGCACATGTAAGTCTGGTACCGGGGCTCTTAAAAGGGGGCCCTCTCTGTTCTGTGTTTCTTCCTTAGTAAAAATCAGATAGCAGGTTAGCACATGAGCTATTCGAGGCTGTTCGATGCTTCATGTCAATAAAGTATCTATCTATCTATCTATCTATCTATCTATCTATCTATCTATCTATGTAGCAGGCTATGACTGTGTCATGCTCTACTTGTCATTACATCGTATCATGGGTGTGGGGTCGTAAAGGGGTGAACTGGTAATCCTTTCCTCCCCTTTTCTGATTGGTCAGGGGTTAAAACCTCCTGTCCTTCAAGGTTCCTGTCACGTTGCTGTTCGGCACGTTACAGGGTAAGAGGGGGGGGGGAGTTTCCTGGTCCCACGCCCTGGAAGATTGGGCGTGTGCACCGCGGAAATTCCCCCGCCATAGAGTACGTCACTGAGCGCGTCTCTGTTGGTAAGACTTCCGTGGGTTGTTCAGGTCCATGTTATGGATCTGTTTCAGGGAGTTGTCAGAGCTCCTTCTCACGAAGCTCCTCCTCGGGGAGAAGTGCCTTCTGTGAGTTCGGACTCTCCTTCCCTGTGAGGGAGCCTCCTCAGAGTTTCAGAGCCTCCTCCTCAGATTGTCAAGGTGAGTAGAACTTCAAAAAGGAGTTCTGCTCTATTGTGTGTATATTCGATTCAATTCGAGAGAGCCCTAACCCAAGTGTTACATAGCTCAATGTTGCAATATATCCTTTTCAATCTATACAGCTCGCCTGGGAAGTCTCTCTGGGGATTTCCGTCTCCTCCCTGTGGCGAGGGTGGTGGGATGTAAAAATGTAAAAAAAAATACCCTCAGCTGCGTCACGTGGGATTCATGTCAGTCTGTGTTTCTTTCTTTTTTAAATAAAAAGAGGAAGGAACATGAAGCATGACGGCTCTGTGTCGTTCTCCCAGGCGACTTGGAGGAACAATGTTTGGTGTCTTGCTAGACTATCCATTGATGTGTTTGGGTCTCGACGCGTACATAGTGCTGGCTCGGGGTGTTTCTGTTAAGAATCACGCAGGGGCTAAGTGCGCCTTGGTTGCTTGTTATTAAAACAGCATTTTTATAGGGCAACTGGGATGGAGTTTTGTCTCTTCCGAGCGCCAGTTTACTAGGTTGTCTCGATGAATTCTCGTTCATATCTGGGGTATGTTAACGGAATAGATCAGAACATAGGTAGAGGGGTCTCACGCCCTTGGGGTGGGCCACTGAGCGCGGTACAAATGGGACCGTCTGGGTGGCGCCCTCTTTTCATGTTTTAGATCGACACGCATACCTACCCCCTCTTCTGGAGTGGGCATGTCGGCGTGGTTAAGGCACGGGACTGGTCTGGTCGCGCTGGTCCAGGTCAGTTAACCCGTTGTCCGCCGGGGATGCAGATCTGCTGTTCTGGTACCCTGAGGGACTTGTGCTTTTTTCGGGGGGGAAAATGCCGTGTCGGCCCGGGTGTCACAGGGTTAGGCGTTATGGAGACCCTTTGTTGGGTACATGTTGTACTCTGCACTATCGTAATGGCTTACGGCCATACCAACCTGTACACGCCCGATCTCGTCCGATCTCGGAAGCTAAGCAGGTTCGGTCCTGGTTAGTACTTGGTTGGGAGACCGCCTGG
Organism: Notolepis coatsorum; assembly: GCF_963971535.1. Lineage (NCBI taxonomy): Eukaryota > Metazoa > Chordata > Actinopteri > Aulopiformes > Paralepididae > Notolepis > Notolepis coatsorum. Next base: position 69,771,322 of record NC_140179.1, read on the forward strand.
GAATACCAAGTGCGGTGTGCTTAGGGCTGGTTCTCCATTCTTTTCGCTCCTCGCTCACGCGTGGCGAAGAGGGGGCTGTTGGGGTGGTCTTTGGACCTCCTCTGGTAACCCTGTGCTTCCCGAGCCGCCGGGCCCAGTCCGAAGTAATGTTTCCTCGACCCGTAGGCCTGGAATAACCCTTTTTTGAAAACTGAAACACTTGTACTGCGGTATAGCCAATGTATACCCGCAGATGTGTTTTGGAGTTTTTTCTTGAGGGGTTATAGGAACAACCACCGTCTGTACCAAGAGGGTAGTTGATTCCCTGGTATGTTGGAGCAGAGTCAACTCCCGGGTTGCCCGGTTGAGTGTGCCCCTGCACGTTCATGACGTCTGCCAATCATGTCAGCCTTCTCTGCCTCGACCCCTCTGGGTGGTTTTTTTTTAATGGAGGCTTTGTCATGGTGATCAACAACGCCAGCATACGCCCCTTCCTCTGGGGGGGCTGTTTTCAGCTGACTCCTTTGGCGCCTGTCTCGTCCGCAGTGCTCCAGGCTCAGGTTACAGCCTGCTGCCTGGTTTCCCCGGTGCGCTGCCTGCTTCCGTTGGTTAACCTTTTTGAGTGCTTATGGCCATGCTGACTGCCTGTTCTGCAGGGTCAGTGTGCGAGGCGGTGTGCTATTGGGGGGAAAGGGCCCGCTCTTGGAGGGGCCTTATCCGAATACGCTGGCGATGTGGGGGGCGGTGTCACTAAGTGACCGCCTGGTGGGGTCTTGATGCCTGGCGTCATTGACCTCTCCGGGCCCCCTTTTTCCGGGGGATCCAGTCCCTTCGGTGGGTCTGGGTTTTCCTTCGCACTCCGCTGCTACAGCCTTCCCACAGGGTTGGGTTTGCTCTTGACCCCGTGATTTTGGGAGCAGTAACGAGGTTGCGTGTGTGTAGTCGTGGGGTCAAGCCACGGTCTGCTCACCCTGTGCGTTGGGTTGCTTGAGTTCCTCTTCGCACGGTCGGATCCGTCTCCCTCCCGTAAGCCTCCAATAGGGGGGGTATCCTCCATTAGGGAGGGTCAGGGGGCTCGATCCTCCCCGGTCTGATGGTTGTGGGGGGCCTCAGCGGGGTACATTTGTCGGGCTATGGCTCCCGCTCAGCCTCCCTTGTGCAGTATGATGCTGAGCGAAAGCCATAACGAAATAGAACGTAAGGTTATGTATATAACCAAGTTCTATGAGTTATGGTGACGCTCAGCATCAGACGCTGCTGCGGCCCTTGATCTCGCCTTGTGGTGAAAGTTTGGGAAGGAGGCGAGTAGGTGACCACACACCTGCTTATGAAGGTAAGCGGATGGGGGTGTGGCCAGACGAATGTTGGGATGTAAAGGTACATGGTGGAATTTTTTATTCAGTGCACGTGCACAAAGTGAAGTACAGTGCAGTATGATGCTGAGCGTCACCATAACTCATAGAACTTGGTTATATACATAACCTTACGTTATGTTTTGCTTTTGTTTATTTATTATTATAATAATTTTTTTTCCATTTAACTTCTTGAAATCAATGATTTGTTTTGATTTTATATTGTTTGTATTTATTTACATGTTCGGAATAAAGATTCCAAATACAAATTTAAAAAGAAAATCAAACAATGGAGCATACTCGATGCCTCTCGGCTGTGGACAATGCCAATTGATGACTGACTGCCAATTCAGAAGACAAGTGTCCCTCCCACACAGAGCACAAGTCACATTCTGACAGTTACGAGTGCCATTGTCACCCGTCACTTGAACTGGTGATTCACGTGGCGCTTCCCTATTCACAATATAAAATACGAGTGTTAATGTGTATAGGTCATCTTGCCAGGTACATGATTGTCTAACTCCAATATTTGGGCAAAATACACGCTGTAAAAAGTGGGGTTATCATCAGTGCAATCAACAATAGTAAGTTAACAGTTGTTATTAGGATGAACATTTTAGCTTACCTATGTATTTAAAAGCCATGTATAAACCAGAACCACCATAATAATAGAGCTGGGGTCTAAATGACTTTCAACATCTAAATTGACATTCTACCTTGATATAGTCTGAACAAGGCTACATCAAGCCCCTGATGAGCTTGCATCCCTGTTATATAGAGTTAGGATGGGGGTGTAAGATGGTTCTCTATATTGATTTGGCACTCATCTATACTTTCAACAAGTCGATACATTCTCGCCTTGCTCCCACTCAGGGACTAGGTGAGTGTGCGTGTGTGCATGTGCATGTGTATGTGAGTGCATGTGCATGTGCACATGCGTGTGCGTAAATGCACAATGACAGAACGCGCTGTCCCCAGCCATCTGGCAGCTTTGCGTGTGAAATTCCACAGCATTTTCAATCAGTGGTAACTAATTGAAATCTGATAATTGATCGTTTCTTCTCTGAGCATATTGGATGCTCTGTGTGAGCATATTGGATGCTATAAATAGCATCCAATATGCTCAGAGAAGAAACTAACAACCAAATATCCTGTCACCTTTATAGGGCATATTTAAAGCTTCTTTGAAAAGCCATTTCAAAACCCTTTTAACACGGCCGGTATACATTATTCTCTCTCTCTCTCTCTCTCTCTCTCTCTCTCTCTCTCTCTCTCTCTCTCTCTCTCTCTCTCTCTCTCTCTCTCTCTCTCTCTCTCTCTCTCTCTCTCTCTCTCTCTCTCTCTCTCTCTCTCCTGATGGCATGGGACTCTCAGGGGGGAAGAGACTCCCCAATTTCCCTATAAGGAGAGTTCCACACTCTTATCAGTTGTCTCATCTATGATTCATCCTCCTGCTCACTCAACCCTCTCTGTCGTGAAAATGCCAGCACTTATCTGCACTAGAGGACAGTGTGGAGAGAGAGAGAGAGAGAGAGAGAGAGAGAGAGAGAGAGAGAAAGGGAGAGAATGAGAAAGAGACGGAAGACTGGGCCCTTTTTCACAGAAGCGGAGCTTGTTGTAGATGGGTAAAAACAACCATGGCATGATTTCTACTCCATTTCAAAATGACATAATGCCACACGGACTTGCCGGATGTGCTTCGGTGAACAAAACACAAAAGGCTACCATTATGCACGCATGGGCAATCACAGAGATTAGTAAAATGGATAAGTGATGATTCAACTGCATACTTACTTAAATAACTGACCTCTATGCTGGCATTTATATAGCACTTCTATCCAAAGTGTTTTACAACTTAACAGAACGTAGACCAATCTCGGTCACTCTCTTTGTCTGGGAACGCCCAAAACCAAATTCGGTCATGCCCCATTTTGCACATCCAGGCTTTTTTTACTGTCAGCGTTTGGGAATTTCATGTCGATAGGTAGGTGAAGTGAAATTATACTTATTTTAGAATATATATCAAATTTCATGAGTATTCATCTATATTTAGTCATCTAAAGACTATTAGATATGAACATATGTACCAGTAAAAAGTGGGAATCTCTAGAATGTGTTTTTGGCGACAGTGTTTACAAGTGTGCGGGTAGCCTCTCTAATCAACTTGAGGTTATACACAACACTTTCTGTTGTCAGTAGATGGCAGCATTGGTTTAAAAGGTAAAAATGTTATGACTACAAATCCCAAGACATTTAGCACCTAGTTCACAGGTCAGCACCGGATTAGGAAAACGTGATCTGAGGAGTGTTAAACTATTAATGCGAGCTGAATATAGTGACCGAGAATGGTCACCTAATTATCTTAACAAAAGTGCATCATTAGTATTATGTTTGTTGTATAAAGGGGAACAATAATGGTACAATTTAAAATTTTTATGTTATCCGCATATAAAGGACAAATAAAACATCGTTAATTTGTAAGAAATCTCAATGAAAACAACGCAGGGTAAATTATATTCGCTATTGTTATGAAAATGTGATAGAATCCTATAAAAATGTGGACACATTTGGTCGTGTGTCGTCCCCTAGCTTAAGACCTTAAGCCCTATTCAGCCCGGTACCGGTACGAGATATATTCCACGTCATAAATAGATCAATACAGTCCATTATTAAGTGATTTTGCGTTTCTCTTTAAAATGTAGCCAAAAGTAAAGACCCTAACCCTATCAAAACAGCAGTGGATATTTTGTTTTCAGCACTACGTTTGTGTAATCAAAGGTGCACTAAAGTATGTGCTTATTCCACTGTGGCTGAGTCTACACACAGTCAAAATCCTCAAGTGCATCATTTATTTAAAACTGAAAAGGCACAATCTATAATCCATATACAATAAGGGTATAGCCACCACCCCCAAAATCCACAACAGAGGAGTCGGAGAGACATTCAGTCATTCTCCAAATGGTCTCTTAACCTCTTAAAAATCGGACGGCGGGCACATCGGGCTGCGTTTCCCCCAATCAACCAATACATTGTTGGAAAGTAAAATGTGCCGCCATTCGATCAACACCATACTCAACCTATTGCGTGCTTCCAGTCTCAGAGTAAACAAAACCTTTATTTAAGTGTGCTCAACCCTCTGTAACTATTATTACATTAGCACTCAGATGGATTCCTCCTGTTGTGGAAGAAAGTCCAGAATGTTTCCTTTCAAAAGAGCCCAGACCCATGCATGTGCTATAAGTGGTTCAAGAATAAATCGCTAATTACTTTGGGTATGCGATCGTCAGGCGTGTTATGCAAAACTAGCCCCATTTTTGGCCTGATGGATAAGAGGTTAAAACAAGGACAAGAACTTTCTAGTTTTTATTGTTTTTGAAAAAAGCCTAATTTACATTGGCAACGTTTGAAAACAACACACATCCCCTCCTGCCGCGGCCTCATTGAATATTCAGACTGCAATAGCACTAGTGTCTCGGCAGCCTCTAATGGGACTGCATGGCTGACGGAACAGATGGCTTCTCCTTCCGCCGGTGTACTTAACTCATTTGAACGAGCTCCAGAACTACTTTTTCCTATGGTACTCTTAATGCTCTCTTGGCAGGGCTGGAGGTGTTCCCGAGTAAAGGTAATAGGCAAGGAGGAGAAAACGAAGGCTAAACGAGAAGAGCATCAATTATTGAGAGCCGGCGCTCTCCTCTCCCGGTCCAGCCAAAGTGAGGATATATATATCAAGAGAGTATACACTTAAACAAATGAAGGCACGCGGACAAAACCCTGACACAATTAGGAATGCACACACACACACACACACACACACACACACACACACACACACACACACACACACACACACACACACACACACACACACACACACACACACACACACACACACAGGGCCGGACTGGGGAAATAATTCATACCGGGAGATATAGCGCGAAATATAGCCCCAATCAGGCCACTTTTTAAGCGGGGGGTCTGGGGGTCCCCCACCCGGAACATTTTAGTTACAAAGACTTAATTTCCTGCATTCTGGTGAATTTTAGTGCATGTAAATCACAAACTAATGAGCCAACAATTGCTTTGTACAATGTACTGTTATGAACCTCAAATAAAACTGTTGTGGCACTAGCAATGGTACTCTCTCCACCTTCAAAAAGAAAAAAGCAAGAGCACAACATATTTTTCTATTTACTATTATAATACAGTTAACCACTCTCTCCACCTATTCAAACAAGGCAAGAGCACAATACCATATTCACTTTACTGATGCACTACCCATCAACAGTTAAAATAGCCCTTTACACAAACATTAAATAACAGACCTTTCATTACAATACTATAATAACAGTAGCCACTGCCAGAATAGTGACACATGTATCACGTGTGGTGAGCATTGCGTTGTCTCAATCATTTTAACTATAAAATGAGCTCAAAGTATGAGCTCACTGACTGAAATGTCCAACAAAAAGCATCAATTGTCAAATAATATTGATCACATTAACTAGACTAGATGTTTTTGAGGAAATTAGAAAGGGAACAACAACTTAACCCTTGTGTCTGATCAGATACTTATTTTTTGATAACTTTGCAGTGATTATGATTGTAGCCAATGTGGCAAAGGTGTGTAATCTTTGAATTATCTTGGAATTATTTTGACTCTCTCTTTCATAAATTGTTTATTCAACTTCAGCCCCAATCATAACCACCACATATTGTTTTTTGTAATGTCAGATTTAACAACTCCTTTTGGGAGTGTGCCATCTGCCATTCCATTCGCCGCCTCCACTGTGAATCAGTTGTATCGCCTGGTCCCGCCTCCACCAATCACAAGCGGCAGCAGCTCCATTGTGTGTGTGTGATCCGAGGGAGAGAGTCAGATAGTTCTCCAACTCTGTCGCAGACAGTGAAATCCTGGTTGTTCCCCACCCAGTGGTGCAGTCGCGGTCACACCCGGTTACACGCTGTGTTACCAGATCACTGAGGCAGAAGTACGCGCGATCGCGCACGGATGTGTACTCGCGTGTACGCGCACACAAAAATGCGCTGTATCCATTCATTGTGACTAAGTACCCGGTCACCGTTTTACATAACAAAAAGCGCAGGTAGACTAAGTGTCTGGGTGTTGGCTATCTGAATGCATCTCCCCCTTTATTCTGTGTGACACAGGCAGTGGAGGTGAATACTAATGTGGCTCGGAATTCGTGATGGGGGTCTACCTGCTTATGTTATTGAATCAAGCGTCTGTGCTGCGCGCCAGCTTTCCACGCGCACATTCACACAAATAGAGAGCAAGAAGAGCTTATATGATAGAAAGATTGCACTTGCGTATATGCGCTTGTGTGTGTGCGTGTGTGTGTGCGTGCGTGTGTGTGTTTATAAATCAGTTCTGTGCACATGCACGTACCCGCGCGCGCGCGTGCACGTGGCGTGGCGTGTTACCAGTTCCCATATTAGGACTGCACCACTGTCCCCACCCACCTGGTTATCTAAAAACGATCGCGCCGCGCCGCCGCCACAACTAGAAACAATGGCCTGGCAAAAAAAATTAAAAATAAAAAATAATAATAAAAAAATATATATATAATTTTTTTTTTTTTTTTTTTTTCTTTTTTTATAATTTTTTTTTTTTTTTATCTGTGCAGGCCAGGCCACCGGGAAAACTCCCGGTGCTCCCGATGGCCAGTCCGGGCCTGCACACACACACACACACACACACACACACACAAAGTACACGTTTACAAACGCACACAGGACCTAGCACATCCACGCAAATGCATGTCTTTTGGTCTGGGAGGAAACCGATGAACCCCGAAGGAAACATGCAAACTCCACACAGAAAGGCTCCCCTGCTGGTCAAACCCTCGCTGTGAGGTAACGGTGCTAACCATTGCACCACTGCAGGGTTTGGCAGATGGTTTCCAAAGCGGCAAAAAAAACAGCTGTGGTTCCTCTTGGCATCCCAGTAAGCAGGCGTCAGCAGCAAGATCAGAGAGGGGAAGGAGGAGAGCAGAGAAAGATACATATAAGTGGAAGAGAGAGAGAGAGACACAGAGCGAAAGAGCTACTTGTGCAAAAAGGTTTTCAAAAAGCGTTTTTGCAGAAGAGTGTCATTTTCTTTGTGTTGACCTTGCAGTGTTCCGAAAACTAAATATGGAAGATATATTATTATTTCATTAAATATTGATGAGGCTTTTTCTTTTTCATTTGAAAATGTTTGAGTGGGATTGATTTATTAAATATTTAAGAGGCATTTGTTATGATAAAGTTTGGTGTCTTTGATCTATTGGAGTGGTGGGCGGAAAGGTCAACCTGGCACTCGTCCCAGTATCACCACAACCATACCTGCTCTCTACACCACTGTCACCAGTACCTCCACAACCACACCTGCTCTCTACACCACTGTCACCAGTACCACCACAACCACACCTGCTCTCTACACCACTGTCACCAGTACCACCACAACCAGTCTGCTCTCTACACCACTGTCACCAGTACCACCACAACCATACCTGCTCTCTACACCACTGTCACCAGTACCACCACAACCACACCTGCTCTCTACACCACTGTCAGCAGTACCACCACAACCATATACCGTGATTGATTGATTGAAAACTTTATTAACAGATTGCAGAATGGGTACAATACAGTACGGCTCAATACACACAATTGTTAAGGGGATGCAGACCAGATAAAGACTTTCGTCTTGTTTACATCAGGGTCCCCCATTTTCAATTCATAATGACATTTATGACATACGCAACATACAGATAAACAGATATATATATCATGACATTTATGACATACATGACATACTGTTACATGTGTGACATACAAGATATGCAAATATACAGTGGTGTTAAACACAGTGGCGGCTGGCCACTAGGGGCGCTCGGGCGCCGCCCCCCCCCTGGTTAACCCTGGTTAAAAGAGAGGAGAATAAGAAATATTTGTTTTTGTTTTTTTCGTTTTATAGCCCTATAAATAATATAAACATGTTTAAAATGAATAATATTTACTCATTTTAAGTATGTTTGTGTTTCCAATGCACAATATAACGTTAATATATCAAATATAAATAATCGTTTTCCTGAACAGGAAGTGACTCACTGTCTGATAGAGAATACGTTCCATTACCTTAGCCGCATTTCTCCTCGCCGCATTTCTCTCGGGCTAGACGCAATAGCGCTTTGAGTGCGCGTGCACGCCGTGCACTGTTTCATCGCTGTATCCGTCGCAGCCAATCAGTGCGTAACGCGCTGTGCGTTGAAATATGATGTATTATAATGGAACACAGGCGCGTTTTGAAGCGGTCTAAGCAGCAGCGTCTATAATTTCCATAGCCGCATTTCTCGGAGACGCTCTCTGATTGGCCGACGTCAGTTTTTTCCGTAGCCGCATTTCGCGGAGACGCTCTCTCTGATTGGCCAACGCCAGTTTCTGTTGTAGCTGTTGTGTTGTTGTGATGCAGCTATTTGTCTTAGAGCGTGACGGCAAGTTCTTTCGACGGTTAAGCTTAGGCACTCTTTCAAAGTTGGTTAAGGTTAGAGTTTGTCTTAGAGCAGGGCGATAGGAACGCCAGGTAGTATAGCTATATATGGATGCAGTGTGGACATGCATGGACAATGGACATCAACACAGTCTGGACAGTGGAGTGGATATACTTTATCAATGCTAACAAGCTAATAGCTGGATGCAGTCTCGACCACGTAAACAGTGAGTTAATTCGGTCTCTCTCGCTCTCTCTCTCTCTCTCTCTCTCTCTCTCTCTCTCTCTCTCTCTTTCTCTCTCTCGCTCTCTTTATGCTGTGTTTTTGTTTTCGTCACGGGTGGATCATAAATCAACCAGACAATGAATGGTACTTGAACTTGTTTAAAATGAAAAGTTATACAAATGTGTTTATTATTGTATTGATCAGAGAGAGAGTGGAGTTTCTTTTGGATTGGAAATAAGTGGATTATGGCTTGTTCAATATCGTCTATGTTTGAATGAATGAATGAATGAATGAAAACTTTATTTAACAGATTGCAGAATGGGTACAATACAGTACGGCTCAATACATACAATTGTTAAGGGGATGCAGACCAGAGAAAGACGTTTGTCTTGTTTACATCAGGGTCCCCCGTTTTCGATTCATATCGATAGTTTAATAGCTAGCCTTGGCTCGTTTAACAATATGCAAAATATGTGTACAGCCCTGTACTCATACTGAAGTTATTCTTGGTATATAATACTACACATACACTAGGTCTGATTGTGTAACGAATCGATTCCACGTCGCGCTATGTGTGAGAGAGAGAAAGAGAGAGAAGGAGAGATAGAGGGGGATACTAATTAATTCCGCCCCCCCCCCGTGAAGAATTCACGAGCCGCCACTGGTTAAACAGAGATCCTAACAGAAAATATATTCATACGAGAGGGAGGAAACTGTACATTAGGAGGGGGTGGGTGGGTGCTAGGGGGGGTTGGACATTTACAGGGGCCAGTTTCGAATTGCAGCCTCCCATAGGTGCTCTTTGAGAGCGGTTTTGAAGGAGGGTAGGGATTCACATTTGTTTACGGCTGTGGGTAGGGCATTCCACATTGATGTGGCATAATAGCGAAACGTGTTTAATCCCTTGTTTGAGCCGAATCTGGGTTGCACATGATTTGTGGAACTTCCTCTGGTGTTGTGGTCGTGGTATTCACTGACCTTTGGGAAGTACCTCGACATGTACATGGGTACCTTGGTGGTGTAGTGTATCTTGTAGTTCAGGCCCATTGCAAGTTGATGTACTCTGTCGTCTACTCTAAGCCATCCTAGGTTGTCAAAATGGGCAGGGGTGAGGTGGGTTCTAGGAGTAAGGTCAAGCAGTAGTCTGACCAGTTTGTTTTGTGATGTTTGTATTCTTGTTTTTAATGCCTTAGAGGTACTTTGGTATCATGAGGTGCAAGCATAGTCGTAGTACCCTTGAATGAGTGCTCCTGCTAGAGTCTTCAGGGTATTCTTGTTTACCAGAGAGGAGATCCGGTACAAGAATCTTTTTTATTGCATTGGATGCCATTTTGTCACAGGAAAGATTTGCCTCTAGGATGGACCCCAGGTATGTAATTGCCTCTTTCCTTGTGACGATATTGTCACCCACTGTATACAGAGAAGCCGATTGTCTTGCTGAGTTTGTTATTTGATCCGAAGAGAATGGACTCTGTTTTACCCAGGTGTAATTGTTATGTGCGAGCCAGGTGCAGATTCTGCCGAGTTCCAAGCTGAGGGTTTTTTCAACCTGCAACTTGTTCTTGTCAGAGACCAGCAGGGATGAGTCGTCCACAAACAGGAACAAGTTGTCAGCAGTACCACCACAACCATGCTCTCTACACCACTGTCACCAGTACCACCACAACCATACCACGCTCTCTAGTCTACACACCACTGTCAGTACCAGAAAACATCTCATCCACAATACATAATACAATCACTTTCAAAAGAAATATTAAGAGATATCTTGCAAACATGTCAAGTATGTAACTGTTATCTGTGTATTTTATCTTTTTATTTTTTTTTGACTGGAATGTTAGATTTTATAATGTGAATTTGTATATTTGTATTACATTTTAATTTATGTGTTTTGTTTAAATTTTGTATTTGTATTTTTTGTTGTACATTTGTATTGTATTTGTTTTGTCCAGGACCCCAGGAAGACTAGAGGCTCTTTCATGTGTCTCTAATGGGGATCATTTAATAAACAAACAAACAAACCACCACTGTTGCCTCTGTTGCCTGAGGCCTCGCTCTGCCACCAAACCTGAGTGATGGAGACTTCTGTCTGTGTAGTCACGGTGACAGATGGGAAGCAACAGGTGTTCAGGTTAGACCGGGGGCATGGACACACTGCCTTACTGGCACACACACACACACACACACACACCACACACACACACACACACACACACACACACACACACACACACACACACACACACACACACACACACACACACACACACACACATATGCACACACACACACACACACATAGACACACACACACACACACATAGACACACACACACACAGACGCATATGCACACACACACACACAGACGCATATGCACACACACACATGCACACACACACATGCACACACACATACTGTAGACACACACACAGACACACACACACAGACGCATATGCACACACACACACACACACACACACACACACGCACGCACGCACACACACACACACACAGACAGACGCATATGCATATGCACACACACATACACACACACAAATAATCACATACACAAGTTCACACAATCACATACATTTACATTTACATTTAGTCATTTAGCTGACGCTTTTATCCAAAGCGACTTACAAGTTCTGTACGACAAGTCATCAGGAAGGGTACAACTCTATCAGCTGAGTAACAATGTTCATCAAAGTGTTGCGTATTACAGTGTAGGTTAGTTTATTAGGACAAGTGCATGACAGTAAGGTTAGTTAGGGTTATTTTGTACAAATTTTTTTTCAGATAATGGTTGAAGAAGTGCGTCTTTAGTCGACGGCGAAAGATCGGACGGGTTTCGGCTGTCCTAACTGGGGTGTGTAGTTCATTCCACCATTGTGGGGCAAGGACTGAAAATAGGCAATTTCTCTTTGATGATCCTCCCGGAGCTTGGATAGGAGTAGGTCTGAGGCTGCCAGAAGATGCAGAGCGTAGGGGTCTTGAGGGTGTGTAGTTAGAGACCATTGACCGGAGGTAGGCGGGAGCGGTTCCCTTTGCCGCATGGTATGCTAGGTTGAGGGCCTTGAAGCGTATTCGTGCAGCAATGGGGAGCCAGTGCAGGTCCCTAAGAAGTGGGGTGACATGGGCCGACTTCGGTAGGTTTGAGATCAGGCGGGCCGCTGCGTTCTGAATGAGTTGAAGAGGCTTGGTGGCAATGGCCGGGAGGCCAGCGAGCAGTGCGTTGCAGTAGTCAAGGCGGGAGATGACTGTTGATTGTCCGAGGAGTTGGGTGGCTTCTTTTGTCAGGAAGGGGCGGATACTTCTGACGTGGCTCAGGAGGAATCTGCAGGTTCTGGTTGTCGCTGCGATGTGAGCAGAGAAGTTCAACTGGTCGACGAGGACAACACTGAGGTTCTTGGCGGTCGGGGACGCGGTCACAGCTGCATTCTCGACTGTGATGGAAAGGTCGGTCAGGGGGGAGGATTTGGCCGGCAGGTGGAGCAATTCTGTTTAGCTTAGGTTCAGTTTGAGGTGGTTGGTCGTCATCCAGGCGGAGATGTCGGACAGACAGGCCGAGATCCGCTCAGATACGTGGATATCTTAGGGAGGGAAGGAGAGGAAGAGTTGAGTATCATTGGCATAACAATGATAGAAGAAGCCATGAGACGTGATAATGTTACCCAGTGATTTAGTGTAGAGGGAGAAGAGAAGGGGTCCTAGGACCGAGCCCTGGGGGACACCCGTCCACAGGGGGTGGGTGGCCGACAGGGTCCCTCTCCATGACACTTGGTAGGAGCGGTCATTGAGGTATTTGATTTTTGATTTTATTACGGATCCCCATTAGCTGGTGACATGGCAACCAGCTAGTCTTCCTGGGGTCTACACAAAAAAACATACAAAAACAATTATTGCAAAACAGAATTATTAAAAGTCAGTACTCAACATACAATACACAATGAAACTAACAATTAAGATGGCTAAAATTACATGCAAGCAAAGAAACGGAAAACAAAAAAACAAAACAAAACAAAATACAAAATACAGTGTTAAATACAATTTAAGATTGTTTTTAAAATTGAATCTTTTTAAGAATTGCTTTTAGAATGCTCATCAATGTTACTAAAACATCAATTTCACCATACCTTTGGTATGATGTCAGCCATGTCAGCGCAGAGCCAGCCACTCCCCTTCCTGCGACAGCCGCGAGAAGGATCTGATGGTTGACTGTGTCGAAGGCTGCAGATAGATCTAGGAGAATCAGGACAGAGGAGAGGCCTTTCGCTTTTGCTAAGTGAAGTGCCTCTGTGACCGCAATGAGGGCCGTTTCTGTGGAGTGGCCAGTCTAGGAGGTCATTCTGTAAGAGATAAGCAGTAAGTTGGTTAGATACAGCACGTTCAAGTGTTTTAGAAAGGAAGGTATCGTAATAGGAGATAGGGTTTACTTAAACCATATATCTAACCTACCCTGCGTTGTGTTCTGTAGATCACTAAATAAACACCACGGTTGTTGGACGGCGGAGGAACAGCAAATAAGAAAAGGAGAGTGTAGTTATTTCAAAAGTAGTGGTTTATTAAAATCCACAAAGTTATACAAAAATGATCTGTTTCAATCAACTGGAATGTGCAATGATCCAAGTTTGCTACGGTACTATGCCACCGAACACTTGTATCAGACTAATCAAAAGCAAAAAGAAAAGAAAAAACAAACTACCATAAATAGTACATACACTAAGAGGGAAGATATCACCTAGAGCAGTGGTTCTCAACCTGTGGGTCAGGACCCCCAGGGGGGGTCCCCACATGATTTTGGGGCCATGGAATGTTTTGTGAGTTACATATTTAAATACATTTGGTCATTTAGCTGACGCTTTCATTCAAAGCAACTTACAAATTGTGTACAACAAGTCAGCAGGAGTGGTACATCTAGCAGCCAAGGATAAGTAGTATTGTTTGTCTAGCAGTGTCGAGCTTGAGTGTTATACTCTTGAGTACATATACTGTACTGTAGTAGTATAGACATATTAGCATAGTTGGTGGTAGTATAGACATGGTAGCATAATAGTAAAATGCAGTAAGACAGTTATTATTAGTTAAAATTCAGATATTGAAGAAGTGTGTTTTTGGTTGATAAAGTGGGCAGGTTTCAGCTAGGAGAGGGTATCAGGCAGCCAGAAGATTCAGAGTTTAGGGATAAATAATACATAAAGATAGAATAGAAAAGAAAAAGACCATTACTGCATCAAAAGTAATCAACAAACTATACTATAAAAACTGATCAAACCAAATGGTCTCTTTCTTTTCTTTTGTAGAGGCTGCACCCAGCTAAACTTGGCTTCCTGGATTTTGTACATAATACAAGTTCATGTTAAAAGGATGACACAAAAAGCCAGACCGAAGGCTTGTTTCAGTTTTATAATAAACAATCAAACTGAGCATTTATTTTGCCTGTCTATTTGTTTGGTGGAAACTTGGTCATGAAGTAAAAAAAAAAAAAAAAAGTGCCGATGTAGCTAGCTATTTTTGCCATGTTCTTGTAGTGTAGCTTGCTACATTTATCTGGGGATAGCTTCCATTGTAGTTGAGCTATATTTAATCGAGAGTAACTTGTAGTGTAGCTTGCTACATTTTCCAAGTAGCTTGCCCATCACTGGATGTCTGGTGCTATGGTCTTGAGGAGTGGGGAGGGTAGCTGGTCCAGCTGGCATGTAGTCGGACGGTTCGGCGTTACCAGTATCAGGGTCTCTGCTTTTGTAATGGGAGAGAAAGATGACAGAGTGAAGGATGAGGTTCTCGATTCAGTATTTGGAATGGGTGTGGGTTCGGAGAAGGAGCTGCAGATGTTCTCTGCTTTTTCCTCAAAGAAGATTGCGAAGTCTTCGGCAGAGAAAGATGAGGGAGGAGGGGGTGGGGGGGGGGGGGGAGTGAGGAGGGAGGACATGGTTGCATGCAGTTTGCGAAGATTCTTGGCAGAGGCCTTGATCCTATGGTGAAAGAAAGAAGCTTTGGCATTAGTAATGGTTTTGGAGAATGTTAACAAGGGGTTGTGATATGTGTCGATGTCAGCAGTGAGGCGTGACTTTCTATACTTCCTCTCAGCCGCTCTCAGGACCTGTCTTTGTTCTCTCACTGCATCTGTCAGCCATGGACTGGGTGGGGAACGGCGGGCAGGTTTCTCAACGAGGGGACAGAACTTGTCGAAGGAGGTTGCAAGGGCTGAGAGGAGGGTGGAGGTTGCCATCTCTGTGGGGAGAGCAGAGAAGGTGTCACTCAAAGGTAGAATGGATAGTATGTCAGAGGAGAGAGTGGAGGGGGATAGGGAGGGAAGGTTGTGTCTGAGTGAGACGGTTTGAGTTGGGGTGAAGACCTTTCGGTTAAGCATGAGAGTTAGTGAGAAGGATATGAAAGAATGGTCAGATACATGTAGAGGAGTTACCATGGTGTTAATGATGCTGGAGTTACGGGAAAATATGAGATCCAAGGAGTTGTCTGCTTTGTGGGTGGGAGGCATGGCAGTGGGAGTCAGGTCAAAGGATTGTAGGAGGGAGACCACTTGGATCGATTGAGATGAATCAGGCAGGTTGAAGTCACCCAATAGAAGGAGAGGGGTACCATCTTCCGGTAAGGAGCATGTCCAGCTCATCTGTGAAGTGATCGAGCGGACCTGGAGGGCGATAGAGTGTAACAATTGTGAGATTGAAAGGATTAGAGACAGATACTGCATGATATTCGAGAGAGGAGAGTGACAGTTCTGGGAGTGGTGTTTGTAGCCCATGAACGAGATGTCATGAGGCCAGTGCCTCCACCCCGTCTGGAAGGTCGAGGTGTGTGAGTGAAGTTATAGTTTGTAGATAATGCTGCAGGTGTTGATGAGTTATTGGGGGTTATCCAGGTCTCAGTTAGAGCCAGGAGCTGCAGATTTTGACTATGGGCGTAGGCAGTAATGAAGTCAGCTTTCTTGACTGCTGATTGACAATTCCATAAGCCTCCCCGTACTGTGACAGGTGTATTAGTGGCTGTAGGAGGGTAGGAGAGATTAGCCGGGTTGCTAGCAAACTGCCGTGGGTGGGTTGAATATGTTCTGGAGGAGCAGATTGTGGATATAGGTATGAGACACATTGTGGTGTCAAGAGTGGCAGGGAGAAAGGTGAAGGGAGTAGGGAGGAAGCGAAGTAGTAGAGAAATAGCAGAGTGGAGTGAAAGATAGGATTATGGTGTACTTAGCACTAGGTGGATTGGTGGATCCCTCGGCGGAAAACTCCAGGAAAACTCCTCTTTGTCCCTCTTTGTTTTCTCGATGTTTCGCTGACGCTAAGCCAGCAAGCCTTTAAATCACTATCACTAATTATGCTGTCTAACACCTGGCCCTTAATGGGGCACTTAACAAAACAAAATGGCCCTTTTAAACACGCCCCTTTAATCAAGTCAGCTGGTTCCTGAAGTCTCAGTTTTAAGATTTCACTAATAACTTAAAATGGCTTACCCTACTGTAGGTTTCAGTATAAAGCAATGTTTCTCAGTGAGTGTGTGTCCTGTCCTTCCTCAACAGATGTCAGTACAGAGTGATTTCAACAAAGACTGAGCTGCTGCTTTTAAACAGGCCCTTAATGGGTCACTTAAACAAAACAACTGCTGCTGCTACATACACACATACAGATGCATATACACACAGACAACGATATTTACAGACACACACACACCATGCATGTACTCACACATACACTGTCCTCAGATTGTGGCTTTGTATGGTACACACACACACACACACGCATACCCACACACACACACACACACACACACACACACAAACACACACATGCACACACACATACACACAACTACAACCACACTTGCACGCCGCTTGCACACACACACACACACGCCTACCCACACAAACACACACACCTGCACACACACACATGCACACACACACACACACACACACACAGATACACATATACAACCACACTTGCATGCCGCTTGAACACACACACACACACGCCTACCCACAAAAACACACACACACAAACACACACACACATGCACACAACCACACAGATACACACATATACAACCACACTTGCACGCCGCTTGCACACACACGCCTACCCACACAAACACACACACACAAACACACACACACACACACACACACATGCACACACACACACAGATACACACATATACAACCACACTTGCACGCCGCTTGAACACACACACACACACGCCTACCCACACAAACACACACACACATGCACACACACACAGATACACACATATATAACCACACTTGCACACCGCTTGCACACACACACACACACACACACACACACACACACACACACACACACACACACACACACACACACACACACACACACACACACACACACACACACACACACACACACACACACACACGCATACACAGTAAATTTTGCAGAGTACATTTTACTCAAACTGAGTACATTTTACTCAAACTGAAAAACATTTAGAGTAAAATTTACTCTGCGAAATGTACTGTGTACCCACACAAACACACGAACACACACACACACACATGCACACACACACAGACATACACACACACTCTGTCCCTCCATCTGCCCCACACATCAAAGAGGAGTTGACGGGCGCTCCAGTAGCACACCACATAGCGCGCTGAGTCGCGAATCGGTCGTCCCGGGTTCTTTTCGCACACCCGGTGACCATATGCCGCATCTCTTCCCTTCTTCTCCTCCCGTTTCTCTCTCTCTCCTCTGTCGGTCCTGCGTGGCCAAGAAAAAAAAAGCGTGTCGGCCCTGCGTGACCAGGAAAAAGCGAATGAAGATAATCAAAAAATAATAAAAAAAAGGAGTTGAGAAGCAGCAGGAACATGGTGCCGCGCAGCGCCGGAGTCGCGGGTGTGAAGACATTACGTGTCGTGAATTTCAAGCCTCAAAGCCAACGGGATACTGTATGTGTGCTTTTTTCACCCGTTCTCTGCCGACTTTACATACTGGACTCAAGACACGCATCACAGCAGGAGCTGCTGCCTCGTGGGAGACAGGCCTGGACCACAGATGAAAGAATAATATCTGATTTTATGGAATTGTCTATTCACAGACACACACACACTCACACACTCACACAGGCAAATACAATCCAACACATACACACGCCCGGCGGCCCGGGCATACTAAAACAGACTGTATATAAATGCACAAATATACACTGATTTACAGTGCATATACGGTACACAATATACACAAATACACTTAGTGTGTCTCTCTCTCTCTCTCTCTCTCTGTCTCTCTCTCTCTCTCTCTCTCTCTCTCTCTCTCTCTCTCTCTCTCGTCTTGGTCTAGAAGTCAAAGTAAAGTGACTTGATTGGCTGAATTCTTAACACAGAAGCATGTTAGATATCTAATCGAGACACATGTATCCAGAACAGCGCTGCCAGGATCCTGATGAGAGTCCATAAACACGATCACATAACCCCCATCCTCCACTCACTACACTGGCTCCCCGTCTCATCCCGGATCAACTACAAAATCCTGACGATCACCCAGAACTGCATAAACGGACACGCACCCCTCTACCTTCAGGAACTCATCACTCCACAATCCTTCACCCGCACCATCAGATCCGCAGGTAGCCTGCTCCTTCAGGTCCCCAATACCCGGCTCTGCACCATGGGTGACCGAGCCTTCTGCACGGCTGCACCACGCCTGTGGAACAGCCTCCCCATCCAGCTGAGGGCACCACAGAGCCTGGACTCTTTTAAAACAGGCCTGAAAACCTATCTATTCAAAAAGGCCTTTGACTGTTTGCTTTTTATTTTTATTTTCTCGCGCTGTTGTTTTTAAATTGTCTGTTTATACTATGTTTTTAATTAACTATGTTCTATTTTTATCTTACTTTTATTCTGTATTTTATTTTATTTGTTTTACTAATAACTATTTTATTTTTATTTTTTAACTATGTTCTAACCCTGTAGTGTAGCACTTTGGGATCCCAGTGAACAAAAAGTGCATTACAAATCCAATCTATTATTATTATTTATTATTATTACAGATTTCAATCATTTTTACCCAATGACCGCAAACTGATGGCCTAACTATACTGTTTGTTCAGTAAAAGTGATGGATGGTACTGAACGTTTATTTATACACATGTAGCCGGTGTGATCTTGTTGCGTTGTGTTTAGTCGATTCGACCCCTGTTAAGGGATCGCCCTGAGTGGGAGTTGAACCCCGGACGCCCGCGTCGCGGGCGGCATCACAGACCACTAAGCAAGAAGTGAATTCACTTCTTGCTTCCGGGTCTGGATGCCTCTGGGGAGTGAGTTTACTTGCAGTACCGCTTACCATCCTCAGCCACGTCACTACTTGTACCCGTGACTGTGGATATACTGCGGTACCTCCGTTACACACACACACAGATGTTGTATATATATATATATAAATATATAGCATGTGTGTGTATAAATATAATAATGTATGTTAAATTATGCTAAATATAATAGAGAGCTGAATTGACTAATAAGGCTCAATACCCCTGCAGCGCAGAGTGATGTCATTGCGTGGTATTTCCACTAAGTAGGATAGGGTTCTATTTTAGCTCAGTAATGGTTTTCTCTTTTTCTCTTGCAGGAGTGGAGGAGGGGGGGTAGATGATCGCTTTTACTCATGGGAGCAAAATTATTTCTTATTTCTAGTGTAAATGTGTTTTACACATCTCTAAATGAAAAGTCAGCTATTATTTCCGAGCATAATTGAGAATGATTTAAGCTGTGGCGAGGCTGAAGTCTGCCTTGGAGCAGTGAAGACAGATGGGCCAGAAATGATATGTGCTACACTGCAACTATGGCAGACGTGGACAGAATAATGGAATATATTACTCTGATTTCAGTGGAAAGTCATTTGAGTTATAGTCAAGAGTGTGTGTCGTGACAATTACTCAGGTAAAAGTAAATATCACAGGTTAACTACTTACTAGTGGTGGGGGAAAATATCGATACGTAGTAGTATCGCGATACTTGTGGCGATACTGTATCGATACAAGGACGGCAAGTATCGATATTTTATTATTTATTTATTTATGTATAAGTGTAGCCGATCTCGTCCTGCCATCTCTGCGTTATACCAAGAGGTGAATTCAACTCTTGGTAACGTGTCTGTATGCCT
This sequence comes from Notolepis coatsorum, assembly GCF_963971535.1. Classification (NCBI taxonomy): domain Eukaryota; kingdom Metazoa; phylum Chordata; class Actinopteri; order Aulopiformes; family Paralepididae; genus Notolepis; species Notolepis coatsorum. The sequence continues at coordinate 69,791,531 of NC_140179.1, forward strand.
GTTAAATTAAGGGGGAGTGAGTTTAGCTTGCAGTACCGCTAACGTCCACAGTCACTTCACAACACTTGAAGTCCATCGTGACTGTGGATATACTTGCAGTACCTCCGTTACATAAGGAAGTTGCATTGTTCATTTCAATACCTGTAATAGTACAGTAGTCCACACACACACGCACACGTGTGCATTCAGTTAAGTTGGAATATGACTGTAATACAAACAGTTTGTCAGGTACATGCAACACAGATTACAGTGTTGACATCTATCTGCTTGAGAAAATCCCATTTGCTGCAATAAAAAATTATTGAAGTGAGATGAACAGACTGAAAACTTTATTTTATTAGATAAAACATGTTGACAAAGTTTTACTTTGCAGTTGAAAAAAGGTAATACATCGCAATATATCGCAATATTAATTTTGCAATACTCAGCATATTGCAATATCGTATCGTGACTTAAGTATCGTGATAATATCGTATCGTGAGGCCTCTGGTGATTCCCACCCCTACTACTTACTGTTATCATACAGTATACTCAGATCTAAGCTTTAAGTAACACATTAACAAGGTGACAAAAACATCATTCTTAAACCTTAGAAACAATGGTAAAGTACAATAATTTATAAATCAAAAGGACGCTTGAAAACTGATCCATGCCTATTAACTAGAACCAAGAGGAGAGAGCACATTAGTCCAGTGTTACTGTTAGCTACAGTGTTAGCTACTGGTTTCCGGTAACATTTAGAATTGATTTTAAGGTCCTCCACCTTATATACAAGTTTCAAGTTCAAGTTTCTTTATTAGTTGTCATACAGAAATACAGAATACTTTGCATGAAATGCTTCTTTCTGTTTTGCTCCTGAGAGTGCGCTAGATAATAACAAGATAGTATAAAATAAGTATAATATAAGTATAAAATAGAAAGTCAAGAAAGTCAAGTACGTAAACAAGTGTAAACAACAAAAAAATTCAGTATACCTATATACAGTATGTACAGTATATACAGTGCAGGTACAGTATAGTGTAGAAATGGTGAGGTATAGCTTAGCTTGTGGTGCCACCTTGTGTTGGTGAGGTGCAATGAGGTGCAATAAGGAATGAGATTGATTTCTGTTACGATTCTGGTTCTTGACTACGGTCGGGAACCACCCACCTTCTCTGTCATCTGTCACTTGATTGCTGTCACTTGTTTTTCCCTGTCATTTAGTGCTGTCACTTAGGGGTTGGCTTCTGATTGGCTGTCACGGGGGTGTGTGTGGAATGTGGGGTTTTGGTGGCTATGTAACATTCCTTTCCTCTGCTTGTCATTCGTCAGGTCTTCACTATAGGCGTTCGGAGATAACGCGACCGGTTCCAGTTCTGGACCACCACTAAGCTCCATTATCTATTCTCTCTTTCCCTTGCCTTGGCATAGTATCCTAGTATTACTCTTTGTGTTCTTTACTATTAAAGTCGAACCTGTTCAAGAGTATACCTTCTCCGTCTCTGTGATTGCCAATAATATAAATATAAAGTGTAAAGTGTGTTAGTGTCTAAAGTGGTAAAGTGGGTGCTACAGTGTGTTGTGTATTTAAAGTGAGCGTGTGCGTGTGGATGTGTGTGCTGTGGGTGTATTGATGGTTTGTTATTGTTCATTGTTCATTGAGCATCCTGATGGCCTGGGGATAGAAGCCCTAAATGGAACAGGACCAAGCTACATTGCCAATTATCTTTCCAATATTTGCCCCCGAGAACATTACAATCATCTACTACTGCAGGGGTCGGCAATTAGGTTTGCTCACGGGCCAATTTTTCCCCAAGCTATTGAATGGCGGGCCAGGACGCGTCAAAAACAATGGCTAATTTAATATAATGATAGTGAATAATGTTTAACTCTGTCAAAATAAACGAGCTGCATAGGTGGCAATTGGCATAATAAACTATAAGCGACATATACATGTTTGCACTGTCTTTTTTCTATTATAAAGTGCCTCTCGGTGCATAACACATGAACAGATCAGTCATTTGATTTTAATGGAGGTGCTTGCATTATAAATCGAATGTATTATTATTATTATTATTATTATTATTATTATTATTATTATTATTATTATTATTATTATTATTATTATTATTATTATTATTATTATTATTATTATTATTATTATTATTATTATTATAACACATGAACAGATCAGTAGGGTGGGCATTTGATTTGCAGCACCGCGGCGGGTGTATTATAAATCGAATGTATTATTATTATTATTAAAACACAACTCACCATAATGCAGCCCTGCCCTGGGCTTATTATTGTTTCTGTTTCCGTCCTCCAAAATCCCTGCTAATGTTTGAAACATGTCAAATGTCCACTCGCGTTGAATGCAACTACTTTATCTTCTGCCAACTTGAACACAGTTGCTTCATTGCCTCGTGTTGCCATGTCAACACGCGAGAGTCACCTGTTGCGATAAACCCGTATGACTCCTGTTTATTAAAAGAAGCTTTATGTGTCTTGGAGGTTGTAGGCTCCTCTTCTGGCTCCTCAGTTGGTATTTCCCCGTTGCAAAGAAGCTATCCAAAGACGTTTGTTTTGGTTTTTTTAACACAATTTTGCAAACGTTAGTCACTCGCATGATCGCATCCCAAACGCGGAAGAGAAAGTGCGTTAGGGAAAATATACACACGGCCCGGTGGGAGAATTCCATTGGTTCTCCCAGTCCACGTGACCATTTCTAGCATTTCAATTGGCTATAGTGACAGACATAGATATGATGAATAGATAGATACAGCTTCATAAAGACACTGGCGTCACGAGTGAATATTTCCTGCTCGTAAAATAAATATCATATTCTCAAAATAAACTGACGGGCCAGAAATTATTGCTGGCGGGCCCTTTTCGGCCCGCGGGCCGCCTATTGCCGACCCCTGTACTACTGGGTTACTGAAGGTTCCCAGCAACAGCCAAAAGAAAATCGAGGATGCAGCCGTTGCTAATTACGCACCAACGCTACCGGTGGACGCTAGGGTTTGTAGCTCCATAAGTAGGCTAGCTTTTCTAAAGTAAGCTAAAAACATATCTCTTCACCTTTTAATACATCTGCCACTTAGACTCACTCATTACATCCACATTGTGATTATTATATTGTAAATTAGAGCTATTTTATTGTTGTATCAAACAAGGAAGAAAGAATGTCGGGGTTCTAAACTATGTGACCATTTAACAGGGAATAAAGACAGGATTAAAATGTGTGAGTCAATATTTGTATTGTTATTATCTGCATTGCATTTACCCTTTTTCTTATTATCTGTATTGCTTTTATTCTGTCTATTTTACGCTAAAGTTATGTATATTTGACTGCTGTGAAGCACTGGGCTGCAATTCATGTATGAAAGGTGTTATACAAATAAAATTTATTATTATTATTATTATTATTATTATTATTATAATTGTTGTTGTGGTCTTTGTAAGTCATTTGATGTTATCAGACCAAGGTTTGGGGTGGTCCTTCTGTAAAGCATATAAACCAAACAAGCATCAGTTAGGTAGAATCCAAAATAATATGAATGAATGAATGAATGAAAACTTTATTAACAGATTGCAGAATGGGTACAGTGCAGTACAGCTCAATACATACAATTGTTAAGGGGATGCAGACCAGAGAAAGACTTTCGTCTTGTTTCCACCAGGGTCCCCCATTTCCAATTCATCGTAACATATATGACATACATGACATACAGATAGACAGTACTGCTACATCTATACATTTATGACATACCAGATTTGCAATTACAGTACTGTATTTGTGATACAAAAAGAGTCCAGAAAGAACAGAGTATATACATTAGGCGTAGAAACTGTACATTGGATTGGGTAGGTGGGGGTGGGACTGTACATTGGAGGTGGTTGGGGGGGGGGGGGGGGGGGGGGGGGGGGGGTAGGAGTGGGGGGGGGGGGGGGGGGGGGGTTGGGTAGGAGTGGGGGGGGGGGGGTTGGGTAGGAGGGGTGGGTGGGGGACACTGTACAACTGTACAAACAACACTGTACATTGGATTATTGACAAGACCATACTTGGTAATTTACTGTACATTGGCGGGGGTTGTGCTCGGACATTTACAGGGGCCAGTTTCGAGTTGCAGTCTCCCTTAGGTGTTTTTTGAGAGAGTTTTTGAAAGTGGGTAGTGATTCACATTCCTTTACAGCTTTGGGTAGGGCGTTCCACATTGATGTGGCATAATTGCGAAACGTGTTTAGACCCTTGTTTGAGCCGAATCTGGGTTTAACATGATTTGTGGAGCTCCCTCTGGTGTTGTGATCGTGGTATTCACTGACCTTTGGGAAGTATTTAGTCATGTACATGGGTACCTTGGTCGTGTAGTGTATCTTGTAGACCAGGCCCATTGCAAGTTGCTGTACTCTGTCGTCTACTCTAAGCCATCCTAGGTTGTCAAAGTGGGCAGGGGTGAGGTGGGTTCTAGGGGTAAGGTCAAGCAGTAGTCTGACCAGTTTGTTTTGAGATGTTTGTAATTTTGTTTTTAGCGCCTTTGAGGTGCTTTGGTACCATGAGGTGCAAGCATAGTCGTAGTACCCTTGAATGAGTGCTCCTGCTAGAGTCTTCAGGGTATTCTTGTTTACCAGTGAGGAGATCCGGTACAAGAAACGAGTTCGTTGGTTGACTTTTTTTATTACATTGGATGCCATTTTGTCACAGGAAAGATTTGCCTCTAGGATGGAACCCAGGTAGGTAATATCTTCTTTCCTTGTGACAATATTGTCACCCACTGTAACTGAGAAGCCGTCGGTCTTGCTGAGTTTGTTATTTGAACCGAAGAGAATGGACTCTGTTTTGCCCATGTGTAATGATAGTTTGTTATCAGCGAGCCATATGCAGATTTTGCTTAGTTCTGAGCTGAGGGTTTTTTCAACCTGTAATTTGTTCTTGTCAGAGACCAGCAGGGCTGAGTCGTCCGCAAACAGGAACAAGTTGCAGTCACAAGCTGACGACATGTCATTTGCATAAATTAGGAACAGTAGCGGACCTAGTATGCTTCCTTGTGGAACACCACAGTTTACTGTGAGGGGGGGGGATAGGGTACCGTTTACCTCCACCATCTGCTCTCTCCCCTCCAGGTAGGATTGCATCCAGCTCACTGATAGACTATCAAAACCAATTGCTTTTAGCTTGTCAATCAGAATGGTGTGATTGACAGTGTCGAAGGCCTTTTGTAGGTCCAGCATGACCATGCCGCAGTATTTGCCCGCGTCCACCTCTTGTTTGATGTGGTCGTTTAAATAGAGAAGGCATGTGTCAGTGGAGTGGGATGTTCTGAAGCCAGATTGGAATTCGTAGATTAGATTTTTTTCCGCAAGGTATTTTTCGACCTGTTCGTATACAATTTTTTCCATGACTTTCGAGATGGAGGTAAGGATAGAAACAGGGCGGTAGTTGCCTGGGTCTAATTTACTGCCTTTTTTGTGCAGAGGGGTCACTCTCGCAATTTTGAAGTCCTTGGGGACGTGTCCCTGTTTTATAGAGAGGTTTATTATGTGTGTGATGACTGGGGTGATGGCGGCTGCTGAGTCTCTGAGGAATTTGGAGGGGATGTTGTCATGGCCAGTGGCCTTGTTAGGTTGGAGGGCGCTCAGTTTTTTGAGTACCTCATCTGTTGTTACCATTTCCAGTTTGAAGTCGTCTTTGTGGACCCCTAGGTTTTTGTAGTAAGCTACTATGTGTTCTACCCCATAATGCCCTGAGTGGGAGGGTAGTTTGTTTACCAGTGTTGTGGCTATGTTTGTGAAGAAACTATTTAAGTAATTGGCTACATCCAGCTTTTCTGTGATGAGCGTGTTGTCCGTCTTTATGTTTATGTTTGAGAATCTGGTTTTAAGTTTTTTACTGCAGCCTAGTTGGTTATTGAGTAATTTCCAAAGTTCACGCGGTTTGTTTTTGTTTTCCTCGGTTTTGTCATTGATGAATTTTTTCTTTGCTGTTTTGATCATGGAGTTTACATCATTTCTTAGTCTGTTTCTTTGCAGTTTGAGTTCAGTCACGTGGGCTTGGAGTTCACTGCTCGTGCTTATGTTAAGCTTTGACTGACTTTTACGAAACTCAGAGCATTTTTTGTCTCTGGTTTTCATAGCGGTCAGTATTTCAGCGTGCATCCACGGCTCAGCGCGATTTTTTACCCTGGTGGTTCTTAGGGGGGCCATGTTGTTTAGTATCGTTGAAAATTTGGTTTTGAAGCCAAGCCATGTTTCTTCAACCAGTGTACCATTGAGCTCATCTGACCAGTCCAGACCCTCCAGTTCAAGGTTAAAGGCCTCGCTAGAGTAGGTTTTTAGGTCTCTAGATGTGACTGTTTTGTGACAGCCAGCCTTTTGTTTTAGCTTTTTGCGGGTACAGAATATCATATAATGATCACTTAACCCGCATGCTATAACCCCTTTATTGGCGATCTTGGACTTGTCAGAGGTCAGGATGAGGTCAATGGTAGTCTGAGTTGACTCACACACACGTGTGGGTTGTGTGATTAGTTGGCTGAGGCCGTGCAGATCACAAAACCTATTGTAGGATTTGAAGACGGGTGCATCTTTTTGTTGCATATCCGTGTTCCAATCCCCAATAAGAATGTGCTTTACTGACATCATTGGATTAAAATGTTTTAAATCACAGATCTCATTATATGAGCTAAATTATGGCTAAAGATTCAAATAAATAGTTAAAAGAGGAGTAAGTACTTAAGAATGAATTAGGTAGAGGTAAAACTAGACTACATGCTTTTAAAAGTACTTAAGTTGTACTCAATATCTGTCAGAACTGGTTTTCCTGAAATAACCCATTGTTCCACTATAGTTAGCATTGAGCCCTCTCTTTTGATAGTTTTATTGGTTTTTTAAAAGGTTTTTCACATACAGTTACTTACATTACAAAACACACATTGGGACAGAAGGGGGGGGGGGGGGGGTCCTCCAGTTCATCTATGCCGTCATCCACATCATATGCAAGCAAAAACAGATCAAAAAGAAAAACAAGCAAAAAGGAAATCTAACCCAGACAGGCACTGCACAGTACTGCACTTGCCTCGAGCCCATTCACATGTAGGCATACATATATATACATATATAATTTGTTTCTATCCAAAGTCTGTCCATACAATGGGGCATTGAGCCCTGCATTATCTGCATTATCTTACACTGTCTAGGAAAATAACAGTATTGGTGATCAAACAGCAAATAACTGGCTGATGAGCATATAGCATTTTCTTACGTACTGTAGCAGACAGGTACAGGGTTGATTTTGCAACCATATAGTACCAGTTTGTTAAAAAAGAAAAGGTTTATAGATGTGCATCGTATTTGGACATCCCAGAGACATGTGTTCCTCCGGTAAATCAAAGGTTTTCATCCAGGGCGTTGGAAAACATTTAATCTTTATTGAGATAATACAACTCACGACCAGCACGTTTAAAGCGGAGCAACGGATGCAGGGTGACAAAGGACACATGGATTAAGATTAAGATTAAGATTAAGAAGTCTTTATTCATTGCACACATTGCAACATAGTCATGCAACGACACACACATGCAATGAGTGTGGGGCGACAGTGGCTCAGGAGGTAGAGCAGTCGTCTGGCAATCCGGAGGTTCCTGGTTCGATTCCCGCTCCTCCCGGGCAGCGTGTCGATGTGTCCTTGAGCAAGACACTTAACCCCTAATTGCTCCCAATGAGCAAGTTGGCACCTTGCATGGCTGCCTCCGCCGTTGTGAGTGAATGGGTAAAATGTGAGTAACAAAATTGTAAAGCGCTTTGGATAAAAAAAGCAGCCATTACACACATGCATTTATTTTTGGGTCGCCGATTTCATTTAGTCTCTGTGCTTGACCCATCCCGTCGTCCTTCCCCCCAAGGGCAGCCGGGAGCAGACATGGATTGTGGCGTGGGGCTGCACATGGGGACCAATTCAAGTGCTCCTGTCCATCTTTGTCAGGGCGTTATCGTTAGCGATCTGTTCTGCATGTTTCTCCATTGGGTTCATCTCTTTTTCTGGAGAGGAAACCCGTTTGAGCATGAGGAGAACATGCAAACTCCACACAGAAAGGCCCGGGAAATACCCCACCTGGGTACCTGGCAACCCGGCAACCTGGTCCCCAAGCGGGAATCAAAACCAGGACCAGTTAACCACTACACCACCGTGCTGTGAGGAGACAGTGTTAACTACCACACCACCGTGCTGTGAGGAGACAGTGTTAACTACCACACCACCGTGCTGTGAGGAGACAGTGTTAACTACCACACCACCGTGCTGTGAGGAGACAGTGTTAACTACCACACCACCGTGCTGTGAGGAGACAGTGTTAACTACCACACCACCGTGCTGTGAGGAGATAGTGTTAACTACTACACCACCGTGCTGTGAGGAGACAGTGTTAACCTTTTGTCATGTTATACAAGCAAAATAGCTCATTGAAGGACTCAATATTTCTTACTCATGATGAATAGAGAAAAAGAAACTAGCACCCTCTTGAGGCTTTTCCATGCTACATAATGCACCACATTAGAGAGAGACAGAGAGAGAGACAGAGAGAGAGAGAGACAGTGACAGAGACAGAGAGAGAGAGAGAGAGAGAGAGAAAGAGAGAGAGAGAGAGAGAGAGAGAGAGAGAGAGAGAGAGAGAGAGAGATTTTATAAAACACTTTATTTATATACTAATACTACAAGTGATGCAACAATACAATCAAATAAATACTTTACATCTCAACAAAACAAACAGAAAAAAAACCATGCAATTTTCTAACTGCAAACTCCAAACCATATTCCCGAGGTTGGTATAAATGGTTGGGCTCACGTAGGGGACAACGATGCTGAATTTGAATTATATTGTCATGTGCATTTTCCCCTGTGGAAAGCTTTCTAAGTGATCCAAGGTTCTGGGTGCATCAGAGAGAGAGACACCGGAGAGGCACTGTGGAACTGCAGTTCTGAGAAGAACGTCTCTATATTCACCTTTCCCTGTGTGGTGCTACACACCAGGCCTGTGTGTGTGTGTGTGTGGCAGGCTGCAGTCAAATCCTTTCCTGTGGAGAATTAGGGCCGACTCATCAGATGACCCTCCTCCTTCAGCCTTATCTTGTATGCTCCTGAGGTTCACCAGTTGTATATCACAGGGCAGCGATGATGCCAGGGGCTGAAAGGAGAGCAGGGGGACTGAGATGCTTTCTGGACTGACAGCCATGGGCAGGAGAGGGTGATTTAAATAGAGGGAGGTAATATGGCTCAACAGGGACGGGTAGCTGACTGGACCGCCTTTCTCCTCCTCTTCCCTCTCTCCTCTTTTCTCCACCAGAATGAGCTAGTAGTCAATTTGTTATCTGTGACTCCCTGTCCGAGACCTCCGTTGTCATCCTGGTTCAGACGCCGATCCAATATCACCTCCAGCTCCCCGGTGTGGAGACTGGCAGCCCCCAGGGACTGCCGAGAAAGCAGGCTGAGTCGTGAGC
>NC_140179.1:69806001-69897546 GCF_963971535.1 Notolepis coatsorum
GAAATACGAAAAAATAAAAAAAAATAAAAAAAACGTGATGTCACTTCCTGCTCTGGAAAACGAGTGTTTTTTAATTGCGATAATAACGTTATATTGTGCATTGGAAATACAAACATACTTAAAATGAGTAAATATTATTCATTTTAAACATGTTTATATTATTTATAGGGCTATAAAACAAAAAACAAAAAGATACTTTTTCTTGTTCTACTCTCATATAACCAGGCAGGGCCTGAAGGGGGGGCGGCGCCCTAGCGCCCCCCAGTGGCGGCCGCCACTGCACTGTACATGCATAGTCATGCTTATACCCAAACACAATATCTCTCTTTCTCTCTCACACACAGACACACACACTGTACATGTGTGACGGATCATACTGGTCTGCGTTGTGTTTGATGTTAAATGAGAATGTGTGGTCCGCGGGCGACGACACAGGCCGCTGCACTAAGAAGTGAATTCACTCCTAACTACCGTACCTATGCGTCTGTTAACCCTGTTATGGGGAAGTGAGTTTAATTTACCAGACCGCACTGCCACAGTCACTCGTCAACACACCTGTTTCCGTGACTGTGGACATACCCACAGGCTTCCCCGTTACACTCACCTCCCTAAACTCACGCCCCTCAGGACATCCGGGTCACGGCACCACTGTGACGGATCATACTGGTCTGCGTTGTGTTTGATGTTAAATGAGAATGTCCCGAGGGGGAGTCGAACAGGGGGCTCCCGCGTCCGCGGGCGACGACACAGGCCGCTGCACTAAGAAGTGAATTCACTCCTAACTACCGTACCTATGCGTCTGTTAACCCTGTTATGGGGAAGTGAGTTTAATTTACCAGCCCGCACTGCCACAGTCACTCGTCAACACACCTGTTTCCGTGACTGTGGACATACCCACGGGCTTCCCCGTTACACATGCATAGTCATGCTTATACCCAAACACAGTCTCTCTTTTTCTCACACGTACACACACACACACACGTACACACACACACACACACACACACACACACACACACACACACACACACACACACACACACACACACACACACACACACACACACACACACACACACACACACACACACACACACACACACACACACACACACACACACACACACACACACACACACACACACACACACAGCCTCACCTTGCAGCAGTGATCCAGTAGGCTGGATGTACACAATTCCCTCAGGAAAGCTGTGTGTGCATGTGTGTGTTGCCTGACTCAGCGCTGTGTGCATTCGTCTGTGGATGTATCCATAGACTACATGTTTGTGTGTTAAGCCAATGTTTGTCAGATAAGCCACGACACTAGCCAGAATGTGACGCCCCTTCACCCCACCATCTATCACGGTAAGCCCCTAATGAGGCTGTGACTCTGCTAAAGCTCTCCTAAAATCACTCAAGCCCTGGATCACAGGGAACGTGTCGCACAAGCAAATAGGACAATTATTTCTCTTCCTCGTATCTCAGCTCAGAGCTCAAGAGTTTGCCGACACGGTCAGCTTTAAGATATAAGATAAGATAAGATATTCATTTATTGATCCCCTTGGGGAAATTCAGGCATCATAGCAGCATGGGGGAGGGGGGTAGGCCTACAGGTAGTAAAAACAGCAGTGTAAACAATATAACAAGTCAATATAATTAACTAACTAACTAACTGAAATATACAGTATTCACATAAGGTGCAGTATGCATAAGGTAGTGGTATTGTCCTTTTTAGGTTCCTAGTAGTTGTAGTTGGATGTCTGGCAGCAGTCCCTGCTCACTGTTGTGGAGCCTGATGGCCGCTTTTTTGGGGGTGTTTCTGTTTAGCATTGCACAATTATTATACGCTGCGTCTAACCAATCGCTCAGTCTATGGGAGAACGGTGGTAATCTGGTGATAAACATGTGAAAGCCTGGTTGTTCATTGAGAAATGTATGGTCATCCAGTTGTGCAGGCTGTCCTATAGAACACTGTGTAATAGGGAAGTGTAGTGGTTACGTCATTGCTGTTTCCGGACGGTCCACCTCGCAAAATTGCAACGTATTTCCCCATTGCCCATTTCTAAATTGTCTCGTTTAAAACAAATAAAGCATGAACATTTTGAAGGAATCTATGTTTTTCAATTTGTATATAATGTATATATCGGTGGGTGACAGCATCTACTCGGATCTATAGATCTTAAAAGTAGCCGGCAGTCAGTGTGGGTTAGCAGCAGACTAGGCAGAGCCCATGGCTCCGAGGTCGTTCGGCAGCTTGTTAACATAAACACTGATAAGCACTGAGAACAGGCATGTTTGGTCAGAGAGCTATGGGGAGAGTTTGACATCGATAGAACCATGCTAAAGGTGAAGAGCAGTTGCCATGGCAGCGCGTCACGTAGTAACGAGAAAAGGGAGCGGGCCCCCGTTGCTAGGGGGAAGACGTTATGATGTGAGTTTCTTCCGGGATAAGTTAGATTAAGACACGAAGCAGACGCGAGCAGACGCGTTGACAGAGACTTTGAAACGATCCCCCCCTCCGCTAGCGGGGGGGGGGAATGGAGTGCCACGACATCACTAGCTTCGGCTGACAGGGAAGGTCTTTGGACAGCTAGGCCGCACAACCACCGATCGGGGTGACAGGAGAGAGATCGTTAGAATAATGAATTTAGTTCCTTCTAAGGCTTTTCAAGGACAATACAGAACTGTTTTCCATCTGGTACAGAGGCTTTGTTTATGGAATAAACAACGTTTTTCCAAGAAGGGTACTACGTTTGCCAGTGTCGAATTCTTATGATTATGGATTGCATTAAGGGGGATGACACAGTTGTACAGCCAGTATGAGAAGGTCGACTTCGGAGAGAGAGATAAACACAACGCAGAAACTACATGAACACAGATGACGAGGTGATACTGGGTGATTCTGGTCGATATCTTTCAATTTGCATGGTGTGCCTTTCTGTGCGTATTCATCCACAATCCATAGCTCAACATAAAAATATTTGCAATTAATCGTAAAAATTGTATCGCCGAATTTTATTTCAACCAAAAATGCTTAAACAATAATGTTAGTGATAGAAGGGAACTCATTTTGTGAAAAAATGGAAAGCTTTCCAATGTTCATGAAACAGAATTGTTACAATAGCCGATAATCCATTTTCCCAATGATAAATCCCTATTACGGGTGGACCTCGCGGGCGGTCCAAAGTGACGTCAGACTACACCTCCCTATTGAGACGTCATGTGAAATGTCAGGGAGACCTTTCTGGTCACGGAGCACCCAAGGACGCAACTCACACACATCACCGAGACGGGAGAGAAAACCATAAATCTCTCTTTTGCCCTGACGCACAACTTTCCAAAAAGGTAAAAAATATTTCCTGGGGTCCAAACGGGGAGACAGGGTGGTCCCAGTGGTCATTTTTGGCGGCAAACGCGATGCTCTTTACAAAATGCCACCACGAGAAGAGCCTTTTTTGGCACCGCAACTGCGTTCTTGCAAGATGCTAGATTCAGACAGTGTAATCTTCAAGTGCATGGTGCTCAGTTCTGGCGAAATCGTGTTATGTGTGCGTTCTAACAGATGAAAGACAGAAAATCAGTGAAATATGATGTTATGTGTGGGGTTTACCACCGTTTATAGGTTAGGATTTAGAATATCTTCTACTGCGTGCCTAGCATTAATGATGGGAGACCTGTTTTGTGGGAGACCTGTGTTGTATAGTTTTGGCTAACAATTATTATTATTAATAATAATAATAATAATAATAATAATAATAATAATAATAATAATACATTATATTTGGTGGCGCCTTTCACGACACCCAAGGTTACCTTTCAGATCGTAGAAAAAAAACACAGCAAGGCAGTTAAAAGTCAAGGTTAAAAAATAAAACAAACAACATGAAGTATAAAAAACAGTGAAGTTAAAATAACAAACAAACAAACAGCAGGGGGTATAGGACAGTGACGGAGGTTATAGTGAATATGCGAGTTTGAACAGATGGGTTTTCTGTTGTGAATTTAAGGATGAGAGTGAGTCAGACTGTTGGATATTTAAGCATTACATCACGCGCAGGAGTGGTTTGTGAAAAATGAACCATGCCTAGGGGTGGTCGTTAGACCCCCCTAGGCATGGTTTATTTTTCACAAATCACGACTACAAGTGGTGTAATGCTTTTATACAACTGGCACATTCATCCAACCTTATTGCTATACAATAAACACACATTAATCGAAGATTTATTGAAAAAACCATCCGCCAGAAAAAGTAGTTCCCACAACAACAAAAAAGAGAAGTTGCCTCCATGGAAGCAGCTCGGAAGTGCATCCAACTGCACATCCAGCAAACTAACACATCCAACTGTCTCTCAACTAAGACATCCAACCAATTAACACATCCAACTGTCTTTCAACTAAGACATCCAACCAACTAACACATCCAACTGTCTTTCACCTAGACATCCAACCAACTAACACATCCAACTTTTCTTTAGTTTTTAACCTACTTTCTATAGAACTTCATTCTTAGATGCTTCTATAGAAAGTAGGTAAAACAAATTAAAAAAGTTGTCTTTGCCCTATAGGAAAAAAAGAAAAAGAAAAAATTTAAACCTACTTTCTATAGAAGCAGCTGGGAGGTGCGCTGTTTTAAGTGAGCGTGGGTTATTGAATTGAGTGATTGCTAATTGTATTACTGTCCGCCTTGTTTCCAACTGGTTAAGTTTAGGCCCTCTTTCGAAGTTGGTTAAGGTTAGAGTTTGGAACCAGGGCTGGTGGTCTATCGCCCTGCTCTAAAGACAAACTCTAACCTTAACCAACTTCGAAAGACGGCCTAAACTTAACCAGTTGGAAACCAGACGGACAGTAATAAAATTAGCAATCAATCAATCAATCAATCAATTCAATAGGCCATGCTCACTTAAAACAGCGCACCTCCCAGCTGCTTGAAAGTAGGTCAAATATAAATAAATAAATTGCAAATTAATCAATCAATCAATCCACACGATTTTTATTTTGTTCCACAATGACTCATGACCCATCAATTACATCATCCAACATTGTTTAAGCAACTAAGACATTCGCCGTGACAGAATCGATTTCCATTTAGTTTCAAGTTCAAGTTTCAAGTTTCTTTAATAGTTGTCATACAGAAGTACAGAATACTTTCATACAAAATGCTTCTTACTGTTACGCTCCAGAGACTGTGCTAGACAAGATAGTATCAAACATAGTATAGCATGTAATTTAGAAGAAGAAAATGAGGTCACAGTGTTCGGTATAGACATATGTACAATGTTCTGAGTTACCATATAATATACAATACTATGCAGTGTACTAATGTACAGTACTATCTAGTGCAAAGCAGAAATGGGATGAGGTACAATTTAGGTACAATTTACAGTAAGGTGTACGAGTTGTAGTGCAATCCTTCATCAATAAATATAAAGTGTGGGGAGTGGGTGCTACAGTGTGTTTGTTTAAAGTGGGTGTGTGCTATAAAGTGTGTGGAGTGGGTGCTACAGTGTGTTTGTTTAAGTGAGTGTGTGCGTGTGGATGTGTGTGCTATGTGCGTTTGGTGGTTGTTGTTGTGTAGTGTTCATTCATTGTTCGTTTAGCAGCCTGATGGCCTGGGGATAGAAGCTTCTTCTGAGTCTTTCTGTGCTCGCCTTGAGACTCCGGTATCGCTTGCCTGACCGCAGCAGTTCAAAGAGGCAGTTGTTCGGGTGACTGGAGTCTTTAATGATTCTCTTAGCCTTGCCCTTGCAACGCTTGTTGTAAATGTTCTGGAGGGTGGGGAGCCCCCCTCCAATTGTGCGTTCGGCTGAACATGTCACTCTTTGTAGTCTGCTTCGGTCTTGTGCAGTGCTATTCCCAAACCAGGAGGTGATGTTGCCGGTCAAGATGCTCTCTATTGTACATGAGTAGAAGTTCTTAAGGATCTTCTGACTGACTTGGAACTTCCTTAGGCGCCTGAGGAAGTAGAGGCGTTGTCGTGCCTTCTTCACAACACTGTCAATGTGTGTGGTCCATGTCAAGTCCTCGGATATGTAGGCTCCGAGGTACTTAAAGCTGTTGACTCTCTCAACCGGTGCCCCGTCGATGCTGAGGGGGCTGTAGTCCTTGACCCCCGACCTCCTGAAGTCCACAATCATCTCCTTTGTTTTGCTGACGTTCAGGGAGAGGCTGTTTTCCTGGCACCATCCCGCCAGGACCTTGACCTCTTCCAGGTAGGCCCTCTCGTCGTTGGCAGAGATCAGGCCCACCACCACTGTGTCGTCAGCAAATTTGATGATTGTATTGCTACTCCGCTGAGCCACACAGTCGTGTGTGTACAGGGAGTAGAGGAGGGGACTCAGAACACAGCCCTGGGGGGCCCCTATGTTGAGGGTGATGGATGAGGAGGTGCAGTTGCCTGCTCTCACCACCTGGGGTCTGCCAGTCAGGAAGTCCAAGACCCACTGGCAGAGGTCATAGTTCAAGCCCAGGTCCCTGAGCTTGGCTATGAGTATGGAGGGGACTATGGTATTGAATGCCGAGCTGTAGTCGATGAATAGCATTCTCACATAGTTCCCCTGCCTCTTGTCCAGGTGTGATGCTGCTGTGTGCAGCACATGGGCTATGGCGTCCTCCGTGGACCTGTTGGGGCGGTATGCAAATTGCAGGGGGTCCATGTTGATGGGGAGGGAGGAGCAGATGTAGCCCTTTACTAGCTTCTCAAAGCACTTCATGGCTATGGAGGTGAGAGCTACAGGGCGGTAGTTGTTGAGGCAAGCAGGCTTGGATTTTTTGGGTACAGGGATAATAGTGGACTTCTTCAGGCAGGTGGGGATGACAGCCTGTTCTAAGGACAGGTTAAATATGTCAGTGAATACTGGGGCCAGTTGGTCGGCACAGACTTTTAGGACGCGGCCGGGGATGCCGTCCGGACCTGCTGCCTTCCTGATATTCACTTTTTTAAAGGTCCGCCTCACCTCATGCTCTGTTACCCTGAACACTGCGCCTCCATCAGCAGCCGACCCCCCCCCCCCCCCCCCATTGCCGTGGCTTGTGAGCTGGTGTTGTTATTACCAGCATCAAACCTCGCATAGAAGGTATTGAGGTCATTTGCTAAGGAGATGTCACTGTTCAGTTTGAGGGAGGCGCCTTTGTAGTCTGTCATCGTTTTGAGCCCCTGCCACATAGCTCTAGAGTCAGCTTGTTCAAACTGGAGTTCAATTTTATCCCTGTAGCGCCGTTTGGCCTCTGACACTGTCCTCCTTACGTTGTATCGCGCCACCTTGTGGTCATTCATGTTGCCTGCCACTAGGCCGTCGTTGTATTCTTTGGTGCGCTCTCTCAGAGCTTCACGGACGGATTTGTCTACCCAGGGTTTTTGATTTGGGTAAACTCTCATTTTGGTAGTGGGGATTGTTTCTTCCACCCTAGTACAAACATAGTCCAGCACTGTTTCCGTGTAGACATTAATGTTATCTGTGTCGCGGAACACATTCCAATCTGTGCAGTGAAACACAGACCGGAGCGTCTCCTCTGACGTCAAATCCCATTTCTGCACCTCTCGCGAGACTACAGGAGTACTTTTGATTCTCTGTTTGTACTTTGGTGAAAGAAAGATTGACACGTGATCTGATTTACCAAAGCCACTATCAGAATGAGCCTTGTAGCCACCTTTAAATTTTGTGTAACAGTGATCTAGGATGTTACCGCCTCTGGTGTTGCAAGTCACATGCTGATAGAAGTCAGGTAATACCTTTCTCAGATTGGCGCTATTGAAATCTCCCAGCACCAAAATGGCGGCGTTAACGTTCGTCGCTTGTATTCTATTTACCTCGTCGTGGAGTCTGGAGAGCGCGGCGTTGTTGCTGGCTTGCGGTGGAATATACACTCCGATCAGGATGATCGCCGTTAACTCCCTCGGGAGGAAGAAAGGACGGCACTTGATGGTTATATACTCCAGGTCTGGGCAGCAGTGGTTGGATAATTCCTTCACGTTAGTTGGATCGCTCCAATTTTTGTTAAACATGAAGGCAATACCTCCTCCACGTTGTTTACCGGACTCTGCTGTCCGATCCTTGCGATGGATAAAGAAGTGATCGGCTGGTTGAATTGCGTGGTCTGGAACCTCCGGCGTGAGCCACGTTTCGGTGAAGCAGAGAACGTTGCAGTCCCTAACGTCTCTTTGGTATTGAATCCTTGCTCGGATGTCATCCAGTTTATTGTCAATTGATTGTACATTGGCTAGCAATATACTGGGCAATGGTGTTCGGTGGCGTCTGGATCTCAGCCTGTTACGGATCCCAGCTCTCTTCCCACGCCGTCTGGTTCCTCTGTTCCTGGGATCAAGGAACAAAGGATCTGGTCCTAATCTCCGGAGAATCTCTTCAGGCCATTGTTGTGGTTCGGAAAGCTGGTCCAGTGAGTAATCCAGTTGGTAAATTTCCCGTAATCCAATGTCTATGAGTGACTGACGGTCATACACATTAAATGCACCAACAGTTGGTACAAACAAAACTCTAAAAACTATAAATATTAACAAAAGTAAGCACAGTCTCGACGGAGCGCACAGACAGGCAGCCGGTCGTTGCGGCGCCATCATCGTTATGACGCTATCAACATATCCATTTGTTAAAGATTATTGTCCGCCATCTTGTTTTTTCCTAAAAAGCCGCACGGCGGAGTGATAATAATTCGGTTGTGGGCGGGTCCTGGGACCAAGAGCGTGGAATTATGAAAAATACATACGTGTAAATTGACTGTTTCAGCCAATCAGAATCGAGAAATTTGCATGCCGTTGTATAAGTTATTTGTTATTACTGGTTCGAAATTCAAAATCCCCTGCCCTATCAGAGAGAGAGAAATGTATATTATCATTCAAGGTAAAGAGCCTGTGTGAACCACAGACCCCTGTTTAACCCTCTGCTTTGAGGTAAGAGGTCTATAGCTTCAATGGCCATTAGCCATTATGATATCATCATTAGAATGTTCAGTTCTCACAATTCTAATCTCATATACAGTATCATACCCCTGAAAAGACTCTCATTCCATGTCTCTACCGCCCATTGACTGCATTGAGAGAGCCTGTGACCACTTTGAATATAGTGAATGTACCATATCCAACCTTTGCGGAAAGAAATACGGCTACAAAAGGGACCCGAGAGTTCAATGAATAAATTACCCTCGTACTGATGGAAGAGATTAGAACAAAAGGATACATTAGCCAGAACAGATAATGACAAAAGACAGAGTTCATGATTAGGCCCAGTGGGGCGGATGGACAATTTAGTTTGATAGGAGAATTAGTGCGAACATCTAACAAGGACAGGGAGAAACATTACTACCTAGTAGCCACACACACACACACACACACACACACACACACACACACACACACACACGCACACACACACACACACACACACACACACACACACACACACACACACACACACACACACACACACCTTGCACGTACAAAAACAGTGCAGCAGGCTGTAATTCCGTCATTTACATTGGAGGTCATAATGGGAGCGTGACTCCATTAATCTCCCCCCCCCCCAATTTAATTAGTCTCTGTGATGACGGCAGGATTCCTGGAGGAACTCATCTTAAGGCCTGAGAGTAATGATGATTCAGTCTTAAGCAGGGCTGTTTAATAAGCAACGCAGCTTTGGGCCTGTTTGAATAGCCATATGCTATGTGTGTGAGCTTGAATAGTTAGTCCCTCATTAAGCAACAGTGAAACTTACTGAGGTGGGGGTGAACGAATGGAGTGTGAATACCTCAGCTGACCCTCTGATGTTGACAAGCACATTTTAATGTTGATGAATCGACCTTAGTATTCCGTGTGTACACAAACTCAGGTGGGTACCAAGGGGAGGGGGTTCTGGGATGCTGGGATTTACAGACATGTCATGTGCCTAATCCAATAGAACATCTGCGATGACATAAAGATCCTGTGAGTACAGGTGAAACTAGGATTCTAGAGAAGTTCTTAACAACATACCACATAACAACATTGATTATTGGTAAAGGTAAGATTCTAGGTACGTTTAACAACATACTGTACCACATACAGATCTTGAGTACTGGTCAAGGGCATCTGTAAGTGCTTAACAACATACCATATAATGATCTTGAGTACTGATAAAGCTAGGATTATAGGTAAGTAGTACACAACATACCACATACAGATTTTGAGTACTGGTGAAGCTAGGATTCTATATGTTTTAAATGTAACAACTTTAGGTAACACTTTATAATAACACTCAGTTATAAGACCTTTATAATTTATTTGTAGATAATGAACTAATCATGAACAAACCATTTATATACATTCGTAAATTATTATTAAATCATTTATAACTATATTTGTATAACATTTACAAATTAGTTCTACATTATTTATAACTCATTATCAACATTGTTTGTACTTGATTTGTTCATCATTAAATAATGTTGTTTAATGTGTAGTAACACATTTGTAGATGCTTTGAAAAATGGATGAAAAAACGACTATACTGTACCTCCATTTATTTGTTCATGTTCAACAAATTATTTGTTAAGACATTCATTAGACATCTATAAATCATTTGCAGATGCTATTGTGTGCCCTAATCTGAAGTGAAGCCTATTCATCATTAACAAATGTCTAATACAGTTAATTATTTGTTTACTTTTTCATCATCTGTTACAAATGTTGTAGACAGCTTTCGGATACACCCTTCTTTGTGACATCAAACAGTGACAGAATTAGGACTATAGATAAATGCAATTTTATTAACATATAAAATACATGTGCATGACATATAGTGTAAATGGGGGGCACTAGGACCCAGGAGTACCCTGGCCACGGATTGACAGAGGAAGTATCACGGGAGTGAGACTTGACTTCGACATGTCTTGCCGTCTGTTGAATGGAAGCACGATACATTAGCAAAGCCAAGTTATTCGTGCTGCGCCTGCCCCACGCTTTTAAGGTATGAGCAGGCTAAACACCTTTTTTGTTGGTAAATCTATTCCATAATTTCCGACCTACAACTCTTATGTTGTGTAGACGTACTTGATGTGGTGGGTGCTATAACGTTACATTTGTGTTTGTTCCTAATGTGTGCTCAGTATATTGCGATATGTGATGATGACACAAGGGTAATAATTATTTGTATTTTCAGGCTGTATCAGCGCCTATACAGCCTGAAAATACAAATAATTATTACCCTTGTGTCATCATCACATATCGCAATATACTAAGCACACATTAGGAACAAACACAAATGTAATGTTAGCACCCACCAAAACAGGAGTCGAAATATGTAGAAAAGGTGTTCTCTTGAGGATCCCCCCAGGATATTATGCAACTTCTTTACAGCTCAGCTGGCACATGTCACATGTGTGCTTCAATAACTCAAGGTCAGCTCATCTGAAAAAACTGGCATGTAGCTAAGAAGCAGCTTCATTGGAAGGAATATTACACAGCATAAAATTATGATGCAGTTTTTTTCTATTTGACTCAGAAGTTGCAAGTGGGCTTATATGGTACGTGGGCTTAATTAAAGGTAGGATTCTAGGTACGTACTTAACAACATACCACATAGAGATCTTAAATATTGGTAAAGCTAGGATTCTGTGTAACATTTCACAAGTTTGTATACAACTTTTACTCAATTACATTTTAGAGAAAAAAAACATACTTTTTACTCCTTACATTTAAAATGCAGACCTACAAAGAACAAATCTTGCAGGTCCAAAAAATTGTATTCGTATATTGGTTTCTCTGGCCGAACTAACGTTAACGTTATTAATCCTGCGGCCGCTCTTTATTTAAAAACAGCCAATCAAATCCCCATCAATGGTGCTTGTGCAAGACTAGAAAGCGGGGATCTTTTATTAAAAACCTGCTATCAGAAGAATAGACAGTCAGGAAAAAAAAATTACTTTAACTTTTTAGTACATTTAAGTACATTTAAAAGTAGAAACCTTTTTACTTTTACTCAAGTGTGTTTTTAGCCAGATACTTGAGTACGATTTTGAGACGGTACCCATACTTTCACTTAAGTATAATTTCTGGGTACTTTTTACACTCCTGCAAGTTTGAGCTTCTTGTTATCAACTGACAGTGAATGGATGATTATGATTGATGGTGATTATGATGATTGATGTATAGTATAAAGTGAAGGCTGGTTTGGCTTGTTTGCAGCAGGGTGATGTCAACCCTAGGCTGTAGAGAGCTCGGTTCTATAGATACCCCCCTCTTTATTATGATCACCTTCATTCTGGAATCATAGTATTGCTGTGTTTGTATGAGGGTGGGAGGGTGGCTTAGTCTATTGCAGGGGTCAGCAACCTTTTTGACATGGAGTGCCTGTTTGAAATATAGTTGTAACTAGTGTGCCTCAACAATATTCCATGCATCGTAATTCTTTTTCTCATAATCAGGTATTTTTAATGATCATTTTTACATTATTACATCATTATTGTTATTGTTATTATTAACAATATTATTATGATGGTTGTATCAACCCTGAGTTGGGGGGGGGGGGGGTGCAATGCAGACAAACAGCTGCATACAGTGCGACCATTTCACTCACATTTGCCCATTCATTTTTGGACACATCACACACCATCGGTGTGTGTACTGTACGTGTGCTGTCATAGCTCCACCTACAGGCCTAATGGAGAACACCAGGAGAACACCAGGATGTGAATGGAGGGTGAATGTGAGGTATATCGTGTAAATAAGTTTTGATTGATCGCAAGACTACACTGTAAAAAAAAATAATAATAATTACCAGAACTTAAAAATATTGAGTTCAGTTACTGTGCATTAAGGTTTTCAGTTTTCAATACATAATAAGTTAACAGAAAAATAAGTACACAACCACATTATTTCAACCTAATAAAACTATGTTTATTGTCATTGTTTTAAGAACACAAGTTGACTTGGTAATACTCACATTTTGAGTAAAAAAAATTGCTTTTAACATGTGCAATGTTCAATGAAATAGAAAAATAAATAATACAATTTGTTGATTAATCCCACTGGTCACAACGGTGACCGTAATAATGTTTTTGTTATAAGGATCTGCAAATGTTACTGAATGATGTAGCAATGTATTTCCAGCTAAATTGAAATAATAAACAAATAAAGGGTCTCAATTAAATATGTGGTAGTAAAAAGAACCTGTGGGAGGATTTCAACAAGATAAATGCGACAACAGTGCAAAATATTTCACTATAATATTTCAAAAAAAGAAAAAAAAGGAGAAAATTATATATATATATATATTTTTTTATTTTACTGCTGCCCCCTGTGCCTATGCAAATGCCCCTGTGTGCCTATGCAGGCACGCGTGCCTAGGGTTGCCTACCCCTGGTCTATTGTATTCATTGTTGTTTCTTAATTGTGCACTGTTGAGTCTGAGCTCGAAACACCAGAATGTCATTACCTGCAATGCCTCTGTATTGTTGTGTATTTGACTAATAAAGAACTTAAACTTGAACTAGTGGTGAGAGCACTCACCTATGACCACAATCATTGTTGGTTCAACTCTCAGTCACGCTGTTTGTTTTGGACTTTTGCCAATACAAAACGTAAATATATTACTTATACAATAAGTAAATATGTTACTTGTGGCTACACCATAACGTACATTATGTACCTTTTTTCCTACGCTCGATTAGTACTTTATTTAGGTTTTCTGATGAGACTGTTGAAATACAGTAACACTGTCTCCAAAAGCCACTGTTGGGACTGCATGGGCATCTCCCATTACATTAGAAGGGCACATGCCAGAGCACACAGAACACTCACAACCGCCAATGCATCGAACGGTGGAACTTCGACTTTCAAAAATGACTGCAAAATAATGAGACAACTGCAAAATCCTTCAAAGATTTTGGTCGGCATGGGAAATGAGGCAGGGGAGATGTAAAGTAGGAGGATGATGATGATTAATTGATTAATGCATGATTAATGGGCCAAGCCCTCCAAAACGCTTCTGTTCTCCTCTAGCTCCCAGATTCCATTCTAGTCATACAGACAAAAGGCTGAGCTTTGGGAGAAAGAGGTTCAGGGAGAGCAGCTTATTCAAACACCAAGTAGACAGCAAACATACCAAGGTTTCACCTGATGACTGACATGACCTGCTGCCCTCCCTGGGGCGCACACACGCACGCACACACACACAAATCTATGCACATACACATTTTCATGCACACACACACACACACACAAATACACACCCACATGCGTAAACACATACACTAGATGCGCCTACTGGTCGTCGGACACAGTGACATATTTGTTTACCTTCTCAGGCTTTGTTGAGCGCTAACAGGAGGATCTACTGCAATGTGATGCACTCTTACTGGTGCAGCTGGAGATGTTTTCAACTGAAAAGTCTTTAAGAGAGAGAGAGAGAGAGAGAGAGAGAGAGAGAGAGAGAGAAGAAATGTTTCACCGTCGCTCATTTAGGAGCGGCAAGCCTCGAAAACTGCACTCCCGCTGAGAAAAACATACTTATACCCCAAATAATATAGAATTGTTTATTTTTTGTAACAACGTTTCAAAATAAAAACAGCTGGTGTTACAGACAAAAAAATAAAAACACTAGATTCAAGATACAAGATTGTTTATTGTCATGTGCACAGTTAAACAGACAGTTTGCCGTACAATGAAAATATTACTTTGCTAGTCCACGCTTCACACAAAATCACACAATACTTAACACTTTCTTTTTTACAATTTAAATACAAGCGAGTGCAAAGAAATAATAAGATAATACAGTGAGTAATATTGACATTATTGCTCGTTCCGATTCACAGTGTTTACAATATAAATATGGAGGTGACAATGGGTCGCAGCAGCAGTTAAAATGTCTTTAGTGATTCACAGTTCGGGGGAAGGGTGACAGTGAGGTCACAGCAGCAGTCAGGTCAGAGTGTCTGCCCGGCTGGCTGGGGGAGCTAGCATTCACAGGCCTGATGGGTAGAAACTGTTTGTCAGTCTCGTAGTCCTATCGCCTGCCTGATGGCAGGAGGTTGAAGAGTCTCCACTGTCCTTAATTATGTTATGTGGTCTCCTGGTGGCCCTGGTAGAGTAAATGTCCTGTAGTGAGGGAAAGGCTGCTCCTGATATGTACTGAGTGAGCAGGAGTTCCTTCCTGTCCTTAGCAGTGCAGTTTCCATACCCAGGGGTGTAAAGTACTTGAGTAATTGTACTTCGTTACTTCTCTGGCCGAACTAACATTAACGTTATTAAAAACAGCCAATCAAATCCCCATCAATGGAAAATGAACCCGCCCATACGGCCATACCATGCTGATTGGTCCTTGTGCAAGACTAGAAAGTGGGGATCTTTGATTAAACACCTGCTATCAGAAGAATACAGTCAGAGTGACAAGCTACAGAAGATGGCCACAAACGATAGTACGAGTGATGCAGAGGACGAAATGGAACATTTCATTGCCCCGGAATAAAACAAAGTTTTTACTTAAACCTTTTAGTACTTAAGTACATTTAAAAGTAGATTTTTTTTTACTTTTACTCAAGTGTCTTTTTAGCCAGATACTCTGACTTTTACTTGAGTAATATTTTGAGACTGTACCCATACTTTCACTTAAGTATAATTAAGTGAATAATCTGGGTACTTTTTACACCCCTGTGCATACCAGACCGCGATTGAGCTGGTAAGGACGCGTCTATGCCAAATACAACGCAGTTCGGTTTCCGGGTTCTTCTGATTGGCCACTAAGCCCACGTGACCGCGCGCTAGCACGCCCCCCTTATCGCCCGCTGCCGCGCTGTGAAGCGGAAGAGCCAGCGGCCGTCTTCTTCCGAGGCGGCTCGTTCTTATTAATCCCTAGCATGTCTTGAATGTTCAGGCAGGAATTCACAGCAAGAAAATGTGTTGCTAATCTTTGTTCAGTACAATATGATTGGAAAAATAAGCTACATCTGGAATGAATAAAGTGATTTATTTTTTTTAATTGTCAGGGGTACCAGCGTCTTTTTCTCCAGTAGCGCGACTAATATCCATATCAGTTACATCATCCAATGTTTGTGAGCGTGGTTTGGAGATATTCACAGTAATTGTTAATTCAGTAAAGTAGTCAGATCTACTCTTTATTGAAGGTACTGATATGATATGATTCTACAATTAATACTACAAATGTAATGGTCCTCAATGAGTATAACAATTACACAAAACATTAGCTTTATATCAGTCTTTCTGAAAGAAGAAATGGTTTCTTTATACATAGTCCTATATATATAATTTGAAATAAAAAAAATACCATGTTCCTTAGTCCTGTATTATGATCAAACAATTACACAAAAATGCATCCTATATAGACTCATATGCCAAAACATTCAGAAATACCCAAATGATGCGAGTTTGTTTTTTTATGACATGCACAACTACAAGCTTTTAAGAACACTGACATAACCGCTGAATATCACTGAAATCCAAGTTAATGTATATCTTAGAAGTTCTTTGTTTCATTGTACAAACAGCCAAAGCTGTCATGTATGTTGTGTATGTCATAAATGTCGATATGAATTGAAAATGTAAACAAGACAAACGTCTTTCTCTGGTCTGCATCCCCTTAACAATTGTGTGTATTGCGCCAAAGGGAACACATTTTCTTGAGTCTGGCGTTGTTGTACTTTATCTATTTAGTGTTACTTTTGGGAGTAGTGGGGGAGAAATGAATGAATGAATGAATGAAAACTTTATTTAACAGATTGCAGAATGGGTACAATACAGTACGGCGCAATACACACAATTGTTAAGGGGATGCAGACCAGAGAAAGATGTTTGTCTTGTTTACATCAGGGTCCCCCATTTTCAATTCATATCGACATTTATGACATACACAACATACATGACATTAGGGATTAATAAGAATGAGCCGCCTCGGAAGAAGACGGCCGCTGCTGCTGAAACCACCGCCTTGCGTCGCCTCGCTGGCTCTTCCGCTTCACAGCGCGGCAGCAGGCGATAAGGGGGGCGTGCTAGAGCGGTCACCTGGGCTTAGTGGCCAATCAGAGGAACCCGGAAACCGAACTGCGTTGTATTTGGCATAGACGCGGTAAGGACACTCGTAACCTTAATTCAATAGAAGTAGAATCTAGGGTGGCATGCCAAATTTTCTCAGCCTTCTTAGGAAGTACAGTCGTTGCTGGGATTTTTTTATTGTCTGTTGGGTGTTGAGAGCCCAGGTGAGTTCCTCACTGATGTGGGTTCCGAGGAATTTAAAGGTTTTCACCCTGTCCACCTCGGTCTCACCTATGTACAGAGGTGTGTACTGTACACTCCTCCTCTGTGGGTCAATAATAATCTCCTTGGTTTTGTCTGCGTTCAAGGAGAGATTATTGTCCTGACACCAGTTCCGCCACCTCCCTTTTGTAGGCCTCCTCAGCTCCCCCAGTGATTAGTCCGATGACTGTAGCATCATCCGCAAACTTGATGATCCTGGTGTTGTTCTGGGAGGCCACACAGTCGTGTGGGAAGAGGGTGTACAGTAAGGGGCTCAGCACGCATCCCTGGGGGGTCCCTGTGCTTAGAACCTTTGTGCCTGATGTCCTGATGAGAGAGAGAGAGAGAGATGAGAGAGAGAGAGAGAGAGAGAGAGAGAGAGAGAGAGAGAGAGAGAGAGAGAGAGAGAAAACCTAATTTGCTTTTTTCTTCTTCCGAGCAGCTGTTGGTTGTGTTGTGTGATGCAGCATGGCAGCGCCAGCTGTTGGCCCTAACCTCTGATTGATTACAGAGTAACCATATAGAGCAGGCTGGGTGTGTGTGTGTGTGTGTGTGTGTGTGTGCGTGCGCACGTGCGTGCGTGCGTGCGTGTGTGTGTCTGTACTGGGTTTACATCTCGTTTGGCGTGTGAGTGCCGTCAAAAAGAAAATGCGCATGCGCACGTTACCGGCGTAGGGGGAAAACGAGCGTAGAGGGCTGGCCGATCGCTGGCCAATCAGAGCAACGTGGAAGGACATGTTGGTTGCCGAAAGTATTCACGCAAACTGGAGTGGGTCTAGGTGAGGTTTAATCACCGGGCGGAGTTGCTCCAGGACTAACCTCTCCATGGTCTTCATTATATGAGAGGTTAGAGCCACCGGCCTGTAGTCCTTGGACATGCTATATTAATGATATTATTCTGTCCTTGAAGGGCTGTCAATCCCAATCCCATGCTCATTGTACAGAATCCCCCGGATTCTGTACAATTAGCTACTAACAACCTACAACATGAATTTAATGCTCTGCAAGATAAGCTTATAGGCCTTAAGCTTGTATTGAATGCAGGCAAAACGAAATTCATGGTGTTCTCCCGAGCCAGAAATATTGATCAAAACAGTTGATTTATATCGACCTAGAAATGGGACTGCTATAGAAAGGGTAACTGAATATATATATATCTTGGAATCTGGCTCGATGATACATTTCTCTTTAAATATCATATAAACAACCTTGCCAGTAAATTGAGGCAAAAATTGTGTTTCCTGTACAGAAATAGATCCAATTTCCCAATGATGTGTAGAAAGAGGGTTATTGAAGCAGTCTTTCGATCTGTCATGGATTACGGAGATGTGATTTTTAGAAATGCTGCCCCTTTGACTCTTAAACCACTAGATTCTGCTTATCATTCTGCTCTTAGATGTATCACTGGTGACAGATATGATACACAGTTACACACCACTGCATCTTATATGAGAAAGTGGGTTGGTCTTCTCTGGCATATAGGCGAAATCAACACTGGTATTTATTTATCCTTAAGGCCATTAACGGGAAATTACCTCCTTATCTCACATCACTATTAATTTGGAACACTAGACCCTACTGTATATGACACACTGAAATGATTGGCTTACACTGGAGGTCCCCCATATACAGACCCAACTTGGAAAATCAGCCTTTCATTATAGTGCCCCTACTACGTACATGGAACTCTCTTCAGCTCTCGCTGAAGATGAAATTACCTATAACGCAGGGGAAGTTTATAGGTTTACTTGCAGGCCTGCCTGCCTGTAGCCGTGTCGGGGGGGGGGGGGGGGGGGGGGGGGGGGGGGGGACCTGGACGCTTGAAGCCTTTTTACAACGCTTTCCGGGTTCTCGTTTTGCGCTCTGATTGGCCAGGTCATGTGACATGAGCGCCAATCGTGGGACGGCAAGTTTCTACACTGGTTAAGCTTAGGCACTCTTCGAAGTTGGTTAAGGTTAGAGTTTGTCTTAGAGCATGGCGATAGAACGCCAGGTAGTTTGCAGGCTGTTCGACGCGGAAAATGGGCAAACACGCTATTAGGCGCACGGCACATGTCACATGACCTGGCCAATCAGAGCGCCGGAAACGCGGATGCGTTGTAAAAAGGCTACACGCGACCTGGACCTTCCTTGAAGTTGGGTATTAGTCTCTTGTGTGTGCTTTGGTGGATTTGGTTGGTCTTCATCGTTGGGTTCCCTCGGTTCGCTGCTGGTTTTGGGTTCCTTGCGTGGGGGGCTCGCTGTGGCTTCTGCTCTGTTCCGGGGTGTCCCGGGGGTCCCGGTGTCGTCTCGGACCATCCCGATCCTCCGTGTCTTCTCATTTGGCCGCTGTTGTGTCTGTCTGCTTGAGTGTTTGGAGTCGTGTCTCCTTTAGGCGTGGCTGCGGGTCCTGGGGCGCGTGGCCTGCTCTGTGGAATTTGGGGGGTGGGGATGTGGGATTCGCTGGTTTTCCTCGTGGTGGCGGGGGCACCGGGACCCGGGGGAGATGGGGCGGTCCGAAGGTGTGGCATTCCCGTCGCCGTGCATGGCGGTGTGAGTGGCGCGCGGGGCTGTTTTGTGTTTTTCCTTCGGTCATGACGTGCTTTATCGGGGGGTGCGTCTTGGATGGGGATGTGGTAGGGATTGATGTGTGGGTTGTTTTGAGGGGCTCTGGCTGTTCTGGGGGTTTTATACCTATTATTAGTAGTCACCCACACTATACTGCCCTGTCAAGGCAGACCGCAGTAAACTTCCAAACAGTGAAACTGAGAAAAATGGCTTTAAAGTTTTTTGACTTGCCATCCAAAATGTGTTATAGGTAGATAGATGATAGTACCCAGATTTAACATGTATTAATGAAGTAATATTTAGGCATACAAAAATATGACGTTATTATTTTAATTAACCCCAAAAAGCAAATTTCCTTAATAATTATACAGGTAATGTACAGGCAAATTGCAGTAACTTCAAATACAATGTTGTTTTCCCTCCAGCTTTCATAACTTAACCTAGCCATTTTATTTGGATCATCATCATTCCAATATATTCAGGTGTTAAAATTTCATTTTCAAATGGCTAGAACGGACGTAGAAAAAAAAAAACACATCAAACGATTACACGGCTGTCTGTTCGCTCACAAAATAAAAATAAATGGAATTGGACATTTCTATCTCAACTGATGACCATTTGTTTGAAGGTTCTCCTCCCCATAGACACCAATGTGTTCGCACTCTAGAAAAAAACTGATTATTTTGCTTTCCCCCCCTTCTGTTCCGATCGCCACCAAGGCCACAATTGTCGACGGAATGCCACAATATCGCACACAACCCTTCACCTACTCCTTGAAGTGCTCATGTGCGATTTACAACGCTTCATCTCTTATCGTTTGCGTCATGCGTCTGCTCTCATTGAAATACATTCAAAGTGAAAGTGCAGAGTCATTCGTGATTGCATCAGCTGATGCATGATTGCATCAGCCCAACAGGTGTGTGGCTCATGGCCCATGGCTACAGCTGACCTGCCAATGACCTCTCATGGACTTAACCCTTAAGTTACCCTCTGTGTTGCAGTACTGAATGGACCTATCTCAAACCCTGCGCAGTACTGAATGGACCTATCTCAAACCCTGCCCTCTTTTCTTGATCCTCCAATCACAGCTGTCGCTTACCTCGGACTTCCTCGTACAAACAAAGTTTGTCCGAGGTAAGAGACAGCTGTGATTGGAGGATCAAGAAAAGGGGCAGGGTTTGAGATAGGTCTATTGCTTGACAGCGCCCTCTGTCTTGCGGGTTGTGTCATTGTACTCAGTAGGGATGTGCTCTTTCATTGGTCTATGTTGACCCATTGGACTCGGTAGGGATATCCTCTTTCATTGGTCGATGTTGACCACCTTTCATTGGTCGATGTTGACCACTCCCCCGATCCTTAGACCGCGCCCCCTTAGGCCACACCCCTTAGTGTATCTCTTGAACCGTTTGTCGTAGAGACTTGCGGGTTGTGCCATTGTACTCGGTAGGGATATCCTCTTTCATTGGTCGATGTTGACCACTCCCCCGATCATTAGACCACGCCCCCTTAGGCCACACCCCCGTAGTCCAGAAAAATTTCCAAAACTCGGAAAAGTCAGAAACATTTTAAAAACTCGGAAAAATCAGAAACATTTCAAAAACTCTGAAAAGTCAGAACAATTTCAAAAACGCGGAAAAGTCCGAACAATTTCAAAAACTCGGAAAAGTCGAAAAAATTCAAGAACTCGGAAAAGTCAGAACAATTTATAAAACTTGGAAAAGTCCGAAACATTTATAAAACTCGGAAATGTCCGAATTTTTTTAAAAACTCGGAAAAGTCAGAACATTTTTAAAAACTCGAAAAAGTCTCATTCCTGAGTCGTCATTTTAATACATTTTTTTTGTTTGTCATAGAGACTCGCGAGAGACCCTCTCCCGTTGGCCGGCGGTGCACAGGCGTCACCCACACTTTCACAATTTCCCCCGCACGGAATTGTCTAGTTATGTCTGCAATTTATGCATTGTTTTTTTATTCTGTCAATCTGTGTGCTGATTTTAGGCCTATGTTCATTTTATACTATATAGATAGTTATTAATATGTATTGTTATATTGTAGAAATGTGAGCATTGAAATGTCTGTAAAGTCTCGACGACATTGAAAATGAGGGTGACCTCAATTGTCTTTTCGAGTATAAATAAAGGTTGATGATGTATGTGTGTGTGAGTATGTACTATATGTATGTCTAGGCGTACATGTTTGTATGTTTGAGTGTGACTAGCATCCTCACCTCAGCGAAGTGTGTTTACTGTAAGTAATCTAACACGCCCCCCTCCTTCAATCCCCTCCTCCACTGCGAAAAAATTTATACAATTAATAGCAAGTGATTTGAGGTCTGTCTATACTCAGACTTATATTAAAGCATATTCTAAATCAAATCATCTTTCAATTTGTAACTTGTTTCAGGACAATATTACTAGAGGCAAGGGTTGACATTCATTATTAGGATGTTTTAGTGAAATTCTTATTGAAACAAGTCACTTTGTCCTAAAAAGAAGTGGCATTTTCTTGAAACTAGCACAATTAGTGATGCCGGGATTCGTTTAGTCAGGATGAAAAAAAAGAAAGTCATGAATAAGTTGATAAATCTCCATATAAATAAAAACACTTGCTAAGCCTGCCAGTTTAGCAGTGGGTCACGCTCTGGAGATGGCTTCCTCATGTGCAAATGGTATTCAAACCCATTTTGTCCCTAAATTATACTGTAAAAGCAAGATTCTCTCTCTCTCTCTCTCTCTCTCTCTCTCTCTCTCTCTCTCTCTCTCTCTCTCTCTTCTCTCTCTCTCTCCCCTCCTCCCTCCTCCCCTCTCTCTCTCTCTCTCTCTCTCTCTCTCTCTCAGAAATAAATTATAATTTTTTAATTATGCAAAATACTTATAGGAGTAAGTAAGAAACAGTCATAACGTGCAAGGTATTAGAGGGAGACACAATTAGCATCATCACTTTGCATCAGAATGCAATAATAGCTTTGCTTGAGAACATTTGAGTCAGAAAGTTATATTTCTAGAGCTCCAAAGCAAACCACCTGGCCTTGTGCATATAAATGTACATCCTGAGATAATGTAACGTCTGAGGACACGGGTCATATAAATATAAATGTACATCCTGACATAATGTAACATCTGAGCACACAGGTCATAAAAAATATACATTTACATCCTGACATAATGTAACATCTGAGCATACGGGTCATATATTTATTCACATGAAGAGCAGCAGTTCTACAGGTCTTCTCTCACTGAGAGACATGGGGGAGAGAAAGAAGTGGGAGGAGACATAGCTACTATACTCGCCACCTGGTAGTACTCCTGAGTGTCTCCGCCTAGAGCGCCCTCTAGTGGAATCAGTTATATATGCAGTTAGACAGTTACTAACAATCCTACACAGAACCTCTGACTTCAACACTCCCACTTAGGTTTGTATTAGCATACTGGATAACTTCTTTGAAAAACATTTTACAAAGGAAATAATATACTCCAAAAACATCAAAAGAACATGACAGTCAATATCTACACACCAAACATGGCCTCTGCAAATCTCTTCAATTTCAATTTGGAGGCAGGTTTCGTCATAGCGTCTGCTACCATGTCGTCCGTTGGACAATACATCAGTGTCATCCTTTCTTCTCTGATGACAGATCTAATGAAATGATATTTTATATCGACATGTTTACATCTCTGTCCGCACACATGGTTTCTAGCAATCGCAATGGTTCCCTGGTTGTCCTCGTAAACAGTCTTCTTATATACATAGGTATCCATCCCTTCGAGCAGTTGTTTCAGGTAAATACGCTCCTGTATGGTCATAGCTAGAGCCATATATTCGGCTTCACAAGTTGATAAAGCCACGGTGGGCTGTTTCTTTGTTTTCCACGAAACCAGTGAGCTGTCTGCATTCAAAATCACACAATATCCAGAGGTACTCCTTCTATCTGTGGTGTCAGCTGCCCAGTCTGCATCACTGTAGGCTTTAAGCCCTAAACCCTCGCTACTCTTTCTGAAACGCAGTTGTCTGTCTGCTGTACATTTAAGATAACGAAAAACATGTTTTACCGTAATCCAGTGCTCCTCTGTGGGATCAGCAAAATGCTGTGACAACTTACTCACTACAAAACATAGGTCAGGGCGAGTACATGTCGTCAAATAGATGAGGCTACCCACCGCTTCCCTGTACATTTTTACATCTGTCAGTTTCTGAGCATCCTCCTGGTAGTCCAGTCGAGCAGCGGCGCTAACTCATAGTACGCGTCTGCGTTACGCTGGTTGTCCAGGGCTTGCTCTTCCGCCATCAGTTCTCCTGTGGGGGCTGCCAGGATTGTCTCCTTCAGCCCCGTACCGTGCATGTAGCATATAGCATGCGCTCTTCCCAGAGGTCATAGTTCTCTGCTTTTCCATTGAATGAGGGCCCTTTGTTCCTCCCTCTGGCCGCCACGCGTTCTAAGATGGGGTTCTCCCCCTCGCCTCCGTTGTGCTCAGCATGCTCCGTCTCCCCCGGTGCCGCCTCCTCTGGGCTCTTGGCTGCTACCTTCCAGCGACTCCCGGCTGCTGCCTTCTTGACTCTCCTGTGAGGCTTCTTGGATTTCATGTTATCCGTTGGTGGTAGGCGTAGCTTTAGCTCTTGTTGGCCTAGCGTCTAGCCGCGCGGTGCTCCCGGCACTAACCTAGCCTATACTTCAGCTAAGCTTGCTACCCTTATTATTTCGCCACGGCATTATCTGGGCCCATAACCTGTTAACAGAATTCGGCTATAGGGCGACAATAATGTGGTCAAGAGGCATGGTTTCTATCTTGAGCCTTAACTGGCGTGGTTTATTTATTCACATGAAGAGCAGCAGTTCTACAGGTCTTCTCTCACTGGGATACATGGGGGAGAGAAAGAAGTGGGAGGAGACATAGCTACTTATACTCGCCACCTGGTAGTACTCCTGAGTGTCTCCGCCTAGAGCACCCTCTAGTGGAAACAGTTATATATGCAGTTAGACAGTTACTAACAATCCTACACAGAACCTCTGACTTCAACAGTAAAGAAAAATAAATAATTATTTAAAACTCCTCGCTATTATAGTTGGTCTATAAAACTCTGACCACCAGGCAATTCATTTTTTCCTGATACATTTTTTTTATTATTCATTATACAACAGGTAGGTCCGACCACACATTGTGATTGGTCGAGAGCGGTCTAAGCCGTGAGTATATGTAGCCGGTTCTATTTGTCTTACCCTGAGCGAGTCTCGAACCTCGGTCTCCCGCGCCGCGGGCGACATCGCAGACCACTATCAAGAGGTGAATTCACTTCTTGGTAACGTGTCTGTATGCCTTTTATGGGGCAGTGAGTTTAACTTGCAGTACCGCTAACGTCCACAGTCACTTCACAACACTTGAAGTCCATCGTGACTGTGGATATACTCACGGTACCTCCGTTACATATATTCATGATACGCTCACGGTTAAATCACCATGAATATACCACTGCACTGGCTTTAGAACGTTGTAGAAAGTCTCTCTCTCTCTCTCTCTCTCTCTCTCTCTCTCTCTCTCTCTCTCTCTCTCTCTCTCTCTCTCCCCTCCCTCTCTCTCCCTCCCTCTCTCTTCCTCACTTTCTCTTTGTCTTTTTTACATGCATCTCTCTCAGTCGTCTGTATCTCCTTCTTACCATCTCTCAGCACTCAACTTCATCCCCTCTCTGGCATACAAGCTATCATCCAGCTTATCCCGTATTCCAGCGCTGTTGTGGGAAAACCTTGCATCTCTCCTCCACAAGAGTTATCTTTTGGGTTATTGAGAAGAGCCGGTTGGTTTACCCGCTGAACTGAGTAGTACAGTAGGAGAGAGCAACATGGTCTCATCAGAAAACCTAAATAAAGTAGCTAATCAACCACAGGAAAAAAGGTATATAATGTACGCAGGGGTGTAAAGTACTTGAGTAATTGTACTTTGTTACAATACTTAAGTACTGTTTTTGGTGATTTGTACTTTACTTGAGTATTATTATTATTTTATACTTCTACTTTTACTCCATTACATTTCGGAGAAAAAAAACATACTTTTTACTCCTTACAAATGCAGACCTAATTAGTATATTTGTTTCTCTTGCCAAACTAACGTTAGCGTTATTAACCCTGCGGCCACTCTTTATTTAAAAACAGCCAATCAAATCCCCATCAATGGAAAATTAACCCGCCCATACCCATGCTGATTGGTCCTTGTGCAAGACTAGAAAGCGGGGATCTTTAAATCAAATTAAAAGATTTATTAAATTAAACACCTGCTATCAGAAGAATAGACAGTAAGGAAAAACGTTTTTACTTTTACTTTTTAGTACTTAAGTACATTTAAAAGTAGAAACTTTTTGACTTTTACTCAAGTGTGTTTTTAGCCAGATACTCTGACTTTTACTTGAGTATGATTTTGAGACGGTACCCATACTTTCACTTAAGTATAATTTCTGGGTACTTTTTACACCCCTGAATGTACGTTATGTTCTAGCCATAAGTAATATATTTACTTATTGTATAAGTAATATATTGACATTTCGTATTGGCGAAAGTCCAAAACAAATGACTAGGAGTCGAACTAACAATGATTGTGCCACCCACCCATCCTAATACAAACACAGCAATACTATGATGATGATTCGTTTTAATGTTTAACGGTTGGTTAAGATAGAAAGTTAGGGTTATGGTTAGGGTTAAGGTTAGGGTTAGGGTTCGTGTTAACAATGTGGTTAAGGGGGGCGGCTAGGTGGCGCAGTGGGCAAGGCGCTCGCCACCAACGCAGGAGATGCTGGGTTCGAGCCCAGCTCTCGGCATTGCTACCAGCTTGGCTGGTCGTTCATACTAATACAATTGGCAGTATTAGGGGGTGGGAAGCTGGTGGGTGGGGATCGGACGTTGTGGACAGCGACTCTTACAGGTCAGTTGGTGCGCCTGCACAGTAGAATCAGGAAGCGACAGGGGCGGTGTGTCCCTCCCACGCAGACCCTCGCCGCTGAGAGATTGCGCTGTTCAGGTGAAAAGATGCGACGGCTGCCTCCTCGAGTACCGGAGGGGACACGTGATGCAAGGCTTCCTCCACATTGCTGCCGGCTTGTGGGAGGCATGGCCAACAGCGTTCGAGACAGGGGAGGGTAGAATTGGACGATATGAGATTGGGGAAGGGAGAAAAATAGAAAAATGGGGAGAAAAAGTAGATAAAAAAAAACAATGTTGTTAATAGGTTGGGGTGAGGCTATCAGAAAAGTATGTCTTGGTAGTCTTGATGTAAGGGCACTTGTCTCCCATGTGAGCGCCCCGTGTTCGCTCTTCAGCAGGGGAACTCAAACATTTCCTGAAAACGTTAAAAAAACAAATTTGAATATGGAATATTCGGAAATACATCAATATATTACTTTCAGCTACCCGTGTCAAGTAGTGGAGACTCCAGTGGGACTTGTTTCAAATTACGTTTTTTTTTTCAAGGTTTGATTTGTCACATATAATGTAGGCCTACATTACAGTGAAATGATTGGTTCTGTATGAGCCCCCTGAGATTGAATTTAATTGAATAAAGGCCAAACACTATACAAAATATACAATATACAAACTCAAGTACAACCTAAAGTACAAAGTGATGTACAAAATGCAAACAATAAAGTACAAATGCAAGAATGAGGCAGGGATGTCTTGCAAATATTTTTGTAATAAATAGATGCAAATATGGTATAGTGTTGAAAGTGTTTAAAGTGTCTAAAGTGGATGTTAAGATAAGATGTTTAAAGTGAGTGTGTGCATGTGGATGTGTGTGCAATGGATGTAGATGGATGGGTTAGTGTTGCGGATGATTATCACTAGGGCAACAGTAGACGCCACATAAGTGCAACCCTGGAGACCCTGGAGATTCATTTGGGATGCAGCTCAGCACGGTGCCAATTATTTCTGCTCGTAAATATGTCTGAGGGTGAGTGGGTGAGGAAGTGGGACATTTAAGGATAGGAGGGCCATTCCCACACTCAATTATGTATAATTGATTGCCGCAGCATGTTTAGGTTTGATACCATTGATACCATTAGTTACACCTGTTTGATGCATTATCGGAGTGGTGGATGTCCTGTGGTGATGGCCGGGACAATGCAAACCTCTCTACCTCTCTCCCCATACCTCAAATATCCTTGTTTATTGATCTGACTAAGGCTTTCGATGCTGTCGATCATCACATATTATGCAATACTCTCCTGAGGGTGAGTTTCAGTCCAAATGTGGTGGCTTGGTTCAGGAGCTAAGTGTGTTAGGCTTGATTGAATTGATTGAAAACTGTATTAACAGATTGCAGAATGGGTACAATACAGTACAGCTCAATACACACAATTGTTAAGGGGATGCAGACCAGAGAAAGACTTTCGTCTTGTTTACATCAGGGTCCCCCATTTTCAATTCATCAGGACATATATGACATACATGACATACAGATAGTCAGTACTGCTACATCTATACATTTATGACATACCAGATTTGCAAATACAGTACTGTTTGTGATACAGAAGGAGTCAGGAAAAGGGAGTATATACATTTGACGTAGAAACTGTACATTGGAGGATGTTGGGTGGGGGGGTTGGGTACACTGGGATATTGACAACCATACTGGGTAATCTACATTGGAGGTGGTTGGGGGGGGGGGGCACACTGTATAAACAAGCAAAACTGTACATTGAGGGGGGGGGGGGGGGGGGGGAGACACTGTACAAACAAACAAAATTGTACATTGGACTATTGACAAAACCATACTAGGTAAATGACTGTACATTGGAGGGGGTTGGGTTAGGATATTTACAGGGGCCAGTGTTGAATTGCAGTCTCCCGTAGGTGTTCCTTGAGAGAGGTTTTGAAAGTGGGTAGTGATCCACATTCCTTTACAGCTTTGGGTAGGGCGTTCCACATTGATGTGGCATAATTGCGAAACGTGTTTAGTCCCTTATTTGAGCCGAATCTGGGTTTAACATGATTTGTGGAGCTCCCTCTGGTGTTGTGATCGTTGGTGACTCTGTCTCTGATCCAATTACTTTAGAAAAGGGGTTACATTTTGGGTCCGCTTATTTTTCTATTATATGTAA
This sequence comes from Notolepis coatsorum, assembly GCF_963971535.1. Classification (NCBI taxonomy): domain Eukaryota; kingdom Metazoa; phylum Chordata; class Actinopteri; order Aulopiformes; family Paralepididae; genus Notolepis; species Notolepis coatsorum. The sequence continues at coordinate 69,834,863 of NC_140179.1, forward strand.
ATGTAAATGTAAATATGTAAATAACATCTGACTGTGATCATAATCGCCCCCAAAAGTGGTCATTTTCGTTTTCGTTTTTGAGGACTGCATACTTTTTTTGCAGACCAAAATACTATACTTTATATACTTATAGCACGCATGAGCCTGGTCTCTTTTGAAAGATGACATTCTGAAGTGTCTGATACAATAAAGAAAAATCACTTTTATTGCTAATGAAATAGAGTAACATAGGTCTGAACTTGAGTTGTAGAAAAACGTGTTACTCATGTTCTTCTGTAGTAGTCCAGAAGTAGTATTTCCCCAAAAATTGGTATGGCTGAAAAGACACCCTGGGTCCATAGCCTGAAGTCTTGTGTAGTACATGTCCAAATCCTTTCCACCTGCTGCTCCTGCTTTGATGTTGAACTTTTAATTTTGGTTGATTGTTATTGTTTAAGCTGAATTTGACTTTTCATAAAAAGTGTCGGTTGTATGGTAGTCTACTGTATGTGTATTGTGCCTTGTTATGTATGTATTGTCATAATTTGTGCTTGCCTTCTTGGCCAGATCACCCTTGAAAAATAAACCTCTGTCTCAATGGGTTTTTATTTCTGGTTAAAATTTAAATAAAGGTTTGATGATGATGATGAAATGGATCCGTCATCAGCCATATTTTCAATCTTTCAAAATGTTCTTATGTACCCCAGTTGCTATTGCATGTACTTATTTGTGTTTCATTACACGTATATGTACTGTATACTTACCAACTGTTTTGCCTGTTTTATAGCAACACTGCTATTACTGACATCTAAGAAGGGAGACCCCCCCCCCCTTGAACGGCCCTTCTAAGGTTTCTCCCCTCCATATTGCCTGTGGTGCTTTTTTCCTAGTGAGTTTTTCCTTACCTTCGCCATGGGGTGTCTGGGAGTGTTGCATTAATTTATTTATTTTACATTTTATTTTGGATTTCATGGTGTTTTTGTTTTGTTCTTGATTTAATGTGATGTTTCTTCTTGACCTTTTTTTAAAGAAGACGTGTCCGGCCCATGGGGACATTAACGTGTGTTGTCGGGCCTTACAAATACTGTAACTTCTGGGCTTCTCTCCCTATTCAGGATTGGAGGCCCAGCCGCGATCTTGGAATTGTCTCTCTGTCTCTGTATTATCTGATTGTTGTCACGTGCTGTCTCAGTAATTATACCTTGATTGTTGTCACCTGCCTGTAATTATGTCACTGGTGCTGATTGGGTCTGCTGGCTGTACTGAGGCCTTTATAGTAATACTCTGCCCCTCTCTCCCTGTCGGTTCTTCAGCAGTGTTACTGGGAACAGCCGTCCACGGGCAGAAGTCGGATATCTTGCCTGTTATCATGCTTTAAAGTTATCCTTGCTTTAGGTTGAGAAGTCGGATCTCTCACTGCCTTATTCTCTTTTGTTGTTAAGTTCTCTTCTAAGTATCCTTCCTTATTGCTACTTCCTGCTTTAACTGAAGTATTGTTATCGCTCAAAGTGTTTCTGATAATAAAAATAACACATATTCGAGAAGAGCAGCACCCTCTCCGTCTCCATTCTTCCATGCCATACTTGAACTCAACATTCTTACCTGGATTCATAACAAATACACTGGATTTTATTTGATTTATCAAACCATTTTGAACAAATATTCCCCTTTGGCTGACCGGCAGATGTTTGGTTTCAGAGTACAATGGGTTCAAATCTGGGTGGGATATATTCGCTCTAGCTTTGGAGATTCAGTGCAATGAAAATCTTGTTTTTTCAATCTTTATTGCATTTTTTAACAGACGGTATGTTGACATCAAATTATCCTAAATGTTAGAACTGAACAAATGATGACTAAAGCCCTTTGATGTATATCTCACTGGATATCAACTGTTGTGAAGGATCAGATTAAACCGAATATATATATTTATTTATGGATATATATTTAATAGTATTTGTATATCGTTTGATATCCCTTGTATATTCCTTGTACATATACACTGAATATCCCTTTAGTCTACTAACAGCCCATAATAGTTTCATTCTACCATTGGACAAGAACCTGGCGCCAGCAGCCAAGCCCCTTGGTTCAAGTTCAATCGTGCCGACGAACATGTCGTTACAAGCCCGGTTCCGCGTAGGAATACGTCTGGCGAAATACGAATGGTACTATTTGTTCACAGCGCATATATATATGGCGCAAGTAAAGTAGAACTTTCTTTTTAGTCCATTAGTCCTTTACCCTCCAACCTAGTAACAGACGTGAAGCCTCACCCACGACCCACGTGTGGTGCAGTATGGCCTACTTGGCCTCAGAATAGGCATTGAGACATCGTGTGGATTAATAGTTGAATTGTCATAGTTTGGCACTATACCGTCGAGTGGGACGTATTTCTATTAAGTTAACAATAGTCTATTATGTATGGTGCATCGTTCGGTTAGAGTTATAAAGTGAGCAGTACCCCCATCGTTCCTGACGTTATCTAGAGTCTTAACCAGGCTGAGCAGACCACGTGTGGTGCTTTCATCCGAGGAGTTCTGGGCCAGGACGAGTGGACCTGTACATTGGATTACTTTACCCGGACGACGGCGAGCCCTACACGGCTTGGATTATCTACGTGCTTTGGGTGCTTTGATTATGCCATGGATAACGGCCAACACTGCTGAGTGTTGGAACTACCCCCCCGAGAGGAGTCCAGGTGAGACGGCGCTCTACCCCGAGTGAGGTCGCCTCACGTCTCTTCGTTGTGGACCGGCAGCTACCGTCTACAAGAGGGCCCAGCTGTATTCATCTGCGGACCGAGGTTCTGTGGGCACCGTGTTCAGCACTCTGAATTCTCCCAAGAAATCGTCGGCCAGATGGGATATCGCCAGCGGCTCTCCTAACCCCCCCCCCCTACTGACTTACAACCAGCGGGACCCCCCTTTAGTATATCCAGCTATAATCATTTAAGTACCATCGCTATAGTTCCCTAAAGAACCAGGTTGTATACTTGCTCACTGCGTAACCAGAGATTGGACATTCAATGTTGATTTGCCTACGAATACTCATTTGCCTTACAAGTGCATTCAAATCATAAATGTCATTAAGTGAACGTTGTATATACCCTTTGCTATATAAAATATTCGATTTATACATTTGTGTGGACTTCGTGTGTGTGTGTGTGTGTGTGTGTGTGTGTGTGTGTGTGTGTGTGTGTGTGTGTGTGTCTGTGGGTTGCGAAGAAGAGCGCATACGCCTGGAGATGAGACGCCTTCAGACGGAAGAGAATATGGCAAGAGACCGAGCAGACACCCAGCGCGCCGCTGACGGTGCCCAAAGAGAGGCAGAGCGCGACCTCGCTCTCAACCAGCGCGACCTCGCTCTCATCCAGCGCGAAACCGAGCGCGACAGACTACAGGGCGAGCGCGACAGACTACAAGCCGAGCGCGACAAGTTACAAGCGCAGCTAATGGAGCAGCTGATCCTCAAGGCAACACCCTCTCCCTCCGCCAGGGGTTCAAGGAACTCGTCGAGACAACAGTCAAGGGCAGCGTCTCCTAACCGAGCAAGCGACCCTGAACTTGACCAACAGACCAAGCCTATACCCCCCGCAGACCCCCTTCCCCGACCGGTCCAAGCGAGACCCAGCTACAAGGAAGGAGCAGCATACACTGCGGAGAAGCTAAATAAACGACTACAGGATCTAGAGGACCTGATAGAAGAAGAAGAGGGAGAGGAGGAGAACGAAGCCCGACGACAGCACAGTACTCCACCGGACCAGGAGGTCCAGTACAGCCCAGACTATACCCCCGCGGCGCTGCGCTACAGACCCCCGACTCTATTCACGGGTGAGCATGACGCACGACCAGCCCCGAGGAATAGCACCTGGACCAGCGGGCCATGGTACCCTGCCGGTACCAGCCCACAGAGAGGCGCAAGAGGAGACTCGCCTAGGAGGTCTCTCCCCCAACGCTCGCCGATGTATCAGCCATCCACGGCGTCATACATTGCCACGCCGACGTTTCCAGACTTCACCTATGAGAATCGAGCACAGTACACGGAGCTCCGGATGTGCTTAGAGACAATGATGGTGGATGTCGCTGATGAACGCCACAAGTATGCAATATTACTGAAGCACCTGAAAGTACCGCGAGCGCACAATATAGCGCTAGCCTATGCCACCTCTACGACCCCATACACCGCGGCTCTAGCAGCGCTGGACCAGAGATATGGACGTATATGGGATTACGTAATCCAAGAGATAAGGCATATTGATCGCCTACCCCCAGCAACAGACAATCGCTCATTAGACGACCTGTCTATAAAAGTGCAGTCCCTGGTAGGGATGCTGGGAGCGCAACGGGAAAAGGGTATGCACGAGCTATACGCCAACTCTAACGTCGAGAGGATCTTAGAGAAGCTGCCACCCGCCAGACAAGAGCGCTTCAGGCGGCAGAGAGACCACCGTGATCCTAACGGTCCCGAACCATCCCTCCTCGATCTAGCCGACTTCCTGGCGAGAGAAGTCAGCAGCTTACGACTGGATACGTTCGTGCGGAGCACACCAAGCTCCAGAGAGGGACCCAGGAGAATAAACGATGGAAGAAGATCGGTGACTGTCATGCACCAATCAGAATCAGTACCGAGCAATAAGAACCACAGTACCCCCTCGAGAAAAGAGAAGTGGAAGATGGTGTGCCCGTACTGCGAGAAGGAACACTGGCTGTCACAATGTGACCTGTTCACAAAGATGAATGCAGAAGAAGTGAGTCAATGGATAAAGTCCAACAGGCGCTGTTACCGATGTGCGCGCAGTCACATGGCAGCCGAATGCCGCCTAAAGAAGAGGTGCAGTCGGTGTGACGGAGCCCATCTAGATGTACTACACGACAGTAACAGAAGAAAGCCTGCACCTGCACCATCGAGCAGCACCAAGGCAAGTGTCATGTACATTGACCCCGCCAGCAGCAGCGGCGCCCAAGTGCTCTTAAAGGTAGTCCGTGTAACATTGAGCTACCAAGATAAAGTCATGGACACTTACGCCGTCCTTGATGACGGGTCAGAGAAGACCCTTCTGCTCGCGTCCGCTGCGGCCCAGCTGGGACTGCGGGGGAGCGAGAACCAAATGACGATTCGGACAATAAGAAGAGATTTAAAGACGATAAAGGGCGAGAATGTCTCCTTCACTATCGCAGCAAGCGGGCAGCCAGAGCGACGGTATAGGATTACAAATGCTTTCACCAGCCAAGAAATAGGACTATCGCAGTACACCTACCCCATCGCCAAGCTGATGGATAAATATGTGAACCTGCGTCAACTACCTATCCCGCTCATAGACGGCGCCACCCCGACCCTGCTGATAGGCTCCGACCATTCAGACCTCATCGTCCCGATAGACCGGGTCCATACAGGACCCCGAGGCTGTCCTGCAGCAGTCGAGACCCGCCTAGGGTGGACACTACAAGGCCCCCTCGCTAAATCTCTCAACCGAACAGCAGCCACTAGCTGCCTCCACTCCAGAGCGACAGAAGAAGACACCACTCTCCTGCAGCATGTCGAGAGGCTATGGACACTAGAGACAATGCCCTTTAAGAACGAAAAGAAAGACATTCGTTCTAAAGAAGACATTTACGCCATAAACCTCCTCGAGCAAGGGACAAAGAGAGTCACAGTCGGCGGAGTGATGAGATACGCAACTCCACTCCTGAGGCGAGAGGGAATGCCCACCTTTCACGCAAAGAAAGACGCCACGGAGCGGTATCTATTGAACACAGAGCGGCGCCTAGCCAAAGACCCCGCTCAAGAGAGTGTGTACCGCGCTGAGATTGAGAAGCTAATCACAGCGGGACACGTGACAAAGATTGACATTAAAGAGGCCGATCAGACGACCGAATCATGGTACGTGCCGCACCACAAGGTCCACCACAACGGCAAGGATCGCATTGTGTTTAACTGCAGCTACCAGATCGGATCCCAAAATCTGAATAAAGAGCTCTTGCCCGGCCCCACACTCGGCCCCTCTCTACTAGGCGTGCTACTACGCTTCCGCCAGGACAAGGTGGCTATCAGCGGGGATATCAAAGGGATGTTCCTGCAGGTGAGACTAGTGGAGGAGGACAGGCCCCTGCTGCGGTTCCTATGGAGAGAGAGGATCGGAGATGAGCACCCAGCCATCTACCAGTGGGAAGTCCTCCCCTTCGGAACCACATGCAGCCCGTGCTGTGCTACATTTGCACTACAGAAACACGTCGCAGAGGACCCAGCAGCAGATGAAGAGGTCCGACACAGTGTGAAGAACAGTTTCTACGTGGACAACTGTTTACAAAGCGTTTCGACTCAAGAAGAAGCCGAGGCTCTCCTAATCAAGCTACGCGCCTCCCTGATCAAAGGCGGCTTTGATCTCAGGCAGTGGGCCAGCAGTGACCTGCACGTATTGCGCAGCCTCTCCCCCGCGGACAAGGCTGCCAGCAGCGAGACCTGGATGGCGACCATCCCAGGAGAAGCCCAAGAAATGACACTAGGACTAGTCTGGCGCTTCAAAACAGACTCGCTCCACTATAGACACAAACCCCTGACTACGGAGCAGGGAAGGTCGACGGCGATACCGACCACCAGACGGAGTGTGTACAGAACACTCGCCAGACAATATGACCCGTTGGGATGTATTCTACCTTACACCACCAGGGCAAAGATGATTGTACGAGCACTATGGGACAAGGACCAGGGCTGGGACGACCCAATACCCGCACACCTTGCCTCCACATGGAGAGAGTGGGAGACGGAGCTCCGCTCACTCCCAGGCGTCAATATACGCCGCAGCTACTTCCCACCCACAGTGAGGCCAGAGACATGCAAGATGGATCTACACGTCTTCAGTGACGCCTCCAAAGTAGCCTATGGATCGGTGGCCTACTTGCGTGCCCAAGAGAAGGGAGGAGAGATACACACTGCTTTCATCCTGGCTCGCTCAAGAATAGCCCCACGAAAGCAACAATCTATCCCGCGTCTAGAGCTCTGCGCAGCCCTAGCAGGAGCGCATCTAGCCACGTTAATCCAACGTGAACTCACCATTCCGGTGCACAGAACAATCTTGTGGTCAGATTCCACGACAGTACTCACATGGATCAAGTCTGATTCATGCAGATACAAGGTCTTCGTGGGAGTCAGAGTCACCGAGATTCAAGAGTTAACAGAAGCAGCGAGCTGGCGGTATGTGGACACCAAACACAACCCAGCTGACGTCATCACCCGGGGAATGTCCCTAGATGACCTCACCCGTCGCAACATCTACAGTGACGGACCAGAGTTCCTCAAGCTCCCGGAAGAAGAGTGGCCTACGCCCACCCCACGGGAAGCGAGTAAAGAGGAGGCTGAGAACAAGAAACCTATGTTCTGTGGACTGAGCACAGTCGCCTCCACAGACCCCAACATAGATGATTGCATTACCCTACAGAGTGCGCAGCTAAAGACATTCCTGTGGCACCACCCAGAGATTCAGTCCACCACTGACATTTCAGCAGCTGACTACGAAGAAGCAGAACTTCTTCTACTACAACGAGCCCAGAGAGACTCGTTCCCCGATGAGCTAGACTGTCTACAGGGAGGAAAGCCCGTCCCATCAGACAGCAGATTGCTCCACCTGGCACCCGAGAGTGACGCTCATAATCTCATCAGAGTGGGTGGTCGTCTGCGGAGAGCCCCCGATCTACCGGATGACGTTAAGTACCCGATAGTCTTGAACAGCCGACACAAGGTCACAGAGCTGATCATAAAGAAATACGACGAGGATGTACACCACGCAGGAGCAGAGAGAGTCTTTGCGGAGATCAGACGTCGCTATTGGATACTTCAAGGAAGAGAAGCAGTGCGACGTTTCCAGCGAACCTGTCTAGACTGCCGAAAGTGGCGCGCGCAGCCCAGCATACCCCGGATGGCTGACCTACCTCCCTGTCGCCTCCGACTCGGCGACAAGCCATTCCACTCCACAGGCATGGACTGTTTTGGCCCGTTGTATATAAAGAAAGGAAGAGGAACCGAGAAGCGGTGGGGTATTGTATTCAAATGCATGACCACCAGAGCGATACATATCGAACTCCTTCCGACCATGAGCACAAACTCATTCCTTATGGCCTTCCGAAGATTCACATCACGGAAAGGAAAACCGTCTACATTGTTGTCTGATCACGGGACAAACTTCAAAGGCGGAGAAAGAGAGCTGAGAGAGAGCTTCCAAGCTATGGGCCCAGAACTTAAGACCCACCTCGCTCCATCCCAGATTGACTTCCAGTTTAATCCCCCGAACGCACCCCACTTCGGTGGAACCTGGGAACGAGAAGTACGTTCTATAAAGACAGCCCTGTACGCCGTGCTTGGGGCCCAGACCGTGGCGGAAGAAGTCCTAATGACAGTCCTCACGGAGATCGAGGGAGTATTGAACTCCAAGCCCCTCGGCTACGTCTCCAGTGATGTAGCAGATGTCGACCCAGTCACCCCCAACACACTCTTGATGGGGCGGCTGGACCCCGCGCTACCCCAGACAATGTACAGGCCTGAAGAAGCGAACGGCCGAAGAATGTGGAGGTACAGTCAAGTACTAGCTGACAAGTTTTGGAACAGCTTTCTACTCCACTACCTACCGTCTCTACAGACCCGCCAGAAGTGGGTAAAAGAGAGAGACAATTTGACAGAAGGAACAGTCGTCATGATTATCGACCAGTCACTACCCAGAGCTATGTGGCCGGCTGGCCGCGTAAGCAAAGTGATCACCGGTGCCGATGGCAAGGTCCGAGCAGCCGAGGTGCTCGTCCAAGGGCGAACTTACACACGACCCGTGGCGAGGCTAATAGAACTGCCCAGACTCCCAGACACTATCGATGATGACCATGACCCCATGACTTTGTGAGTTGACTGACCCTTACAGCGGACCTTGAGTGGTAGACAGTGCGGTTAATCTGTCTCTGCTTAGCTAATTAGGTGGGACTAATTAGGGGGCGGCTGTTGTGAAGGATCAGATTAAACCGAATATATATATTTATTTATGGATATATATTTAATAGTATTTGTATATCGTTTGATATCCCTTGTATATTCCTTGTACATATACACTGAATATCCCTTTAGTCTACTAACAGCCCATAATAGTTTCATTCTACCATTGGACAAGAACCTGGCGCCAGCAGCCAAGCCCCTTGGTTCAAGTTCAATCGTGCCGACGAACATGTCGTTACAAGCCCGGTTCCGCGTAGGAATACGTCTGGCGAAATACGAATGGTACTATTTGTTCACAGCGCATATATATATGGCGCAAGTAAAGTAGAACTTTCTTTTTAGTCCATTAGTCCTTTACCCTCCAACCTAGTAACAGACGTGAAGCCTCACCCACGACCCACGTGTGGTGCAGTATGGCCTACTTGGCCTCAGAATAGGCATTGAGACATTGTGTGGATTAATAGTTGAATTGTCATAGTTTGGCACTATACCGTCGAGTGGGACGTATTTCTATTAAGTTAATAATAGTCTATTATGTATGGTGCATCGTTCGGTTAGAGTTATAAAGTGAGCAGTACCCCCATCGTTCCTGACGTTATCTAGAGTCTTAACCAGGCTGAGCAGACCACGTGTGGTGCTTTCATCCGAGGAGTTCTGGGCCAGGACGAGTGGACCTGTACATTGGATTACTTTACCCGGACGACGGCGAGCCCTACACGGCTTGGATTATCTACGTGCTTTGGGTGCTTTGATTATGCCATGGATAACGGCCAACACTGCTGAGTGTTGGAAATACCCCCCCGAGAGGAGTCCAGGTGAGACGGCGCTCTACCCCGAGTGAGGTCGCCTCACGTCTCTTCGTTGTGGACCGGCAGCTACCGTCTACAAGAGGGCCCAGCTGTATTCATCTGCGGACCGAGGTTCTGTGGGCACCGTGTTCAGCACTCTGAATTCTCCCAAGAAATCGTCGGCCAGATGGGATATCGCCAGCGGCTCTCCTAACCCCCCCCCCCCTACTGACTTACAACCAGCGGGACCCCCCTTTAGTATATCCAGCTATAATCATTTAAGTACCATCGCTATAGTTCCCTAAAGAACCAGGTTGTATACTTGCTCCCTGCGTAACCAGAGATTGGACATTCAATGTTGATTTGCCTACGAATACTCATTTGCCTTACAAGTGCATTCAAATCATAAATGTCATTAAGTGAACGTTGTATATACCCTTTGCTATATAAAATATTCGATTTATACATTTGTGTGGACTTCGTTTCATCAGGTGGGAAAGTGTTCATCATATCTACATCATGTACTGTGTGGCCAGTATTTAAAGTACATAAAGCAGGTAGTGGTTTAATGATACCATACTTATCAATACAGTCAGGGAATTGTACCCCTCAGTTACATCAACAGAATCAAGCCATTTCATATATCCAATCTACTTCCTTTGAAATAAATTATTGCCTGAAATAAACAGGTTACCCAGACTGGCCCATCAGTCAATCTGTCAGTTATCAGTAGCTGTAAAGGATATCAGCTAGCTAGCCCACAAACATGTAATGGAACTAGTTTGCTACAATTTAGTTCATTTTTGTGTTTCAAAAACTTGAGGACTTGACATGGAATACACACATAGACAGTGTAGTGAAATTAGGCATCTAAGTTCAAATTGAGCAGACTGCAGAGAGTGGCTCGATCAGCCGAACACACCATCGGAGGTGGGCTTCCCACTGTCGTATTTACGCAAGGCTAAGAGAAGAGTCAGACTCTAGCCACCCAATCAACTGTCTCTTTGCACTGCTGCGGTCAGACAAGCGCTACCGGAGTCTCATGGCCAGTAGAGAGACTCAAAAGGAGCTTCTATCCCCAGGCCATCCATTCTACATTCATTGCACACAACATCCACATGCACACACTAACTTTAAACATTCACTTTAAACACTTTTAAACATTACACCGTAATCTACTTTATTCGTACACATTTGCACTACCTCTTCTACCTTACTTTAGCATTTAGTATTTTTGTAAATTTTTGTTTTGTATATTGTATATTTTGTATAGTGTTTGTTCTTTTACTCACTTACTCTTTTACTGTATGCAGCACAATCTCAGGATGGCCATACAGAACCAAGCATTTCACTATAATGTACATGTACCTTATATGTGACAAATAAAACAAAAGTTGAAAACATCCACAGCAACTGTGACGATTAATTTATCACCTGCTAGCACAGTTAACCAGTGTCAATCTCCCATAGCAACCGATCACACTGGGCTCGTGCATTTGTTTACATTTGAAAGCTGCAGGTATTACGATACTAACTTGACTATCTCCTTTCAATGAACAGAAGGCCATGCCCCCCTTCAACATAACATGGCTGTGCTCAGAGAGAGTGCACTAAAACAGTTATAACAAATCAAATGATACATCTGCAGATGAAATTTTTTTTCCACAATAATCAATTATGAACGTCATTGTTGAGATCAGAGGCTCTGTGTAGGATTGTTAGTAACTGTCTAACTGTACATATGGCTGTTTACTCTAGTAACTGTTTACCTGCATATATATACTGTAATTGTCTCCACCAGTGACTGTCTAGTTGCATATATATCTGTTCCCACTGGAGGGCGCTCTAGGCGGAGCCACCCAGGTACTCTACCTTATGGCGAGTATAAAAGCAAAGGTATCCACCCATTTCGTTCTCTCCCCCAATGTCTCTCAGTGAGAGAAGACTTGTGTTACTGCTGCTTTACTTACCATGTGAATAAAAGAAGTCACGCCAGTTCAGGCTCAAGATAGAAACCATGCCTCTTGACCACATTATTGTCGCCCTATAGTTGAATTCTGTTAATAGTCATTGTACTGGCTCTTTAAAATGGAGCCTGCTAAAGCCTCTGAAATATAGTAGAATCAGTCCCAGAGGGATGACAATGAATCGCAAACTGAAACTGTAGCATGTATATGCATGAGCCGAGATGATTTGTTATTCATAGCCTTCTAATGACCTGTCTTTCCAACCAATATGGTGCAATAATGCCACCGCTAATTGGAGACAGTTGTCATTTAATGATAATCACTCGCTAGTTGATTGCAATCACCTGTTGTTTGCCAACCAAGATATATAATAATAATAATACATTTTTATTTATATAGCGCTTTTCAAGAACCCAAAGACGCTGACAATAAGCAAAACAAATGAACAGCGAAACAATGAACCACAGGGAATAAGCAACAGTATGAATACGCAAGACATAAAACCATGGGTAACAAATAACAAATACAAAATCCCGTAGGGAACAATCAGGGAAGTAGTAAGGAAACCGAGGGGAGGGGGGGGGGGGGGCAGGAGAGGGAGAGAAAGGAGGGAAGGGGAGGGGAGGTGGTAGGTTGGAGGAGGGTGGTTATGGGTAGGGAAGGTTGTATGCTTGGGAGAACAGGTAGGTTTTGGAGAGTGAGGGAGAGTCTGATAGTCTGAGGGAGGGTGTTCTAAAGTCTGGGTGCAGCTTGTGAGAATGCCCGGACAGTGAGGGAAGCAGTGGAAGAGGACCGGAGGGAATGGGTGGGGCGGTAAAGGAGAAGGAGGTCAGTCTGGTAGGGTGGGGGGGTGGGGGGGGGGGGGGGGGCAGGCGATGGAGGGCTTTGAAGGTGAGGAGTAGTCATTTGAAGTTTGAAGTTATGTGATGGGATATGCTAAATCTGGATGTCAGAGAAGATTGGCTGATCCTCATGTAGGGTATTTTATATATATAGTGCTTTTAGTTTTAACCAAAGAGTTTTACAATTTATGCCTCACATTCACCCATTCACTCACAAATTCACGGCAGAGGCAACCATGCAAGGTGCCAACCTGCTCATCGGGAGCAGTTAGGGAGTTACGTTCGTGCTCAAGGACACTTCAACATGCTGATGGGATTGTGTATGTAGTTATGACGAGTAGGTGGGATTAGGGAGGGGGATGGGTTTGTATGTTTAATTTATAATTCATGGATGCTATAAATAATACATATTATGTGATTATGTGACCACTATGTGATATTCTGGTTAATGAATAATAAAAAATGTTTATCAGGAAAAAATTAATTGCCTGGTGCTCAGAATTTTATAGACCAACTATAATAGCGAGGATTTTTTTATTATTTGTATTTTTTGATCTTTTTTCCCCCTCCTTTTTCCTCCGATTTTCTCCCATCCCAATGTTAGTCGTTATGCCAATTCCCAATCCCCTTCCTGGTCGCTGCGCACTTACCCCCCACAGTCGGTCTGGGAGAGTGGAGGCTATCACGTGCTTCCTCCGACACACGTCTAGCCAATCAACCGCTTCTTTTCACCTGGCAGCGCGGACTCTCACTGAGAGGGTGTAACGTGTGGAAGGATCACACTACCCCCCTTAGATCCTATCCGCGCTGAGCAGGCGCCCCGACCGAACTGTAGGAGTCGCTGTTTACAACGACCCGGACCCACACCGCCAGCTTTTCCCACCCTCTAATACTGCCAATTGTATTAGTGTGAACGGCCAGCCAAGCTGGTGACAACGCCGGAGCTGTGAGCTGAATTCGAACAGGCGAATCCAGCGTCTCCGGCGTTTGGTGATGAACGCAATCTCCGCTACGCCACCTGACCGCCCCTAATAGCGAGGAGTTTTAATTATTTATTTGTCTTTACTCTGATTAAGACAGATGTTGTGTTGATTTGTTACTCCTTACACCTTATAATGAAAATAAGAAATATGTATATTTATATGACCCATGTGCTCAGACGATATGGATGAAAATGTATATTTATATGACCCATGTGCTCAGACGTTATGTAAGGATGAAAATATATTTATATGACCCATGTGCTCAGACGTTATGTAAGGATGTAAATGTATATTTATATGACCTGTGTGCTCAGACGTTATGTAAGGATGTAAATGTATATTTATATGACCCGTGTGCACAGACGTTATGTAAGGATGTAAATGTATATTTATATGACCCATGTGCACAGACGTTACATCAGGATGTACATTTATATTTCTATGCACAAGGCCAGGTGGTTTGCTTTGGAGCTCTAGAAATAGAACTTTCTGACTAAAATGTTATCATGGAAAGCGATTATTGCCTTCTGATGCAAAGTGATGATGCTAATATTATTGTGTCTCCCTGCCTCTCCCTGCCTCTCACGTTATGACTGTTTCTTACTCCTATTAGTATTTTGCATAATTAAATAATTATAATTTCCTCCTGAGAGAGAGAGAGAGAGAGAGAGAGAGAGAGAGAGAGAGAGAGAGAGAGAGAGAGAGAGAGAGAGAGAGAGAGAGAGAGGGAGAGAGGGAGAATCACTGTAGTATTTTAGGTGCACAGAAGGAGCACCCCTATAATACTAATAATTTGTTTGTTCATTCATGGTTCAATTCAGGTTCAATTCAGGACCTGGGATCGTTACACAGGGGGGGTATAAAAGGTAATTGCACTATCCCTTAGTGTTGTGTGTGCGTGTGCGTGGGGGGGGGGGGGGGGGGGGGGGGGTGCAGGGAGATTGTTGTTTTAAATGTTAGCTGATTTTAGTTCACATATGGCCCTGGGATAAAAACTAAACTTCAGTCTGTTGTCTGTTAGTCCGGGTGGGCATGACGCTGAAACGCCTGCCCGAGTGCAGCCGTATAAGGTGTTTGTTCCCAGGGTGGTGTGGGTCCTTTAGTATTTTCACAGCTTTTTAAGACAGCGGGAGTTATAGAGTTCTTCCAGTGAGGGGAGAGGGCATCCAATGATTTTTTGGGCCGAGTTGACAACCCTCTGGAGCGCCTTCCTCTCTGCGGCTGTGCAGCTGAGGAACCATACACTGATGGAGTAGGTGAGGATGCTTTCCATGGAGCAGCGGTAAAAGGACACAAGCAGGTCTTGTCTAAGGTGGTATTTCCTGAGTATTCTCAGGAAGTAGTCTCTGTTGTGCCTTCTTCATGATCGCCTTGGTGTTGGTTCTCCACGTCAGGTCATCCTCCAGGTGGACGCCGCCCAGGAATTTGATGACCGAGACTCTCCACGCATCCCCCGTCGATGTACAGTGGCTGTATGTCGTCTTCTTCCTCCTGTAGTCCACGATCATCTCCTGGGTTTTTAGCTTATTCAGCTGCAGGTTGTTGATTTTGCACAGGGCTGACAGCTGCTCTACCTCATCGCGGTACGCTGTCTCGTCACCTTTTGAGATACAACTCACAATGGTGGTGTCGTCAGCGAACTTGATGATGGTGTTGCTGGGGTGGACTGCGGTGAAGTTGTGGGTGTAAATAGAGTACAATAAGGGACTCAGCACGCAGCCCTGGGGGGATCCGGTGCTGAGGCTGATGGCTGTGGAGGTGTGGGGGCCTATCCTGACCCTCTGGGGGCGGTCAGACAGGAAGTCCCTGGACCACCGGCAGAGGGGATGGTTTAGTCCAAGATCCATGAGTTTGGGCACTAGTCTGTCAGGCAGGATGGTATTGAATGCAGAGCTATTTTGTAACATTAGTCAAGTTTGCAATTCATGTCTAGCTAGAGCACTAATGTTGGGTGAAACAGATACTCGCCCCAGATTCAGGGTCAGTTATTTTCTCATTGTACGAATTGTTAAGGTTATGGAATGTAAGGGAAATCTGATCCTAGGTCTGCGACTAAAGCCAGGAGTCTACGCTGTGGTGACGTCAGTCAGCAGCACGGAGACAAATCAGGATGTTTACTTGCCGACCAACTAAAACGGAATGCAGCTTCTCACTCCAACCCTCAAATTAAAGATCCCTTTGGAAATATAACTTCTAACCCTTACATATTAATACTATGTTCAAATAATATTATTATACCCTTTGATAAATCAGAATTTCCTTTTAGATACCTCTGAAATTGTTGCATTTATGGACAGACTTGAGGCCCCAAAGATTGCCCCCCCCCCCCCCCCCCCACACTCTGTATTGGAACTGGATGCACCCCTCACTACTGAGGAGATAGTACGTTTGATCTGGGACAATGCAGACCAACAAAGCTCCAGGCCTAGATGGTTTTCACAACAAGCTAGACCCAATTTGTGGTTGTCATGATGAGTCACTTGTGGTTCATTCAGACCCTGTCTCTCCTTGATTTGGATGTAAAGGTAAAGGTGCTGGCCAACGTTATTGGCCTCTCATTTGGAGAAAGTGCTCCAGGTATAATATCAGAGGAACAATCGTCAGACACATTTTCTTCAACACTCGTACACGCTTTGATTTGATATACTCTAAAAAGCCTGGCTGAAATTGTAAAAAGCATTAAATCGGGTGAAATGGGAGTAGTAATCTTTTTGCAGTAATGAACATTTTTATTTTGGTGATTTGTTTCATGGATTCGTCTCTTGTACTCTTCTCCTCAAGCTAACATAGACAGTAGGATGAACAATGGTGGGTGGGGGAGAGAGGACAACCATGGCATGTAAGAGAGAAATAATCTGATTGGTTGTCATTGGTGTCCTAGACACCAATGACAACCAATCAGATTATTTCTCTCTTACATGCCATGGTTGTCCTCTCTCCCCCACCCACCATTGTTCATCCTAGCAATCGAACCACTCTCTATTACATTGAGGTCCTCTCCTTTGTTTAAAGGGGTTGTACGTGGGGGAATTTAACACAAACTCATTTTATCCACAGATAATTTACTATTGTTTATAAAGGACCCTTCTTCCGGTATTCCTGCTATTCTATCCATCCTGGGGGAAAAAATTTCATTCTCAGGGTACAAATCAACCTCTTAACCTGCAATGGCCATTTTGGACTGCATACTTTTTTTGCAAACCAAAACAACATACTTTATCCTTATAGCACATGCATGAGCCTGGTCTCTTTGAAAGATGACATTCTGAAGTTTCTGATTCCAGAAATAAAATTCACTTTTAGTGCTAACGTAATAGAGTAACATAGGTCTGAACTTGAGTTGTAGAAAAACTTGTTACTCAAGTTTTTCTGTAGTAGTTAGTAGTCCAGAGGTAGTATTTCCCCCAGAAGGTGGTATGGCTTACAAATCCTACGGACCCATAGCCTGAAGCCTTATGTAGTACATGTCCAAATTTCATAAAGATCCATTCAGAAATGAGTGATTAGGAGTGATTTTGGTAAACTGTGTACAAAAGAAAAACTGAGTTTTCTCATAGACATTCATTCGACTGTTTTTCTCTTCTGTTTTCGCTCGTTAGTTTCTTTTTTGTTTTTTAGATTCATACATCCCCACATGGGGTATCTTTGGAAAGTGTAAGATTCTGATCAAACTGGCCAGTATCACGTCTTCGTCTGTTTGGCCCTCCATCCAATTCCTCTGCGTTGTGTACTTTTAATGGGTCCTGACGTCTCCGATACTGGTAGATAAGATCCTTATCTCCCCCCCGTTAGTGCAATCCATAAACCATAACTAACTCTCCCACCTCCGTAGAATTCGACACTTCGACACCGTGAGATACCTTATGAGGAGAAGCGTTGTTTTATTGCTATAAACAGAACCTCATAATCAGATGTTATCAGATGTTATCAAATTGTATCGTCCTTGAAGAGTCTATTCTAATGATCTTTCGGTGTGTTCAGATTGTCCTTTTGTTATTCAGTCCAATAGTGGTCAGGCCTAGTCGTTAGCCTGAACCCTCCTTGTGTTAGCCGAAGCTAATGATGTCGTGGCATTCTTCCTTCCCCCCCCCCCCCCCCCCCCCCTCTCTCGTGATAAGAGGTGTGATGTACGTGGGTTGGACATTATCATTGTTACTGTATTAGGAGGCCATATGAACATCAGATTGGTATCCTGAGTGGGCTATGTTGTTATTGGTGGTGTGATGTGTCATCTTCTAATGCTGTTTCTTCTTTTGTCCCAGAGACCACTCATCCTCCTGATTGAGCTGATTGCACCTGCTTGAGTACAACTGTGGGCAGTTAGTTGGATGAGTGAATATAAGCGGAAAGATGACACACACACGGGAGTCTCGTGGCTGGAGTGACCTGCCTTGTGGTACAGTGGGGAGGCTGCTGTCTAGCTTACCTATGGCCTGAGCACAATACTGTGTGGCACGGTGCTGTCTTGTTTGCATGGAGTGTGGGTTAGACTCCACAGCTGTGGTGGCCAGAGATGGGCCTAAGGTAGTATTGTGACTACTAAGTGTTTGTTGAGTTCTCATATGTATGTCTTGTCTGTCCTCCCATCCCTTTTTCCCCTTTGTGTGTGTGTGGGTTGAAATCCCCACCGATGACATCCCCTTTTCCCTTGGGAAAAGGGCCGTGGGTTGAAACCCCCACTATATAATAAAACCCTGATTTACCATTTGAAAACGTCTCTGTTTACTATCTGCCTACCCGGGACTGTTTGAGAAGCATTTTTCTACTGAGGGGGTTGTTTTTTTTTGCTCATGTAACACCTGCCCAGATTACTATCTTGTATGGTCAATAGACCTCTGTACATGACAAGAGGAGAGAGAGTCTCTGTGTGATCTCAGTCCTACTCGCTCTTAGTCAGCTCCTAGTCTGAGTCAGATTCTAGTCTGAGTCAGATTCTAGTCTGCTCAACACCCGGAAACAACCGTTCGACTTATAGATGTTCGTCGTCGCAACGACGGCCCCGCCTTCTGGTTGTCATGCGGACGTGTTGTCATGACAAACTGCATACCCTTTAACACTAATAAACTCACGTTTCATTAAGATGAACCTCTCTCCCTCCTGCCCTGGGAGACAGTACACTTGCTCTTATCTGTGTTCTTCCAAGGAATGCAAAACATTGGGCTTGGCTGCTAAACATTCTGCAGTGCTGGCTACTGCCTCTTCTTCTATCACCGTTTTCTAAAGCGAACCATGCCACATTTCGTTACCCACCGTTTTAGCTGTCATCTCTCCCCAATCTATACATCACATACATTGAAAAAGCACCGTTTTCTGTCATTCCCCCCTTTGATTCTCAATCAACTTCAGAATCAACAGACTACTTGGTTTTTCAATTAATTATACCCAAAAAATAGACTCATAACAATTAGGGGCCCCGCCGTCTGCTGTTTTCCTCGTTTTCCATTACCCGCATCACACCCAAACCAGAAAGGATAGACAACGGTCAGGGAGGAGAGAGAGAGAGAGAGAGACAGAGAAAAACACAGATTGCAACTTTTCAGACGACACACCTAAAACCCTCGGCCCCCCTATCAGGTACCCCATGTCCAAATCAGAGCGCTCCCTTCCCTCTTACAGTACACCTCCCATCTTGGGCCGGTCCGTCTTCTAGGGCAAGGGCCCCTTTCAGTGACGGCTCCTTTCCTGAGCTGGTCCCCTCGCCAGGGCGCGGTCCCCTAGGCAAAAATGTCCCCCTGGTCTGCTACTGCTCAGTGTCTCTGGCTGTCCTCTCCACATCTGCTCCTCCACCGCCGCCGTCTCCTCTCTCTCGTCGTGGATCATCTGTGGACCAGGCTGCGGTGCCTGGCCCCTGCGGCTTCCTCCTCCTCCAGTCTGTCTCCTGGCCATCTCCATCGCTGTCGGTGTCATTCCCCCCTTGAAAGCAGAAACACAACACCGGCAGTCGTCTGTCCATTCAACTTCCCTTGTTTTGCTATTAGTCTACCATGGCTTTGGGCCTGCAGCTCGTTCTCTATATATTTTTTTTTCCCTCTGCAAGCCCCTATTTGTTCTCTATTAGTCCCCCCACCTTCTCAACACCCATATCTAATCCTACAGGGCTGTTCCCTGTTTTGTTGTCTTCCGGCGTGACACCAGCAGCTAAACGATACCCACTCGGCGCTCTACGTTGTCCATTGGGTGACCCCCAGCGCGCGCCAGTTCTTTCTGGTGACGTGTCCCCTCAAGACTCTGCCTATTTATTAGGTGTGAGAAGGCCCCACTGGACTTCCCTCTTTATTCCATAATTAACCCATTCAAATAACTGCACCTCCTCTGTCTGTGCAATTCTTATTTAATCCATTGGATGATTAACTCTATATCTAATATTATTATTATAATAATAATCCACTCTCTGTGCTAAATATTCCCCTATGGGTAATGAAAACTCCCAGCACTACCCCCCCTCCACCACTAGGGTGTTTTAGTTGACGTGTCACTTCCTGGTTCTTAATCTGTTGTTATCTCCTCGTGGTCCCTTTTGCGGCCATCTTTTCTCGCTCATAATGGCTACTCTCTCACAAACAAAACGAACGCTGCCCTTCCTTCCAAGGCCTAAAAACACCACTGTTTTCCTCTATTTCCTATCCATTATCAGGGGACGCTTTCTCAGACTAATACTCTTGCCTGATCGGACATAATTCCACACTGGTACAATCTCCTTTCGACTTTCCTTCTGTTATGAAAACCAGTCCCGCCATCAACAATTTTTCGATCTGATTCAAGCGCCCCCCCCCCCCTTCCTCATCTCGCATTTACCCTCCTTAAACCAAAACTGTGCAGCCTGCCTCGTTTGCTTTTCATTCTCTGTAGATAACACCCTCGATTTTCACCATGACTCTCTGCTCATATTATTACAGCTTGGCATTCCTCCTCTGTCGAACTAGAAATGTTTACGTTTACGGATTCACTATCTGTTCGTTTTTATTTGGCTTAAAAGATCAAACAACCGTGTGCACAGTGAACTCACATTTTTGATCGGAGCGCTGTTTTCCCCTACAGCGCTGGTTCGCCTCATGACCGCTCGACTCGACGCTCTCTCCCAGGGCTGCCGGCCTTGCTTCGATCATGATTCTCCCACACATTGATGACTGTTGTCCACTGTCGCCCCATTATTGAAAAAGTCTTTATCCGTTTGTTCTTATCTCTTGCAAATCCGGCTGTCATCAACAACCAACTGTTCCCGTTGTTTTAATCTCTTGCAAATCCGGGTCCCCAACGACATCAACTGTAAGATTCTGATCAAACTGGCCAGTATCACGTCTTCGTCTGTTTGGCCCTCCATCCAATTCCTCTGCGTTGTGTACTTTTAATGGTCCTGACGTCTCCGATACTGTAGATAAGATCCTTATCTCCCCCCGTTAGTGCAATCCATAAACCATAACTAACTCTCCACCTCCGTAGAATTCGACACTTCGACACCGTGAGATACCTTATGAGGAGAAGCGTTGTTTTATTGCTATAAACAGAACCTCATAATCAGATGTTATCAGATGTTATCAAATTGTAATCGTCCTTGGAAGAGTCTATTCTAATGATCTTTCGGTGTGTTCAGATTGTCCTTTTGTTATTCAGTCCAATAGTGGTCAGGCCTAGTCGTTAGCCTGAACCCTCCTCGTGTTAGCCGAAGCTAATGATGTCGTGGCATTCTTCCTTCCCCCCCCCCCCCCCCCTCTCTCGTGATAAGAGGAGAGAGAGTCTCTGTGTGATCTCAGTCCTACTCGCTCTTAGTCAGCTCCTAGTCTGAGTCAGATTCTAGTCTGAGTCAGATTCTAGTCTGCTCAACACCCGGAAACACCGTTCGACTTATAGGATGTTCGTCGTCGCAACGACGGCCCCGCCTTCTGGTTGTCATGCGACGTGTTTAACACTAATAAACTCACGTTCATTAAGATGAACCTCTCTCCCTCCTGCCCTGGGAGACAGTACACTTGCTCTTATCTGTGTTCTTCCAAGGAATGCAAAACATTGGCTCGTCTGCTAAACATTCTGCAGTGCTGGCTACTGCCTCTTCTTCTATCACCGTTTTCTAAGCGAACCATGCACATTTCGTTACCACCGTTTTAGCTGTCATCTCTCCCCAATCTATACATCACATACATTGAAAAAGCACCGTTTTCTCTCAAAAGCCACACTCATTGGCTACAAAAATCCACAATCATTTTGAAGATCGGATCTAGATTGACGGAACTACTGCGCCAAGAGTCGGGAGTGGTATTTTTTGCGCAATACCGTGTACTTTGCACAAGCCTCAAATACCGGCATGTAACTCGAGAACCGCTGAACGGATTTTGTCTGATTTTGTCGGTATCGACAGGCAACAAATAAGCCTTCAATTCGATATATATATTGTACTACAAAATATGCACACCCGATCCACTAGGGGTCGCCAAAGTGCCGGTGGGCAAATCGTCCTAAAAATGTCCCGCTGGCGTGTCGGCACATGCTAAGAGGCCTTCAAAAGAGTGAATGTTACCCATTAATAATTCTGCTAATGTCACCTGTTCATTATCTCAGCTAACTTTGCTAACTTAGTAGTCTCCCACTTTCATTGATTGGCAGAGTAAATACTGTTAAATAACATTTTACCAAAATGTCTCTATTTATTTCAAACTGTCCCAAAACACTTGACCAAAATGATAAACTCCTTTATATGGGGCAACAAAACACCCAGAATCTCCAATTCTCTTCTTCAGATGTAAGCTATTTCTTGCTATTAATATTGGTCTGCACATATTCACAAGGTAATTTATTGGCTTGAGTCTCTTCATCTTCCCTTCCTTCCTCTATTATGCCCTGCCTTTGAAACTTAGCCAGTTTTTCTTAGTCAGTATTCTGTAGTGTGGTAGTGAAAGGTTAACCTTCTGTGGTGTGGTAGTGAAAGCATTAACCCATTGTAGTGTGGCAGTGAAAGGATCTAGCAGCAATTTAGACACCATTTTAAGTTATGATCAACCTTGGCTCAACCTTCATCTCTAGATTCTACTTTTTCTCGGTGGCACAGAAAAGGTATCAAGAAATTCCAAGATCTGTATGTGCACGTGGTGTTTTGGAGCTTTTTGCGTTTGTTATCTTCTTTTGAACTCAACCCCATCTCATCTTTTTAGATCTGTTCAACTGAGACACTGTTACATCTACCATCTCCCCCTCTTCCGCCTTGGGCTGACCTGCTCAATTTTAATCCACACCCAAAGAGCATCCATCTCAAGGACTTATGATGCCCTCATGTCATTCAACAAGTAGTTAAATCAAAGCTAAAACCAAATTCGAACAGGGGCTGGGGATGGAGTTTAATAATGAGAGGTGGGACGAGGCCATAGAGAGAATACTCACCACCAACAATCCTGCGCTCATCTTAGCCTCATACATCTCAAAGTACTGCATAGAACACATTATTTCAAATCCAGGCTTTCTGAGATATATCGGAGGTGGATGATACTGTAGATGTCAGAATAGAATATTTGAGTCATATGTTCTTCACATGTCCAGAACTCCAAACCTACTGTGACAGATTCTTGTAATACTTTGTCCTCACAAAAAGGATTTTTTTTTGGGTCCGTTTCAAAACAAAAAAAAGACAGAAAAAAGTCTGCTGTACAGAACTCTTTGTAATACAAAATACTGGAGGTATTGAAACACACTCACAGACCCACAGAAAGGTGTATTCTTTGCGCTCTTGACCTTTCTCTCTCTGCTTGTCTTCTATTGTTCCCAATATCTGTGTTGCTTAGTTACTGTGTCTGTGCAAAAAAGCACTAAAATAAATTTTAGATCAGATGTAACATCATGTAAGACTAGCAGACTGACGGCTGGGAGGCTGCAGTAGTTTGGGGAGCCTGAGCCGGTGTGCCTCATCTCCAGAACAAACCGCAGTGCATCAAACAAGCAATCCAGACCCCCTCCAGGGCCTCCACACATCTCCTTCTGTGTTCTTTCATACCCCCTCTCTCTCCAACTATCTTCTTTCTCTCTTTCTCTGCAGGTCTCTTTCCTTTTCCTCTTTGCCTCCTGTCTCTCGCCCTCTTTTCCTCCTCACTCTCTGTCTCTCACACACTCTCCATCATCCTTTCTCTGCCCCCCCCCTCTCTCTCTATCTCTCTCTCTCTCTCTCTCCTCTCTCTCTCTCTCTCTCTCTCTCTCCTCTCTCTCTCTCTCTCTCTCTCCTCTCTCTCTCTCTCCTCTCTCTCTCTCTCTCTCTCTCCTCTCTCTCTCTCTCACACACACACTCTCCATCCTACTTGTCCCCCTCTTTCTGTCCCCCCTCTCTCTCTCTAACCCTCATCCCCTCCCTCTCTTTCCTTTATCTCTCTCTCTTTCCTTTATCTCTCTCTCTCTCTCTCTCTCTCTCACACACACTCTCCATCCTACTTTGTCCCCCTCTTTCTGTCCCCCTCTCTCTCTCTAACCCTCATCCTCTCTCTCTCTCTCTCTCTCTCTCACACCACACTCTCCATCCTTCTTTCTGTCCCTCTCTCTCTCTCTCTCTCTCTCTCTCTCTCTCTCTCTCTCTCTCTCTCTCTCTCTCTCTCTCTCTCTCTCTCTCTCTCTCTCTCTCTCTCTCTCTCTCTCTCTCTCTCTCTCTCTCTCTCTCTGAGAGCGGTTCAGAGCCAGGTCATTAATTTATGCTAGTAGCAGTGCCTCTGCAGTAAAACAGGTAGCACAGGTAGGAAGACGATTTATCACAAGTCTCCCTGTAAATACCATTAGCAGGCTGTTTGCTTACAGTCTGTGTGTACAGTGCGTGCGTGCATGTTTGTGCGTATACAGTCTGTGTCAGCACATGTGGTCACGCATGAGCATGTATTTGAGTGCCTGTACGCCATAACGTGTTTCGCACGAGTGAACACGCTTGTCTATGTCTATGTCAGCGCATGTGGGTGCATGTATAATGACACAGGTCTATTATTTGTGTATCAATGTGTGCATTCATCATGTGTGTGTACGTGCCACATGATGTAAACGTGTGTACTGTACTTTGTGTTTACGTGTGTTCAGCTGCAAACGCGGTCTGCACTTGTGTGTTCCCATGATCTGTGAGGCAAATGTTTACACTGTATGTTACTTCCTTTACTTCTCCAAAGCGGCAGCCAGGTAAATGGGTTTACCTGTTGTGCTGAAACGTAAGGTAGTGTGCATTTCCATCTAGAATCCTGGAGTTATTTCATCTGCAGCCTACTGTTATTGACATTGAATAATATACAGTAGACTTGGGTTCCGCGTCCAAGCCACCACAGGGACATTCTGGATGGAAGCATTTCCATCTAGAATCCTGGAGTTATTTCATCTGCAGCCTACTGTTATTGACATTGAATAATATACAGTAGACTTGGGTTCCGCGTCCAAGCCACCACAGGGACATTCTGGATGGAAGCATTTGCCTCGGACAATAGGGATATGTACCCAAATATGACTTTGGGGGAAAAGCATGCACTGTAAATAATAAATGTTTTTTCACGGGAAATTCACTGTATTATTTTACAGATTACTTTAGTTTTTCTACTTTAAGTGTAAATGCCTTGGCTTCCGGTTTAGCTATAGAATGGAGTAGGTCGCATGTGACACAGCTGCTCACCCGTTATTTTTTTTTTCATTTTAAAATCATAATTATATATCATTAATGCGTTTAAAACTTGACGCATATATCAACTGAGACTATCAACTAACTATATTGACCAAAAGAATCGAGATGCCACCAAGGAAAGACCCAAGGAAAGACCAAAAACTAGTCGAAGAGGTCCCGCAGCAGGACCCAGGATACGTACAGCGGACAGCAGAAAGTATTGACTCGACAGAGGCCGCTTCAAGTTCAACCCCATCAAAGACCTCCGCAGATACCGATCATATCATCCGGAAAATGGAGGAAATGGGGAAGACAATGGAGAAGAGAATGGAGGTAATGATCACAGAGAAGAGAATGGAGGAAATGATCACAGAATCACAGAAGATAATAACTCAAAAAGTAGATGCTATTAAAGAATCTATTGAAGGCAAAATTGATGAGCTGAGAGCGGACGCCGACGCACAGAATAAACGCACCGAGGCTCTGGAGAAAGTAGTGGAAGCCCACGAAATCAAATTCACTCACATCTACAAGGAAGTAGAGGCTAACACAGTTAACCTAACTGCCGAGATGAAGGGGAACTACAATGAAATCAAGACGGAGCTCAGCGAAATAACGGAGGAGCTCACGCGAATCAATAAAGAACAGAAAGCCAAAATATTCGAGATGGAATATCAAAAACGCAGGCTGAATATTCGCATTGTCGGTCTGGACGAATCAGTGAGATGTGAAAACCCTGAAGAGTTTGCCACAGAATTACAGAAAATCTTGGGAACAGGAATCCTTCCTAAAATACCGGAGGTGGATGAGTGCTTCAGATTGGGACCCCGCTCCAGTGACAGCAACGCTAAGCCCAGAGTGATATTAGTTGTACTGCGCCAAGTCAGAATAAAAGAAATGATTATGCGTGGAATTCGCAAGATGAAAGGCAATCTGAAACACATGGAGGTACCAATACACTGCTTTGAAGATTATTGTCGTGATGTAGTGGAACTGCGTGCCAAGTTCAAGACGGTGATGTCTCAACTATACCTGGGGAAACACAGACCCCTACTAATATACCCTGCAATACTTCGCGCCGTCGACAAACAAGGAGCAAAAGTTCTCCTCAAATCGCCTGAAGAGGCAGCCAAATTCCTGTCTGAACAGGAGCTGATTAGTGTATAAATGGCCTTTTAAATCTCAGTTATGCAAGGTCACCATATAGTACAACCTTTAATATTCAGGTTGTACTATATCAAGGATTTGGGACAGAGAGACCTACGTGCTCAGAGTTTTTGAATGCTTTCCCCGACGTGTATATTATTGCGGACATATTGGATTTAAGATTGGAACACTCCAGAACATACTGGAACATTCAGACAATGTAAAAATGACATATTGGAATAATCTAGAACATCGAAGCATTCTTTGATATATGGAGCATTCTGGAATATCAGCAATACGTGGTCATTCATTCTACCAGAAGCCCCTCGGGGGAATAATCAACAGCTATCTAGATGCAAAACCACAGAGCCATCATAGCCGGCCGGCTGAAAGATCACTCTACACAACGATCATCGCCCACCCCGGTCGGGGGAAATGCTGCATATACGTATTTAAAAATTGTTTTTTTATTAATGGGAAATAATTTCACTACTTCTCCAATTAATACTTTAGATGTTTAAGCATAGCAATGCTCTTTTAAGATCTAAGTTAATGTTCTCTTCCTTTTACTTGTTTTTTTTTTTTTTTTTTTTTTCTTTCTTTTTCATCCGCTCTCTCTGATTTATTGAGGCTCTCTCTTCAGTTCAATACCTTCATATTATTCATGGGTTACTATAAATTACTATAAATTACAAGTTCATATAAAATGTAAGTGATTAAGGCATGACAATTGAAGCTTATTTTTGGTCTTTATTTTTAGTTTATCTCATTTAAATTTTTATTTATTTATTTTTTACGGGTAAGTGGCCAAGCCACAGTCGACATTCTACTTATGGTAGAATTTAGAGTGTTAGATCCTATGGTATACATAGGAATGTTAAGGATAATTGGATCATTCTGGGATATCCGGTGGTGCAAGGGAGAGAGTCATACGCAAAGGTTGTGTTCATGGAACACAATCCTGTACGACTCTCGGTGGGAGGGAAGGGTAGGGGATTTTTATTTGTATATATGTATGTTTTTAAGCTCGGCTCTCAACGGGACCTCACTAGTGGGATGTATATCTAGTATTGCCTCGCACTCTAGAAGCATTACCAAAAATTACAATGCAACATGTATAGACTATGGCTAGTTTGAATATAATGATATGGAACACCGGGGGAATAAATAACCAACTTAAACGCAAAAGCGTGCTCACACTGATGAAAAAAGAACATGTGGACATTGCTCTGCTAAGCGAAACACACATTCTAGGGAAAGACATAGGTAAATTAGCGGACAACATATACCATAATATCAGTCACTCCTCTATTGGTACGAGAACTCGGGGTGTAGCAATAGTCGTTAAACGTAAGTTGAATATTGTACTAAAGGGAGTATGGTCTGATGTAGAAGGTCGGATAACTATAGCTAAGATTGAACATAAGAACAGGAAAATAGCGTTGATAGCGGTATACGCCCCAAATTTGTACGAAGAAGATTTCTTCACTACACTAACCAATGCAATGTTAGACATTCCCGATTACTCATTTATAATAGGAGCGGATTTTAATGCCATCTGGAACCCAAGGATAGACAAATCTTACCTCGCCTTTTCCAGCGAACAAAAGAATTCATCGAAGGCATTAAAGGATTGGTCAAAGATTACAGGTGTAAAGGACTTATGGCGGTTACTTAACCCCACGACCCGAAAGTACTCTTGTCGATCTGCGAGACATAAGACACTATCCAGAATAGATTATGTCTTTGCATCACAGAAACTATTTGATAATTATGAAGTGGAAATGATACCCAACGCACTATCAGATCACTGTTATTTACTTCTTAAAGGTACATTTGGTATACTATCCTCCCGAGCCCCAAGATGGCGATTTAACTCGTTGCTGCTTAACAACAAGGAATTCATTACACAACTCAAAGAAGCTCTTATAGTATTCCAACGGGAGAATGTAAACTCGGTGCAAGACCCCAGAATAATATGGATGTCGGTAAAGGGAATGATCAAAGACTTCACGGATAGATTTTCCTCCAAAATGCGCAAGAATCAAAACACAAAACTGGATGAGCTGGAAACGCTTTACTCAACGTTATTTAATTCTCTGAAATACAACAACTCAACTCGACTAGAAAATCAAGTTAACGTACTAAAAATAGAGATCAATGACATATACAGACAACAATCGGAAATACAAATACGCAGCACAAGACAACAGCAGTACTCCCATGGTTCCAAACCCAGCCACCTATTAGCCATGCGATTAAGAATTAATGCAACATTTGCAGATATAACTACCATTAGAGCACAACAAGTACTTGTAACAGATCCGGTAAAAATAAACGATACATTCAAAGTATTCTACTCCGATTTATATAAATCAGAAATGACCTTCGATCAAAACAAAATGGACACATTTCTTAATCAAATTATTCTCCCTAAACTCTCAGAGGATGACGCTAAACAGTTAGAAATACCGATCACACTAGAGGAACTCAAGATGGCCATAACCGCAATGAAAAGTGGTAAGGCTCCAGGAAGAGACGGTTTCCCATCAGAAATGTACCTTTCTTGTTGGGACATAATTGGCCCCTTATTACTAAATATGATCTTATACTCAGTCAAAGAGGGGAACTTCCATAAAACCGACAATATTGCACTCATAACAGTCCTCCTTAAAAAAGACAAAGACCCCAACGAGTGCGGTAGTTATAGACCTGTAAGCCTCCTCGGAACAGATATCAAACTGTACTCTAAGGTATTAGCCATCAGATTACAAAAGCATATGACGTCTTTAGTTCACCCGGACCAAACTGGCTTCATAGGAGGCCGCCTGATCACTGAGAACATAAGACGTATACTGCACGTACTTGATGCCGACAAAGAGGATACCATACCTAAGGCGATACTGTCCCTGGATGCTATGAAGGCCTTTGACAGGCTGGAATGGTCGTATCTGTGGGCAGTGCTAGAAAGGATGGGGTTAGGAAAAGGATTCATCGATATGATTAAAGTATTATACAAAGACCCATCGGCCATGATTATAACAGGCACAATCATCTCCGATATCTTTCCGGTATCGCGCTCAGCCAGACAAGGTTGCCCTCTTAGTCCCGGTCTGTTCAATCTATCATTAGAGCCGTTAGCACAATATATAAGACAATCCCAATCCATAGAACCTATCGTAATCAAGGGCACACAACAAAAAATTTGTTTATATGCGGACGATGTAATATTGTTCATGAAAAACCCCAACACCACATTGCCTCATCTGCTCAAGTTGATTGAGGACTTTGGTGATTTATCGGGATTTAAGATAAATTGGCCGAAGTCGGCTTTCCTTCCACTTAACACCCCTGCAAAAAAAGATACAACCCTCCCAGGACAGATACCGATGGTAAAACATTTCAGATGCTTGGGAGTGGAAATATTCCCTACCATAAGACAAACGGTGAAGCACAACTACACAAAAATCCAAAACAAAATCAAAGACGACCTTGATAGATGGACAAAACTTAAGAACACAGTACAAGCACGGATATCAATAGTTAAGATGGATGTACTACCTAAAATCAACTTCTTCTGTTCAATGCTACCGTTACCCCCTCCAGAGGGTTACTGGAAAAGATTACACTCCTCCACATACAAATTTATTTGGAATAACAAACCACCACGTATAAAAAGATCCACCGCACAGAGAAATAAAGCAGATGGTGGCATGGCATTTCCAGATTTTTTCCTATATTTTAAGGCGTACTCATTAAGTCCATTGACAACATGGTTTGACTCCCAAGCATTAGCATCTTGGAGGAAAATAGAAGAAAACATAGTAGCCCCACATAGACTGAAGGACATAGCATACACTAAACTACCAATCAAGCACTGTGAACGAAAATTTGGCCCCATAATTACTCATGCGATCCGGATATGGCGTGAATCACAAAAAAAAAATCCTAACCCACAAGAATGGCACAACCATACTCCCTTATTCAATAACAATGCTCTCTTAATTGGAAAACGACCTATAAGATTCCCTATATGGGAAAAGCAAGGCATACACTCATTAGGGGATATTTTTAACAAACAGGGTTTTTGTAGTGATAAAGAAATACGCAAAAAATTTAATCTCACCAAGTCCACATGGCTTTTTCACAAACAGTTAGAGCTATGTTTGAAGTCTCACGGTGTTCCATTAGACAGACCAATTGAACACCACAGATACCACAAATTCTTCTACTCAAGAGAGACATCGAGAGGTTTTGTTTCAGAATTTTATCATCAATTACTAACGTCCTCGTATGAAACCCTCCAACTTGACTCTGTCTGGAGGAGGGATATACCAGACCTGGAAAATGACTTTGATTGGCAAGGAGCCTGGGCAAATGTCCGACTTACATCAAGGAACCCGGATCATCAACAAATCAATCTTAACTATATTCACAGGACATACTTGACTCCTATAAGACTGTGCCGAATGGGGCTCAAACAAGATTCCAAATGCACCCAATGTACAAATGGGGACGAAGGGACATTTATGCACATGTATTGGGACTGCTCACCAGTTAAGGCATTCTGGGAAGATGTGACCCAACAAATATCAAAACTCGTATCTTGGAATATACCTGTACACCCCTCGGTATTGCTGTTGAATGATGTTTTTGAGTTTGCAGTGAATCCACAGCTAAAGAGATTGGTTTTATCGGGTATCACAGTAGCCAAAAAGCTGATCGCATCACGCTGGTTTCAACCGGAAAAAATGTGCCGTAAAGTTTGGTTTCTTACATATCTCGATGTAATTTACCATGAAATATCTACAGCAAGAATTCTGGGTCTCAATGAATCCAAAATGTCAATGTGGTTAGAAGTGGTGGAGAGAATAAAAGCTAGCTTATAATGGTAGTGTCTGGTTAGGTGCGAGGGATAGTGGAGGTACTTCTCAAGGTGGGGTCCGGGAGGGGGGGTTTCGAGCTGAGCATATGTATGTAGGGTTTTTTTTTAGATAACAGGTATTATGGGTATATCTTATATAAAACAACTAACCAAAATGTGATCTCATTGGATGTGCCCTGACAATTAATGCTTGTATATCTTATCGTGTGTTGTCATGTTTGTTTATATGTTTGTTTTAAAAAAGAATAAAAAAATAAAATACAAAAAAAAGTGTAAATGCCATAAAAATACAGTAAATTACCTTTTATCAAAATATTAACCATTAAATAAAGGTTGTAATCTGTAAATGTATTTGATTTGACTGTAATTATTTGACAGTAAGTATTTGAAAACCATTGATTCCAGACATTTACCGTTTTATTGCAGCTTTTTTTCGTACAGTGATAATGCGAAGGACAACAGATATTCTTTCTCCCTGAATGTGCTTGTTATTATTCTGTGCCTTACACATCTCACTTGATGCCCCGTCTGCAGCATTATCGGATTGGTCGAAATGTTCAGAATGACAGTGTGGACGGCCCAAACATGGACGTACTGTACAGATAGGACTGGTGAGGAGGCAGAGGAGTGTGACATGTCATGGGTGCATGCATTTGAAAGTAGTGGCGGGAAGAAATCAGGGAGGAAAAAGACGGATGAAATATCAATTTCCAGCGAGAGTGAACATGAAAGAGAATGGGCAGGAATAAAGTTGGTTTGGGAATAAAGTATTGAGGTATAACCAGTCCATTGTCTACTCTCTGTACTGGTAACATTTAGAATAGATTTTAAGGTTGTCCTCCTTAAAAGCCCTAAATGGAACAGGACCAGTGTTGTGCTAGTTACTGAAAAATAGTAACTAGTTACCATTACTAGTTACTTCATTTCAAAAGTAACTCAGTTACTTTACTGATTACTTACACCAAAAAGTAATGCGTTACTGTGAAAAGTAACTTTTTAGTTACTTAAAAAACAAAAACAACATTATTTCAATTGCTCCCATTAACACATTCCAGGCCAACCCCGAGATATCTCGGGTTAACTCGCCATGCGCTGGGCGCCAAGACCCGAGATATCTCGGGTTTTAATCGATATTTCTTTTATTAGCTATATCCATTAATTTTTCATCCATCCAGCCTGATGTTATCATTGGGAATGGGTCTGAGCTCGCAAAGGGCAAATACCGCCGCGTAACGTCTCCCGGATGGTATTGCACATCATTGGAATCCCTCTGGCTGGGGCTGTGCATCGATCTAAGAAGTCCGGTCCAGGTTTTACTTCTCGGGCATGCAGTATCGTTATAACAGAAGGACTGGGGACACTCGGAGCAGCGTGGATTATGTGTTTTGGACATATAACGTTGGATCAATAAACGCGATCAATATTTGGAATGGCGATCAGGAATTGGATTTTCTTTTTGCACTACATCAGATGTGAGGGAAGGACTTTATGTTACGAATCTTGGGTTAATCCGATGTTTCTTTCACCGCCATCGGAGCGTGTGTGTGTGTGTGAGGTTCGTGCCGACCAAAGTACGGAGAAGCGATTTTTCAGACCCCGCTTCTGTTCACGCATGATGACACATATAATATCGATAATCTAGCGTTTATTTGAAAACAATTCATAAAGCAAGCGACAAATGGCACGATTTCTAACTAAATACATTGAAGCTCGATTTGCTGGAGTTTATTGAGATTAGACAGAGTTAATGCACTTACAGATTTTTACAGTCAAAATCTGTTGATATTCTGTTTATTGGCGAAGCAAGTGTATTACTACAAAAACTCGACTTAGTGGGAGACTTAGAGTCAAGTCAACACACACACGCCCACATCTCCGCGTGTGAAACAGGAGTCAGGAGGACGCTCGCTATACCAATCTACATTAAAATAACGCAGTAACGAACCACTGAGTTACTGAATTTAAAAAGTAATGCGTTAGAGTGCTAGTTACTGCCAAAAGTAACAGCGTTACTGTAAAACGTTACTTTGTAACTCGTTAGTCCCAACACTGAACAGGACCCAGCTACATTGCCAATTCTCTTGTCAACTATGAGCCCCTAAAGAACATTACATTCATCCACTACTGGTTTACTGAAGGTTCCCAGCAACAGCCAAAAGAAAATCAGAAATGCAGACTTTGCTAACCACATACTGAAGCTATGGAACACCCTATGGACATTAGGGGGGCTAGCTGACTAATTATTTCCAAAAGTAAGCTAAAAAGTACCTCGTCACCTTTTAATACATCTGCCACTTAGACTCATTACATCCACACTGTGATTATTGTACTGTAGATGAGTCATTTTATTGCACTACTTTGATTCTATTTTATGCATCCTTGTGTCTGCACTTTATACATTGCTTTTATTCTGTAAATTGTATGCTCATTTTATGCATAATGTCTATTTCATGTTCATTTATGTCTATTTTACTGCTGTGAAGCACTTCAAGTTCAAGTTCAAGTTCTTTAATAGTTGTCATACAGAAGTACAGAATACTTTCATACAAAATGCTTCTTACTGTTACGCTCCAGAGACTGTGCTAGACAAGATAGTATCAAATAACATAATAACATAATATAGCATGAATTTAGAAGAAGAAAATGAGGTCACAGTGTTCGGTATAGACATATGTACAATGTTCTGAGTTACCATATAATATACAATACACAATACTATGCAGTGTACTAATGTACAGTACTATCTAGTGCAAAGCAGAAATGGGATGAGGTACAATTTTAGGTACAATTTACAGTAAGGTGTACGAGTTGTAGTGCAATCCTTCATCCATAAATATAAAGTGTGGGGAGTGGGTGCTACAGTGTGTTTGTTTAAAGTGGGTGTGTGCTATAAGTGTGTGGAGTGGGTGCTACAGTGTGTTTGTTTAAAGTGAGTGTGTGCGTGTGGATGTGTGTGCTATGTGCGTTTGGTGGTTGTTGTTGTGTAGTGTTCATTCATTGTTCGTTTAGCAGCCTGATGGCCTGGGGATAGAAGCTTCTTCTGAGTCTTTCTGTGCTCGCCTTGAGACTCCTGTATCGCTTGCCTGACCGCAGCAGTTCAAAGAGGCAGTTGTTCGGGTGACTGGAGTCTTTAATGATTCTCTTAGCCTTGCCCTTGCAACGCTTGTTGTAAATGTTCTGGAGGGTGGGGAGCCCCCCTCCAATTGTGCGTTCGGCTGAACGTGTCACTCTTTGTAGTCTGCTTTGGTCTTGTGCAGTGCTATTCCCAAACCAGGAGGTGATGTTGCCGGTCAAGATGCTCTCTATTGTACATGAGTAGAAGTTCTTAAGGATCTTCTGGCTGACTTGGAACTTCCTTAGGCGCCTGAGGAAGTAGAGGCGTTGTCGTGCCTTCTTCACAACACTGTTAATGTGTGTGGTCCATGTCAAGTCCTCGGATATGTAGGCTCCGAGGTACTTAAAGCTGTTGACTCTCTCAACCGGTGCCCCGTCGATGCTGAGGGGGCTGTAGTCCTTGACCCCCGACCTCCTGAAGTCCACAATCATCTCCTTTGTTTTGCTGACGTTCAGGGAGAGGCTGTTTTCCTGGCACCATCCCGCCAGGACCTTGACCTCTTCCAGGTAGGCCCTCTCGTCGTTGGCAGAGATCAGGCCCACCACCACTGTGTCGTCAGCAAATTTGACGATTGTATTGCTACTCCGCTGAGCCACACAGTCGTGTGTGTACAGGGAGTAGAGGAGGGGACTCAGAACACAGCCCTGGGGGGCCCCTATGTTGAGGGTGATGGATGAGGAGGTGCAGTTGCCTGCTCTCACCACCTGGGGTCTGCCAGTCAGGAAGTCCAAGACCCACTGGCAGAGGTCATAGCCCAAGCCCAGGTCCCTGAGCTTGGCTATGAGTATGGAGGGGACTATGGTATTGAATGCCGAGCTGTAGTCGATGAATAGCATTCTCACATAGTTCCCCTGCCTCTTGTCCAGGTGTGATGCTGCTGTGTGCAGCACATGGGATATGGCGTCCTCCGTGGACCTGTTGGGGCGGTATGCAAATTGCAGGGGGTCCATGTTGATGGGGAGGGAGGAGCAGATGTAGCCCTTTACTAGCTTCTCAAAGCACTTCATGGCTATGGAGGTGAGAGCTACAGGGCGGTAGTCGTTGAGGCAAGCAGGCTTGGATTTTTTGGGTACAGGGATAATAGTGGACTTCTTCAGGCAGGTGGGGATGACAGCCTGTTCTAAGGACAGGTTAAATATGTCAGTGAATACTGGGGCCAGTTGGTCGGCACAGACTTTTAGGACGCGGCCGGGGATGCCGTCTGGACCTGCTGCCTTCCTGATATTCACTTTTTTAAAGGTCCGCCTCACCTCATGCTCTGTTACCCTGAACACTGCGCCTCCATCAGCAGCCGACCCCCCCCCCCCCCATTGCCGAGGCTTGTGAGCTGGTGTTGTTATTACCAGCATCAAACCTCGCATAGAAGGTATTGAGGTCATTTGCTAAGGAGATGTCACTGTTCAGTTTGAGGGAGGCGCCTTTGTAGTCTGTCATCGTTTTGAGCCCCTGCCACATAGCTCTAGAGTCAGCTTGTTCAAACTGGAGTTCAATTTTATCCCTGTAGCGTCGTTTGGCCTCTGACACTGTCCTCCTTACGTTGTATCGCGCCACCTTGTGGTCATTCATGTTGCCTGCCTCTAGGGCTCACTTTGGGCTGCGATTCTTGTATGAAAGGTGCTATACAAATAAAGTGTATTATTATTATTATTATTATTATTATTATTATTATTATTATTATTATTATTATTATTATTATTATTATTATTATTATTATTATTATTATTATTATTATTATTATTATTATTATTATTATTATTATTATTATTATTATTATTATTATTATTATTATTATTATTATTATTATTATTATTATTATTATTATTATTATTATTATTATTATTATTATTATTATTATTATTATAACATGAGGTGGAGTTGGATTGAAAAGTAACTGGGTGAAGTTAACCTAGTCGTCGTGAAGGGGGAAAAAAGCAGATAATTGTTGACAATGTGTCAATCGGATCAAATCTGTCATCAGGGTACGAATGGTGACACGCAGTCTGTTCAACACCAAGCCCCGTCATCTCCTGCTGTGATGGTCAAAAGTAAAGTACGCTAATTTACCATTTCTGACCGTAGTATTGCCTATTTCAATATTGTTGTCTATTCGGTAATGTTTATTTTTTTGTTGGGTGTACAACTGGATTTTGCTGCTGATATAAAATGAACCGCCACTATTACAAATCATCAACGCTACGAGTTAAATCTCAGCAGGTATATTTGAAAGTACATACATCGCCTCAGTCTATATTGGGTCCAGAGTTTCAAATGTGGTCTGTTACAGATTCAAATATACAGTACATTGTGATTTGTGTACAGGGGAGACATTTTTGATAGTATGGTACTGTGGAGTCGATATACAGTTGGAGAGAGTAGGCAATAATATGACATACACACTTTTCTTTCTTTTTTCTTTTACTTTATGTGATCCATTACACTCCCTCCTCCTGTCTATAGGTACCCTGATAAAGCTAAGTTACCCCCCGCCCCCCGTCCCAGGATGAATATAGAGAGGCAAGAATACCAATGGTATTCTAGAAGAGCATTCCACCCACTCCCAGGACCTGTGGGGGCTCAGCGGAAGATTTATGGCCGCTGATGCGAGGTGTCCCCTGGGGGTGGAGCTCGCTGTGTGTGTGGCTAGGAAGGATGAGAAGAGGCCTGAAACAGTCAGGAGGCACGCGCAGAAGAGACTACCAGGGTGGGGGCACACTGGGGAGTGAGGGGGGGGGGGGGTGGAACAGACAGGTGGGGGGATAAGAGTATGGAGGTGAGGAAATGGAGGGTTTGAAGTTGAATCATTTATTTTCTTTTTACTCGGTTACACTGACCTGCGGCCACTAGAATACTAAAACGTAGAAGATATAGGGGATGAATTAGTGATGCGAGAGGACAGAAGGTGAAGGATAGGGCGGTGCAACGGGCTAATTGACAGCAAGCACATGGGATAAAATATGACTCTGGGCGGTACAGGTAAAGGCCCCTCCACGTGAAATTATACTCAAGTAAAAGGGTGAGATAGATAGGTTGAATCGAAGTAGTCCAGTGTACCTCGAAACTGCCCCTAAGTACAGCACTTGGCTAAAATAGGTAGTTTTACACATGAGTCCTGGATGCGTGAATACTTTCCCTAAGCCAGTTGTACTTTTGCGCGATCTGATTGGCCACTGACGTTTCTGGTCATGTGACATGTGCGGCAATCGTGTGACGCCAAGTTCTGCGCCTATTTCCGGGTCTAACAGCCTGCAAACTACCTAACGCCTAGTTTATAACTGGTTAAACTTAGGCGACTCTTTCGAAGTTGGTTAAGGTTAGAGTTTGGAATCAGGGCTGGTGTTCTATCGGCCTGCTCTAAGACAAACTCTAACCTTAACCAACTTCGAAAGAGTGCCTAAGCTTAACCGGTGGCAGAAGTTGCCGTCACATGATTGGCGCACATGTCACATGACCAGAAACGTCAGCGGCCAATCAGATCGCGCAAAAGTACAACTGGCTTAGGGAAAGTATTCACACGTCCTGCATCTACCAACATTGGGTGCATTGCCAAGGGGCAATAACCAGTATTGTTAAGTCACAGTTAATACAGGATTGTAATTGGCGTGAGAATCTCTCAAATCCTATCAAACACTATACACTATACACTTCCTATCAAATTCATGTGTCGGTTCTATGCTAATTTTATCTCACTACCTCCTACAGTATGCACTGTAATTTTAGGAGCACTGCTCTGTTGTAATCCAAAACTAAGAAACTCAAGGTTAAGAGCAATGAACTTTGTAAAGAAACTCAAGAGCGATGCACTGCTCTGTTGTTATTTATTTTTGTATTGCCTATTTTTAAACTGAATCAAATCGCACTTTTTTACTATCTATTCTATTTTGTCATTTTTATTACTGAAAAACTGTGATTTACCTTACCTTGCTACCTCTCTATCTTTTTTATGCTCGCTTATGCCTGTATTTTTTACTGTTGTGAAGCACTTTGAACTGCAATTTCTGTATGAAAAGTGCTATAGAATTATTAGCGATCGGATGGCGTAGCGGAGATTGCGCTCGTCACCAATGCAAGAGGCTGCGGTCTCGACTCCCGGAGTCAGCATTGCCTACAGCTTGGGTCGATCGTCATACTAACTTGTTTGGCTGAGTTAGCGGGAGAGAAGTCGAGGGTGGTAATCTGGCGTTGTGGACAGCGACGCCTACAGGTCAGGTCTGGGCGCCTGCTCAGCGAAAGGCAGGAAATGGTGAACGCAGCGTGACCTCCGATGCGTTACGCTTCACCAATGAGAGTCCTCGCTGCCAGGTGAAAAGAGAGCCACTGTGAGAAGTTGGTCTAGAACCAGTGGCGTAACTTTGTTCCTAGCGGTGGGGGGGACATATTAGGGGGCGTGGTCAGTGACGTAGGTATTTTTTTTTTCTAATACCAGGTGTGCAATACGCATTTTCCCAGGCGGTGGTCATCGTGGAGCCAGGGCTTGTCCAGCTGCACGTCGCTAATTTAATATAATGATACTAGTGAAATTTTTTTAACTCTGTCAAAATAAACCAGCTGCATAGGCATTGTAGGAAAGCCCGTTAAAAGACTACTTTGTTCTGTAATAGCCCTTTAATATGTTGTTGTTGACAGGAAAGGGTAATTGATTTATGCCAGTGTAATCGTTCAGCGTGACGTGCTAGTGCTGCACTCTAGTCTTCTGATAACGTTACTGGCCCTTTAAGAGTTTCCCTTTGAGGAACGTGTGCACAAGCTTTTCTCTGTGTTGCTGCCTGATGGTGCGGCTGTCGCAGCAGTAACATCTTTCCCTTTGAGGAACGTGTGCGTAAATGACCAACGTGAGTACGGTACCTATGTTTAATCCTGCCTAATTCACCCTTCAGCTTACTCTACCTTTATAGTGTGTCTCCGCTGTTCTATTCCTGTCGACGTTGTTCCCTCTGTTATTGAAACACAGCGCCGCTAGCTTAGCTACACGTTAGCCAACCTAGGTTCTGCCTGCTTGTGATGCTGCGTGGTAGCTTAGCCGCACGTGAGCTAGCTTAGGCTATATAACTCACTCACTACCTCTAGTGAATAGAATGTATCTTAAACACCTGGTTTACAGTCCGCCTACATATATATTGTCTACATGCACTGCATGAGTAATCCCCCTGCATAGGCTATGTAGGTTATCTATAATAACTCTGGTTAAGTGAATGTCTTGGTGGCTAATAGTTGCACCGTATTGCTAATGAATATTATTGCAGCTATAGACCACATGTTTATGACATTATGTTTATGTGCGCCACTACTGTGTTTACTAATGTATACTGTATTGTATTCCTTTGTGTTTACTAATGTATACTGTATTGTATTCCCTTGTAGACAACCACACACACCTTTAGTTCCCAAATAAAAGATAATACCTGCAGCACGCCTCTGTGTGACTCTCTAATAGGAGTTACAACGCCATAGTGTCCGCCAGCTCTATTAATCGCAACCCGTGGAGGCCCTAGCCCTCCGTTTCATGGTCCTTCGAAGCCGGATAGAGCTCCTCCAAGACGCTATGGCAGACCAGGACACCACAGAGACCACCGCTCACCCGCAGAGAGAGCGCCACCTACCAAGCCACCTACGTGACCTCGAAGTGGGACATGAACCTGAACTCAGT
This sequence comes from Notolepis coatsorum, assembly GCF_963971535.1. NCBI lineage: Eukaryota > Metazoa > Chordata > Actinopteri > Aulopiformes > Paralepididae > Notolepis > Notolepis coatsorum. Next base: position 69,874,778 of record NC_140179.1, read on the forward strand.
ACTCGGATCAGTCAGTACTCGGATCAGTCAGTACTCGGATCAGTCAGTACTCGGATCAGCCAGTACTCGGATCAGTCAGTACTCGGATCAGTCAGTACTCAGATCAGTCAATTCCTAGACCCACCATAAGGTCAGGTGTTGGCTCCCATCGTTCATCTGGGAGTGTACACCGACAACATGCTCTCTCACCAGCCCAGTGAGAGATTTGGGGTGCTTTTTCAATGTATGTGATGTATAGATTGGGGGGAGGTGACCACAGCTAAAACGGTGATTGAAATGTGCATGGAAGACAGTGATATTGACGGTGGTGGAACCAGTGGTTTCACAGGCACAGGCCGCGTCAGCGAGGGTTTTGTTATGAATTCCTTGGAAGAACATCTGAGATTAGAGTGTACTGTCTCCCAGGGCAGGAGGGAGAGAGGTTCATCTTAATGAAACGTGAGTTTATTAGTGTTAAAGGTTATGCAGTTGTCTTGACAACACGTCGCATGACAACCAGAAGGCGGGGCCGTCGTTGCGACGACGAACATCTATGAGTCGAACGGTGTTTCCGGGTGTAAGGCAGACTAAAAACTGACTGAGACTAAGAGGGAAGAAACCAGAAGAGACTCTCTCTCCTCTTATCACGGAGGGGGGGGGGGGGGGGGGAAGAATGCCACACATCATTAGCTTCGGCTACCACGAGGATGGTCAGGCTAACGACCAGGCCTGACCACTATTGGACATAACAGCAAAAGGACGATAATCTGAACACACCGAAAGATCATTAGAATAGACTCTTCAAGGACGATACAATTTGATAACATCTGATTATGAGGTTCTGTTTATAGCAATAAAACAACGCTTTTCCTCATAAGGTATCTCACGGTGTCGAAGTGTCGGTTTCTTACGGAAGTGGAGAATTAGGATGGCTTACGGATTGCACTAACGGGGGGAGATAAGGATCTTATCTACCAGTATCGGAGACGTCAGGACCATTAAAAGTACACAACGCAGAGGAATTGGATGGAGGGCCAAACAGACGAAGACGTGATACTGGCCAGTTTGATCAGAATCTTACACCAGGAAGCTATCCTCCAGGAGTACATCCACTCCCTGGAGCTTGAGGAGCTACAGCGCCAGGTACAAGAAGACTACGACGCCAACCTGGAGTGTAAACGTTTACAACGCATAGAGCAGGAAGCACAAGATGCACGGGAACGCCTAGAGCAGGAAGCACAAGATGCACGGGAAGCTATCGTTAAACGCCTGGACAGGCAGAGGTGGCTTAAGAAGAAGGAGAAGGAACTTCAAGTAGCCAAACTGGTCACCTCACTTCAAGAGTCAAAGATGAGGGCTCTTGTACGTGCAGCAGCATCTGAGCCGACCTATCCACCACCTGGACAACAGCAACACGTAGTGGCACCTGTGCCTCTAGCCCTTCCTACCGTACCACAGTACATGCATCCCCTGCCGGCTAATCCAGCCGCCATCACTCCAGTGATACACCATCCAGCACAGGCGACGCCTCGCCCTGCTGCTCCCCCTGTGTCGCCAACCCAGCTCCCAACATGCCTGGTTCACTTGAGCAACCTAAAATCTCACACAGGGCCCCCTGTAGCTACTCACAGTACCCAGAGTCCTACCTATGGTGCGACCATCCCTAGTACTCAACTCAGTACTCAACCTAGTACTCAACTCAGTACCCAACCTAGTACTCAACTCAGTACCCAACCTAGTACTCAACTCAGTACCCAACCTAGTACTCAACTCAGTACCCAACCTAGTACTCAACTCAGTACCCAACCCAGTACTCAACTCAGTACCCAACCTAGTACTCAACTCAGTACCCAACCTAGTACTCAACTCAGTACCCAACCTAGTACTCAACTCAGTACCCAACCTAGTACTCAACTCAGTACCCAACCCAGTACTCAACTCAGTACCCAACCTAGTACTCAACTCAGTACCTAACCTAGTACTCAACTCAGTACCCAACCTAGTACTCAACTCAGTACTCAACCTAGTACTCAGCCTAGCACCCAGCCTAGTACTCAACCTAGTACTCAACCTAGTACTCAACCTAGTACTCAACCTAGTACTCAGCCTAGTACTCAACCTAGCACCCAACTCGGTACCCAACCTAGTACTCAACTCAGTACCCAACCTAGTACTCAACTCAGTACCCAACCCAGTACTCAGCCTAGTACTCAACCTAGTACTCAACCTAGTACTCAACCTAGTACTCAACCTAGTACTCAACCTAGTACTCAACCCAGCACTCAGCCTAGTACTCAGCCCAGTACTCAACCTAGTACTCAACCTAGTACTCAACCTAGTACTCAACCTAGTACTCAACCTAGTACTCAGCCTAGTACTCAACCTAGCACCCAGCCTAGTACTCAACCTAGTACTCAGCCTAGCACCCAGCCTAGTACTCAACCTAGTACTCAACCTAGTACTCAAACTAGTACTCAACCTAGTACTCAGCCTAGTACTCAACCTAGCACCCAGCCTAGTACTCAACCTAGTACTCAGCCTAGCACCCAGCCTAGTACTCAACCTAGTACTCAACCTAGTACTCAACCTAGTACTCAGCCTAGTACTCAACCTAGTACTCAACCTAGCACCCAGCCCAGTACTCAACCCAGTACTCGACTAACTCAACCTATGAACTCTCCCAGTCCTCCGCTCCCTGCCGTTGAAGACGATCTCGTCCAAGCAACAGTCAGGTCCCTTCACGGTGCGGCTGATGCCCAGACCACTGATCAGCCTTATGAAGCAGCCGACTTCCTCAACACTGAGAAGGTCCTCCTTAAACGAACCCAGCTGGACTCATTCCCAGAGGAGATCAAGGCCCTCAAGCCTGACCGACCTCTTCCCCCAGACAGTCGTTTGGGCTCTCTATCTCCAGAGTATGACAAGGCTACCTGTCTCCTCAGAGTAGGCGGTAGGCCGCACAGAGCCGAGAACTTGGAGATGGATGACATTCACCCAATCGTCTCGGATCCACATCACCCCCTGACAAAGCTGATCATTCAAGATTATGATCAAACTCTTCTCCACCCCGGGCCTGAGAGGGTATTCGCTGATCTTCAATCCCGATTCTGGGTTCTACGTGGAAGAGAAGCAATCCGCAAGCATCAGCACACCTGCCGAGAACGACATCTGCGGCGAGCAAAGCCCGACATGCCTAAAATGGCCGCCCTTCCGCCCTGTCGCCTGCGTCTCTACAAGCCCCCATTCTATTCCACCAGAGTAGACTGTTTTGGGCCATTTCACACCAAGATAGGGCTCCGGAGAGGCAGAAGTGGAGGAAGGACGACAAGAAAGTCGCTCGGCCAGGTGGCCCTCATCGTTGACCCGCGGCTTCCTCGGGCACTCTGGCAGCCAGGGAAGGTCACTCAGACGTACCCTGGAACGCCAGGGCGCATCCGCACCGCAGCTGTCCAGGTGAAGGACAGAATATACCTGCGCCCTGTGTCCCGGCCGGTGCAGCTCCCGAGTCTCCTGGATACAGAGGACCACTGAGACTTTCCTGTTTAGTTCAAAAGGTCTAAGTAGACTTTTGGGTGCGGCTGTGTAGGAAAGCCCGTTAAAAGACTACTTTGTTCTGTAATAGCCCTTTAATATGTTGTTGTTGACAGGAAAGGGTAATTGATTTATGCCAGTGTAATCGTTCAGCGTGACGTGCTAGTGCTGCACTCTAGTCTTCTGATAACGTTACTGGCCCTTTAAGAGTTTCCCTTTGAGGAACGTGTGCACAAGCTTTTCTCTGTGTTGCTGCCTGATGGTGCGGCTGTCGCAGCAGTAACATCTTTCCCTTTGAGGAACGTGTGCGTAAATGACCAACGTGAGTACGGTACCTATGTTTAATCCTGCCTAATTCACCCTTCAGCTTACTCTACCTTTATAGTGTGTCTCCGCTGTTCTATTCCTGTCGACATTGTTCCCTCTGTTATTGAAACACCGCGCCGCTAGCTTAGCTACACGTTAGCCAACCTAGGTTCTGCCTGCTTGTGATGCTGCGTGGTAGCTTAGCCGCACGTGAGCTAGCTTAGGCTATATAACTCACTCACTACCTCTAGTGAATAGAATGTATCTTAAACACCTGGTTTACAGTCCGCCTACATATATATTGTCTACATGCACTGCATGAGTAATCCCCCTGCATAGGCTATGTAGGTTATCTATAATAACTCCGGTTAAGTGAATGTCTTGGTGGCTAATAGTTGCACCGTATTGCTAATGAATATTATTGCAGCTATAGACCACATGTTTATGACATTATGTTTATGTGCGCCACTACTGTGTTTACTAATGTATACTGTATTGTATTCCTTTGTGTTTACTAATGTATACTGTATTGTATTCCCTTGTAGACAACCACACACACCTTTAGTTCCCAAATAAAAGATAATACCAGCAGCACGCCTCTGTGTGACTCTCTAATAGGAGTTACAACGCCATAGTGTCCGCCAGCTCTATTAATCGCAACCCGTGGAGGCCCTAGCCCTCCGTTTCAGGCATACTAAACTTTAAGTGACATATACATGTTTGCACTGTCTTTTTTCTATTATAAAGTGCCTCTCGAGACTCGGGTGCATAACACATCAGATCAGTCATTTGATTGTAATGCAGGTGCTCGCATTATATATCAAATGTATTATTATTATTAAAACACAACTAACCATAATGCAGCCCTGCCCATTGTTTCGGATCCTCCAAAATCCCAACTTTGAAACATGTCCTTGTCAAATGTCCACTCTCGTTGAATGCAAGAACGCTACGACGGGGACGTCTCTAAATGTCAACAGCCCCACACTTCCAAATCGCTTACCTTACCTGTCGGGTCTGCTCGAGTCAAGGGTCCAGGACTCCTGCGTTAGAATGGGCGACAGGCAGCTCTCCACTTCCCTCTGCAATTCGTTCCCTGCATACATCGCAGAGACGCCGACATGCAAAAGGTATAGTTCTTGTAACTGCCTCCGTGTTCGAGTTTAAGTTAAGTATGATGTCATAGTCCGGCTGGCTTGTTCGCCATCCGCCAGGGAAACCGCAGATATATATTCCTTTACTGCGAATTGAGAACGTCCCCAAAAACTATTCCAGGCCGCTATTTCTTTACCAACGGATTTCCAGTTCCGCGTTGACGCTTCCAGGCCGTGTCTATTCGAATCCCAACTGGTTCATGCGTCGGCTACACGCTGCTTTAATAACACTGCATTATCGAGACAGCGCCCCTATGACTTTGAGGATCTGGCAATGAATTCCAAGAGTAGGGTAAATCTGCAGTGCCGCGTCGCGTCACCGTTTATTATCATGTAACATTGTTTTTGGACGGTAAAAATGTGCGGGGGACAATAACTGCCTTCTGAAAACATGCAGGGGACATGTCCCCCGTGTCCCCCCCCATAATTACGCCCCTGTCTAGAACACAGCCCAATTGCTGAACACACAGGAGAGGAGAATGGAGCGTTTCAAGGGGTTTTAATTGCACACAGCAGTTCAACAGGAATTGGGGGAATAGAGCGGGGTTAGTGTTCTTGGGGTTGCAGCTGCGGACAGCGAGAGAGCAAGTGGTCCTCTTGCTCTGTATGGAACGTCCAGGCAGAATGGCGCACTGGAACGGGGATCCTGGGGCACAGGAGAAACGGGTTAGAGCAAGGGAATACAAGAGCAGGTTTCAGCAGAGCTTTAGGCAGAGACGTCGTACCTAGGTTGTGGTATTTAACACCACTACGACTTCTGGTCAGCGTTGCGGGGTAGAAGTAGGATCCTCATCAACGGGGGATAGGATACAGCTGTGAGGAGTGAGGTGCCTGACAGCGTGTGAATCAGAGGGATGAGGTGCAGCTGGGCTAGGTGACGGGAAGTGAAGTGATGCAGGCCGTATAAGGGTGAATGGAGGGGTGAATGGAGAAAGAGAGGATGAGGAGGAGTGCGTGGTGGAAGGAGAGGGGGATGAAGAGGAGTGTGTGGTGAACGTGAGGGGAAAAGGAGGGGGAGTGAAGTGCGCTCGTGCTGTGACTATGACAGCCACTGGCTGTCTCCACATGTGTCAGAGGAAGCGTGTGGTAGACTTCAGGGTTCCCTTGTACCAACCAGTAGGAGGAACATGCGCACAACAAACCAGGTAGGGGAGGGGGGGAATTGGCATAACGACTAAATTGGGATGGGGAGAAAAATTGAAAATCAGGCAGAGAAAAAGAGGATTAAAAAAAAGTATAATAATAAAGTTATTATTATTATAAATCCTATTCACATGTGATTGATTCTGGGATATGGGGGTGATATGGGGGTGTATGTATCACCAGAGACGTATAAGGAGGAGACGAAGACCTCTGGGAGTTTTGAATGGAGGAATTTGTATCACTGAAGATGGTCGGCAACAACAACGGAACTACTTGCTATGAAACTAAATGTATTCAGAGGAAATAATGCAATGTGGTGTTGAATACAATGATTATCTACTGCATTTTGAAGTGAAATGTGAGTTTTAAAGATTTCTTCAAGTTTAAATGAATAACAATGTCTGCAGTGTGCGGTTGCCATGGTAACTAAAAACTAGGGTTGGGCGATGTCCACAGTGAAACATCGCAACGGAGGAGGATTTTGTCATTGGGATACTCCTACTACTACTACTGAAAGGTACTGTAATTTGTTATGTCTTTTCTTTTATACTTTTTACATGTATGTATGTATGTATGTTTTTTGTTGTTGTTGCACATTTTCCATTCCATTCGAGTCCATTCACAGTCCATCCTCACCTTCTCACCGGTCTTTCTTTACTCTTCCTCCCTATAGCCTAAAATCAACTTCATTAAGCAGATCATCTGATTATAAAACACATTTTAAATACTCGCCACAGGGATGTATCAGCAGAATATACCAGTATATCAGCGATGGACGACTGGCCCAACCCTAAGGAATTTGCATGAGAAACTACTGGATGGCATGTGTGTAGAAGGGGTCAGGTCTTGTTTATGTTTCGTAAGTTGCCGTTATCTAGAGTGAGCAGACATCTCTTGAGGGGGACTTCGGTATTCGTTTAAGTGGGAATGCTTTGTGGGATGTGTGGAATCTTTTCCCGTCTAAAGCACATGTGGCTCAATAATTAGCACTCAGCGATGAGGACAAGCAATTACCCAGACGCCTCGTTTGTTTCTCACACCTCATTCGTTCCAGACCACAAAATGGATTTCACTGCACAACAAATATTTGTTTATATCTGCTTTAGCTCTCTGTCTCCCCTGGCTGCACTTACATCTCTCTGTCTACTCCCACGACACTGGAGCCTGTTGTGGACTGGAGACTGTTGTAGGACTGGAGCTGTGGTCCCCTGCTCCTAAAATACTCAGGATGGGTTAAATTCAGAGAATACATTCCTGGTTACAGTATGTGTAAATGCATTTGGCGTTGACACATCCTCCCCTTTAAGTCCAAGGGAAAAGGGGGCTGAAGGGGTTACGAGAGAGAGAGAGAGAGAGAGAGAGAGAGAGAGAGAGAGAGAGAGAGAGAGAGAGAGAGAGAGAGAGAGAGAGATATGCTAATTAGCTGCAACAGATGTCCTTGGCATGTTGGGGAGGAGACTGGTTCCCTGCTGTTTGTCACTACTGCCCACATCCAACGTCCTCTCACTCGCTTCCCCCTTGTGGATGTGTGTGTGTGTGTGTGTGTGTGTGTGTGTGTGTGTGTGTGTGTGTGTGTGTGTGTGTGTGTGTGTGTGTGTGTGTGTGTGTGTGTGCATGTGTGTGTGGTTTGTGTTCACATGTGTAGGTTTGTCTGTCAATGCATGCGTGTGTGTGCGTTAACTCACTGCCTTGCCTCATCTTACACACATACACACAAGAGCTATAAAGAACAATGTTGAACTAGGCCTGTCCCATTATGTGGACGAGGAAAGGCTCAGAACTACACATATTCTTTCACCCATTACTTCACAGCTCGGTGTGCACGCACGCACGCACGCACGCTTGATTTTAGGGATGGGCTAATGTTTTCCCTGATCAAGTACTCGCATGAAGTGCTCAAGTAATTGTTTAGGGACCCTTGCGAGCACGGGGAGAACATGCAAACTCCACACAGAAAGGCCTGGGAGATACCCCACCTGGGTACATGGCAACGCGGAAACCTGGTCCCCAAGCAGGAATCAAATCCTGGACCTTCTTGCTGTGACAGTGTTAACCACTACACCACTGTAAATTACCGCCAAGGGTCAAGATGCCTATCGTTTTTATTATCAGTAAGCTTTAATTTACATTGGCCTAGATGATCAACTTTTCTTTATTAGTTTATAATATTAAACTTTCTATTTAAGAAACCCTGTGTTAATATCTCAGTTGCCGCTTGTGCATTTTCCTTTAGTGTCCACATGGGGGCAGAGCTCGTCTTTTCTATAGTATAAAGGTCACAAGATCCTGTTTGTTCTCAAGAGACCTGTAACTAATACAGGAAGTAACCAAGCGAGAACGTCGGAGCAGACGGCGAAGTATATAGAGTACCATGACCTTACTTCAGTAATTAACACCCCTTGGTAAAGCGGAATAAGGTACGTTGAACACTAAAATGTGTATTATTATTACTGGAGATGTCTATATTTTGCGTGTTGTTAGACATGTAAAGTGGTGCACTGACTGATTCGGTTCTAATCAGAGCACCTGCTGCCGAACAAGTAACGTTACTTATTAGTTTCCCTAAATGCCCTTTTGTTATGGAAGACGAGTTCACCCTTGATATCGTTAAGTTCAAATGTTTGTTTGAACGCATTATGTGCTTTGTTGTGGTTCTGTGAACAATATAACTAATTGTGTATGTTATTTGTGTTTTTTGACTGTCATAGTTTTCACGGTGCAACCGATGCAACCTGTACAACCACGGTGCAACGACGACTACTAAAGAAAAGCTACAGTGCTGCTATGCTAAAATGCAAAAGAAAAGAGAAAATTAATAAAAGCGCCTGTACGAAACATAACCGCATCTTTATTTCAACACCATGCCGGGGGGCAGTTACAGTGAAAACGTACCCCACCAGTGGTGAGTGAAAACGTACCCAACAGTGAGTAAACCATACTCTGAAGAGGATCAAATGTGAGTAAAACCATACTCTGAAGAGGATAAATGTATTATGAAGACCTTACTCTGAAGAGGATAAATGTATTATGAAGACCTTATTCTGAAGTGGATAAATGTTCTGAAGAGGATGGATGTATTATGAAGACCTTATTCTGAAGTGGATAAATGTACGATGAAGACCTTACTCTGAAGAAGATACATGTATGATGTAGACCTTACTCTGAAGAAGATACATGTATGATGAAGACCTTACTCTGAAGAAGATACATGTATGATGAGAAGGAAGAATGAACCTACGGATTTAATTAACCCTATGCTGTCTGGTATCCATCCCAGCAATACCACGGATGTGTGGCAAACTCCTGTATATTTAATTAACCCTATGCTGTCTGGTATCCATCCCAGCAATACCACGGACGTGTGGCAAACTCCTGTATATTTAATTAACCCTATGCTGTCTGGTATCCATCCCAGCAATACCACGGACGTGTGGCAACTCCTGTATATTTAATTAACCCTATGCTGTCTGGTATCCATCCCAGCAATTCCACGGACGTGTGGCAACTCCTGTATATTTAATTAACCCTGTGCTGTCTGGTATCCATCCCAGCAAGTGGAACTCTTAAATGCCATCTATTTATTGACATTTTAGATTTGTGTGATCAAGCACAATGTCGGTCCAAGAAGACGATGCTGGCAACCTCTTAGAGATGGAACAGAACAGGATAGGTGCTCGCCAAAGAACTCTAACAGAGAAAGGAAAGGAGAATCGTGAGGTGGAAGATAAGAAGAATGATAAAGCTTTTAACAAAGCTTATCACAAGTGGAAGAAGATAGCAAAGGAAGCCAGAGGGAAACTGATAACCTTCTGTCCGGCAGAAGAACTTGATAGACTAAAACAAGACATTCAAACAAGTTGTGACCTAGTAAGAAGCGGGTATGAGTCCATTTTACGTAACCATGCCACAACTCCCGAGATCGCAAATAAAATGGACGCCTGTATCCAGCTGATGACAGACACCCAAGAGCTTGTGTGTAGACAGAAATAGCTCTGAACAAAGAGGAGTACAGGTCTGTATATGGACACACAAATACTGAAACAATTCACTCTCAACGTTCCAAGGTATCAAGCAGGCGGAGGGAAGCTGAACTCGCAGCTAAAGTAGAAGAGGTGAAGGCCATCCAAGTGATCCAGGCTCAGCAAACCAGTCTCCTCCAACTAGAGGGGGAAGAGGCAGCCATGCTGGTGGAAATGGAGAAGATGAAGGTGGAGAGTCGACGTAAGCTGGAGTCGGAGAGGATGAAGCTACAGCAGCTACAAGCAGAGAAGGAAGTCCAGGTAGCAGCAGCCCGAGTGAGGGCATACAGTTCTGGAAGTGATCTAGACAATGAAGAAGAAGAAGACACTGACCATGAAATAAATACTGCTCACCAAAATCCTGAATATAGTGCTCCGCTACATCCTACATCATTCCAACGTCAAGCATCTCCCAGAGCGACTGCAAACCAAGAGGCCTTCAGTCTAGCTGAAGCAATCACAAGTGCATTAAGCATGAATCGCCTACCTACACCAGAACCAACAATATTCAACGGTGACCCTATGAAATTTGTTGATTGGAAAATGACCTTCATGACCCTGATACACCGAAAGACTCTCCCAACAAGCGATAAAATGTTTTATATGAAAATGTACCTTACCGGAGAAGCTCGTAAGTCTGTGGAAGGATTCAGGGCATTCAGAGACAAGCTAATGAGATGGCCTAAGATAAACACAAACGATCCTCTGGCGCTCCAAGAGTTTGCAGACTTCCTACAGGGATGCACAGAGGCAATTCCACATGTCCGAGGGCTAGCCATCTTGAATGACTGTGAAGAGAACCACAAACTGCTCAAGAAACTACCTGAGTGGATTGTGCGAAGATGGAGCAGGATCGTCGTAGAAGAGCTAGACAAATCTGGAAGCTATCCAAGTCTTGCACACTTTTCAAGATTTCTGAACAAAGAGGCCCGAATAGCGTGTAACCCCATCGCCTCCCCACTACTGTTGAACTCCAGAGCCTCAGACGAGAGGTTTCCCAAGAGAGCCAGAGCGTTGAATACAAGCACTTACATAAAGAGCAACATCGTGGAGACACAGTATTCACCCTATAGAGCCAGACCACTTTGCCCCATCTGCAAGAATGAGAATCATGGCATTGCTACGTGCACTAACTTCGCATCAAGGTCTATAGAAGATAAGAGAACGCACATCTACCAAAATCACCTCTGCTTTGGATGCCTGAGAAAGGGACACTCCAGCAAGGACTGTAAACGGCGACATACCTGCAACACCTGCAATCGTCGTCATCCAACGTGTCTGCACGAAGAGAGGTCACAAGCACCAGAGACAACCCAGAGTGGCACATCTACCTCAAACTACCGGAGCCAAGAAGTCCGCAAAGTCGTGTCTCACACTACAACCCGATGTGCTTCTGCCACATCAAGCATTGTCCCAGTCCTTGTGTCCTCAGTTCAAGAGCCACAGATAACGGTGCTCACTTACGCACTACTTGACACACAGAGTGATTCAACGTTTATCTTAGAGGACCTGCTTGAGGAGTTAAGTGTGGAAAGTCAACCTGTGAAGCTGAGACTCAGCACAATGACTGCTGTAAATACAGTTATAACCAGCAAGAGTGTCAGCGGCCTACAAATCAGAGGACTCCATTCGGCAAACAACATCAGAGTGCCACAAGCCTACACTCGTAGCTTCATCCCAGTGGACAAATCCTACATTCCTACTGGCAAAACAGCGCTACAGTGGCCTCACCTCAAGCATCTCGTAAACAAATTACCATCACTTCTAGACTGTGAAGTGGATATGTTAATAGGATGTGATTGTCCCTCAGCGCTAGCTCCACTCGACATCATCACAGGCTGTGAAAACGAACCTTTTGCACAGCGAACAGAGCTTGGCTGGAGCATAATAGGCTCATCTAACCCTCATCTGGACCGACAAGGGAGCCAGAGCTTTGTACATAGAGTCGCAGTAAAATAAATACCAGCCCCGTTTACAACAGATGTCCTGAAAGCCCTTGAGTCAGACTTCTCTGAAAAGAACTACGAGGACAAGTACGTGTCTCAAGAAGATTTTCACTTCATACAATTCCTCAGTGATCACATCAGACAGAAAGAAGATGGACACTACGAGATGCCTCTACCTTTCAAGGGTAGCAGCCCACCATCCCTACCAAACAACAAGAGACTAGCTACAGTCCGCCTCCAGTGTCTAAAGAAGAAGCTAAAGACAGATAAAGAGTATCACGAACGCTATAAGGCTTTCATGAAAGACATCATCGAGAAAGGTGACGCAGAACTTGACCATACCACTTCATATGGAGAGACTGCTTGGTACCTTCCTCATCACGGCATTTACCACCCTCAAAAGCCTGGCAAGCTAAGGGTCGTGTTTGACTGCTCAGCAAAATTCTGTGCAGTTTCCCTAAATGACTGCCTACTGACTGGTCCCGACTTAATTAACTCCCTAATAGGAGTTCTATGCCGCTTCAGAAAAGAAGACGTGGCCATAATCTGCGACGTGGAAAGAATGTTCCACCAGTTCTTCGTCCACCCTGACTCTCGAAAATACCTCAAGTTCCTGTGGTGGAAAGAAGGCGATTTGGAAACAGAACCACAGGAATACAGGATGGCAGTTCACCTCTTTGGAGCTGCTTCATCTCCTGGATGTGCCAACTTCGGCCTAAGGTACATGGCACACCAACATAGTGAAGACTACCCAGCAGCCTCAGCCTTCATTGAGAAGAACTTTTACGTTGATGATGGGTTAGCCAGCGTTTCATCAGCCGAAGAAGCCAAGAAACTGATCATCGAGGCACAAAAGTTGTGCAAACGGGGAGGCCTACGCCTCCACAAATTCAACTCTAACCACAAAGACGTCCTCGACTGTGTGAAACCCTCAGAAAGAGCCACAATCACTGACCCTCTCGAACTTAAGCTGGAAGCGACCCCAACTGAGCATGCACTTGGCCTTCAGTGGTCTATAGACAACGACACCTTCAGCTTCAATGTCAACATGAAAGACCAGCCTTCAACCCGTCGAGGAATCCTCTCAATCGTCGCCTCTTTTTATGACCCACTTGGGTTTGTTGCCCCATTCACCCTAAGCGGAAAACGCATACTCCAAGAACTATGCCGCAGAGGCATAAGATGGGATGATCCACTGCCAGATGACTTAAAGCCACGGTGGGAGGAGTGAAAGATCGGCTATATAACTTAAAGGAATTCACGATCCCTAGATGCTACCACCCACATGACTTCGGCAACATCATCAAAACAGAACTGCATCACTTTGCTGATGCCAGCAGCATGGGGTATGGCGCTTGTTCCTACCTCAGGTATGACAAAGACACAGTGCACTCCAGTCTTGTGATGGCCAAAGCAAGAGTCGCACCCACAAAAGTCTCAAGCATCCCACGACTCGACCTCTCAGCGGCAGTGGTCGCAACCAGAATGAGTGTGTTGCTGAAAAGAGAACTGCAGATGAAGATCGATGAAGAATTCTTCTGGACAGATTCACAAGTAGTTCTGGGCTACATCAATAATGAGGCAAGAAGGTTCCATGTGTTTGTCGCGAACAGAGTCCAACTGATACCTAATCGAACAATTATGGAGCCGCTGGAAGAAGGAATACCTCCTGAACATTTCCACACGTCAGAAGTGGCACGTACCGCGGCGCAACCTCAAGGTGAATGACATAGTCATCCTCAAGGACAGCAACCTTCCAAGAAGCCAGTGGCAACTAGGTTGAGTCGTCGAAGCCACTCAAGAGAGCGACGGTCTAGTACGTCGAGTAAAAATACAGACTGGGGAGCGAAAAGATCACTCTACCAGACCTTCAGTCCTCGAGCGACCGATCCAGATATTGGTACTCCTCCTCGAGAGTAATTAGTATAGGGACATTTGAGTTGTACTATTTGATCTGTTATGTGAAGTCTAAAAAGAAATCCTGTATTTCTAAATTGTGCTTATCCGTCATAGCAGGATTTGGTGGGAGTGTAAATGACCGCCAAGGGTCAAGATGCCTATCATCTTTATTATCAGTAAGCTTTAATTTACATTGGTCTAGATGATCAACTTTTCTTTATTCGTTTATAATATTAAACCTTCTATTTAAGAAACCCTGTGTTAATATCTCAGTTGCCGCTTGTGCATTTTCCTTTAGTGTCCACATGGGGGCAGAGCTCGTATTTTTTTTTTTTTATTTTTTTTTTTTATTATTGCAAAACAAAAATTATTAAAAGTCAGTACTCAACACATAATGCATAATGAACTAACAGTCAAGGTGGTTAAAATTACATGCAAGTACAGAAACAAGACAAAAAAAAAAGTCTATAATAACATTTTAACCGTATACAGTGTATATCCAGCGAAATTAACAATTATATAAATGTTTATATAGGACATACCCCTAATACCTATTTTCTAAAACCCTACACACATATGCTCCAGCTCGAACCCCCCCCTCCCGGACCCCTCCTTGGATAGTACCTCCATTATCCCTCACTCCTAACCAGACACTACCATTATAAGCTAGCTTTTATTCTCTCCACCACTTCTACCCACATTGACATTTTGGATTCGTTGAGACCCAGAATTCTTGCTGTAGATATTTCTTGATATATCACATCGAGATATGTAAGAGACCAAACTTTCCGGCACATTTTTTCCGGTTGAAACCAGCGTGATGCGATCAGTTTTTTAGCTACTGTGATACCCGATAAGACCAATCTCTTTAGCTGTGGATTTACTGCAAACTCAAAAACATCATTTAAAAGCAATACAGAGGGGTGTACTGGTATATTCCAAGATACGAGTTTTGATAATTGATGGGTCACATCTTTCCAGAATGCCTTAACTGGTGGGCAGTCCCAATACATGTGCATAAATGTCCCTTCGTCTCCATTTGTACATTGGGAGCATTTTGAGTCCTGTTTCAGGCCCATTCTGTTCAGTCTTATAGGAGTCAAGTATGTCCTGTGAATATAGTTAAGATTGATTTGTTGATGGTCCGGGTTCCTTGATGTAAGACGGACATTTGCCCATGCTTCTTGCCAATCAAAGTCACTTTCCAGGTCTGGAATATCCCTCCTCCAGACAGTGTCTAGTTGAAGGGTTTCATACGAGGACGTTAGTAATTGATAATAAAAACCTGATACAAAACCTCCCAATGTTTCTCTTTCATAGAAAATTTTGTGGTATCTGTGGTGTTCAACTGGTATGTGTAATGGAACACCGTGAGACTTCAAACATAGGCGTAACTGTATGTAAAAAAGCCATGTGGACTCGGTGAGGTTAAACTTTGTGCATATTTCTCCATAACTACAGAAGCCCTGGTTATTAAAAATATCCCCTAATGAGTGTATGCCTTGCTCTTCCCATATAGGGAATATTATAGGATGTTTTCCCATTAAGAGTGCATTGTTATTGAATATGGGAGTGTGATTATGACATTTTTGAGGGTTAGGATATTTTTTTTGTGTTTCCCGCCATGTTCTGATTGCATGGGTAATTATGGGGCCAAATTTCCGCTCACAGTGCTTGATTGGAAGTTTAGTGTGTGCTATGTCCTTCAGTCTCTGTGGGGCTACTATGTTTTCTTCCAATTCTCTCCAAGATACCAAAGCCTGGGGATCAAACCATATTGTCAATGGTCTTAATGTGAAAGCCTTAAAATATTGTAAAAAATCTGGAACTGCCATGCCACCGTCTGCTTTATTTCTCTGTGCGGTGGATCTTTTTATGCGAGGTGGTTTGTTATTCCAAATAAATTTGTATGTGGAGGAGTGTAATCTTTTCCAGTAGCCCTCTGGAGGGGGTAACGGTAGCATTGAGCTGATGAAGTTGATTCTTGGTAATACATCCATCTTAACTATTGATACCCTTGCCTGTACTGAGTTTTTAAGTTGTGCCCACCTGTCCAGGTCGTCTTTGATTTTGTTCTGTATTTTTGTGTAATTGTGCTTCACCGTTTGTCTTATGGTGGGAAATATTTCCACACCCAAGCATCTAAAATGTTTTACCATGGGTATCGCACCTGGGAGGGTTGTGTCTTTTTTTGCATGGATGTTAAGTGGAAGGAAAGCCGACTTCGGCCAATTTATTTTAAATCCCGATAAATCACCAAAGTTCTCTATCAACTTGAGTAGATGCGGCAATGTGGTGTTGGGGTTTTGCATGAACAATATTACGTCGTCCGCATATAAACTAATTTTATGTTGTGTGCCCTTGATTACGATTGGTTCTATGTATTGGGATTGTCTTATATATTGTGCTAAAGGCTCTAATGATAGATCGAATAGTCCGGGACTAAGAGGGCAACCCTGTCTGGCTGAGCGTGATACCGGAAAGATTTCGGAGATGAATGTGCCTGTTGTAATCATGGCCGATGGGTCCTTGTATAATACTTTAATCATATCAATGAATCCTTTTCCTAACCCCATCCTTTCTAATACTGCCCATAGAAACGACCATTCCAGCCTGTCAAATGCTTTCATAGCATCCAGGGATAGCATCGCCTTAGGTGTGGTGTCCTCTTTGTCTGCATCTAGTACGTGCAGTATTCGTCTTATGTTATCATTGATCAGGCGACCTCTTATGAAGCCAGTTTGGTCCGGATGAACTAAAGACGTCATATGCTTTTGCAATCTGATGGCTAATACCTTAGAGTACAGTTTGAGATCGGTGCCGAGGAGGCTTAAAGGTCTGTAACTACCGCACTCGGTGGGGTCTTTGTCTTTTTTGAGAAGGACTGAAATGAGTGCGATATTGTGGTGTTTATGGAAGCTCCCCTCCTTGACTGAGTATAAGATCATATTTAGTAATAAGGGTCCAAATATGTCCCAACAAGAAAGGTACATTTCTGATGGGATACCGTCTCTTCCCGGAGCCTTACCATTTTTCATTCCGGATATGGCCTTCTTGAGTTCTTCTAATGTGATCGGTGCTTCTAACTGTTTAGCGTCGTCCTCCGAAAGTTTAGGGAGAATAATTTGATTAAGATATGTGTCCAATTTGTTTTGATCAAAGGTCGTTTCTGAATTATACAAGTCGGAGTAAAATTCTTTGAATGTATCGTTTATTATTTTGGGGTCTGTTACAAGTACTTGTTGTTTTCTAATGGCAGTTATATCTGCACATTTTGCATTAATTCTTAATCGCATGGCTAATAGGTGACTAGGTTTAGAACCTTGGAAATACTGCTGTTGTCTTGTGCTGCGTATTTGCATTTCCGATTTTTGTCTGTATATTGCATTGATCTCTGTTTTTAGAACGTTAACTTGATTTTCTAGTCTAGTTGAGTTGTTGTATTTTAAAGAATTAAATAACGTTGAGTAAAGCGTTTCCATTTCAGACAGTTTTGTGCATTGATTTTTGCGCAATATGGAGGAAAATCTATCCGTGAAATCCTTGATCATACCCTTTACCGACATCCATATTATTCTGGGGTCTTGCACCGCGTTTGCATTCTCCCGTAGGAATACTGTGAGAGCTTCTTTGAGTTGTGTAATGAATTCCTTGTTGTTAAGCAGCATAGTATTAAAACGCCATCTTGGGGCCCGGGAAGATAGTATACCAAATGTTGCTTTTAGGATTAAATAACAGTGATCTGAAAGCGCATTGGGTATCATTTCCACTTCATATTTATCAAATAGTCTCGGGGATGCAAAGACGTAATCAATTCTGGATAATGTGTTGTGTCTCGCCGATCGGCAGGAGTACTTTCGGGTCGTGGGATTAAGTGAACGCCATAAATCAATTACCCCTGTAGTCTTTGACCAATCTTTTAATGCTTTAGATGAATTTTTTTGTTCGCTGGAAAAGGCAAGGTAAGATTTGTCCATCCTTGGATTCCAAATGGCATTAAAATCCGCACCTATTATAAATGAGTACTCGGGATGGTTTAACATTTCAACGGTTAGTGAAGTGAAGAAACCCACTTCGTACAAATTTGGGGCATATACCGCTGCCAACGCTATTTTCCTGTTATTATGTACAATCCTAGCTATAGTTATACGCCCCTCAGCATCCGACCATACCCCTTTTAATTCGATATTTAATTTACGTCTGACGACTATGGCTACACCTCGAGTTCTCGTACCAAAAGAAGAGTGACTAATATTATGGTATATGTTATCCGCTAACGTATCTATGTCTTCCTCTAAAATGTGCGTTTCGCTTAGTAGAGCCACGTCCACATGTTCTTTTTTCATCAGTGTGAGCACGCTTTTGCGTTTGTGTTGTTTGTTTATCCCACCGGTGTTCCATATCATTATATTCAAACTAGCCATAATCTATGCATGTTTTTGTGTAGTTTTTGGTAATGCTTCTGGAGTGCGAAGCTACAATAGATGTACATCCAATTAATGAGGTCCCGTTGAGAGCTGAGCTTAAAAACATATATATATACAAATAAAAATCCCCTATTTTCCCCTCACCCAGAGAGTCGTACAGGCCTGTGTTCCAAAAACATATCCTCTGCGTATGACTTTCTCCCTTAGTCCACCGGATTGCCCAAACTGAGCATTGTAATCCTAATCTTCCTATGCTAATTGCCATAGGATCTAACATTTTCATTCTAATACAATAGAATGTCGCTTTTGGTCTTGCACCTTCCCTTACTGTAATGAAATATTGTGAAAAATGAAAAAAAAAAAAAAAAAACTTTCATCGACATCGACATATTCATTTGAACCCTCTACTAACATGTAGGAAAGTCAGGAAAAAGGAAAAGATTGTAGAGAAATATTGACACCTTAATGTGAAGAACAATGGAAAAAAACAATGTAAGTTAAAAGAAAGAGAGAAAAAATTGAATAATAAAAAAAAAGATAAAGATAAGGAGTGAGAGATAGAATAATACTCAACGTGGAGAAGCCACTAGAACCGAATTAAGTGATTAGATAAAATAGAAAAACAGAGCCTTTTAGAGCTTCAATGTGCCAGTCTCTTCATCAGTGGAGTGATTACTTAAATTGTTAGAATAACCTTGTTGTGTTCATACGTTTAGGTGTGGTTGATTTTTAAAGTATTATTAAGGACTGATTGAACTTCAGTCAATTGATTATATGCTATGTTATATACACACCGGATGTTTAATGTTAGAGTTGCAGGCCTTCGTTGTCATGGTGCATTATATTCTAGAAGGTTGTAGAATACACTAGTACTAATAGACTGTTGTTGTGTTCCAGAATGATCTAAGAGACCCAGGGCAGTCGAGCGATAAACCCAGAATATTCCAGATTGATCTTATTGCCAATGATATGTTCTTGTCTCCCCGGAGACCAGAGGTCTGAAATTATAATGTATTACGAATCGTATTATACACAATACGCATTGGTATAGACGGCCTGCATATCATCTGCTACTTTGATGAACACAATAAAAGTCATTCTAATACTGATATACACAGAGAAAGATAC
The DNA here is from genome assembly GCF_963971535.1 of Notolepis coatsorum. Lineage (NCBI taxonomy): Eukaryota > Metazoa > Chordata > Actinopteri > Aulopiformes > Paralepididae > Notolepis > Notolepis coatsorum. The sequence goes on from NC_140179.1 coordinate 69,894,310, forward strand.
GCATTGGTATAGACGGCCTGCATATCATCTGCTACTTTGATGAACACAATAAAAGTCATTCTAATACTGATATACACAGAGAAAGAGGGAGATGAATCGGCTTATCTGTTTTCAGACAATGTCGTTCTGCCTTGGGGTATCTGCTCCATATCGATTCCAATAATCCTCAGCCTCTTTAGGTGTGTGTAATCCAAACCTGCGGCCGTCCCTGCCCACGATCGATAACAGCGCCGGGTATGATAGCCTTGGCCTGTGGCCAGACTTGAACAATTTTTGCATCACCTCCTTGTATGGTAGACGTCGAGCGATGGCGTCTTTGCTTAGATCTTCGTAGATAAATATTGAATGATCACCATGTTTCAGCTTCCCATGTTGGCTGCGAGCAATTTTGATGATGTCATCTCTTATTGATGTCTTCCGCAGAGTAACAATGATGACTCTTGGCCCGTTGTTTCTTTGCTCCCGAGAACCGATTCTGTAAACTTGGTCCACTTTCGGCACTGTGTTTGGAAAGTTGTTACCCAAAATCACTGATAGCACTGTTGGAAAGTTGTCGTCTGCGCAATTGACTGCTTCATCAAGCCCTACAATGCGGATGTTATTTCGCCTGTGGTAGCGTTGGGTTTCGAGTAGCCTCGCCATCGCTTCATCTTTAACCTCTTGTATTTCCCTCCGGCATGCTTCTTTCACACTTTCTATCTCTTTTGCCATCTCTGTCATGCCAATGCAGATGGTGTTTTCGTTCGCTTTGACTGCCCGTGTAATATCTGTCACCGTATTCTCCACTGTCGTGATTCGCTCGGACTGTGCAGCGACCGCTTTCTTGACTTCTTCTAATTTAGCATCGATGTGATCGAATTTAGCATCGACGTGTGCTTTGAGTTCCTCGATGTGTGTAATCTGTTCTTTCATCAGGTTAGTCAGTGAGTTGAAATCGGGAGGTGTGGCTGTACTGCTTGTGTCAGTTGGTGGTATAGGTGCAGTGACGATGACGATGGATTTGTCTGCTATTATCTTCTCAAGATCAGCTGCTATATCTCTCACGGAGCTTGTTCCTGTCGCTCCTGTTATGTTGACAACTATTGTCTCTCTGTCGGGGACAATAGTCGATGGTCCCGGTGTATTTTCCTCTTTATTCTCCTCGTCGGGGCTTGTCGCCAACGGATCTGTATCCGCGACGCCTTGAACGTTTCTTCTTGATCGTGTTTCACTCTGCGCCGCTGAAGTTGCCGTATCTTGTTTCTTTCCCGTCCTTCCCTTATCCTTAACCATGTTGTCTTTTGATATAGTTAGTAGAAGGTCTTATCAATACATACGATGTGGTCTAATCTCTTTTGGTATTGTCCAAATAAGGTTTTTAAACGAAATTAACGCTGATGGGAGCGGAGCTATTGCCAAATGCGTGCGCTACATATTGCAGCTAAACCGGAAGAGCTCGTCTTTTCTATAGTATAAAGGTCACAAGATCCTGTTTGTTTTCAAGAGACCTGTAACTAATACAGGAAGTAACCAAGCGAGAACGTTGGAGCAGACAGCGAACTATATAGAGTACCATGACCTTACTTTAGTAATTAACACCCCTTGGTAAAGCGGAATAAGGTACGTTGAACAATAAAATGTGTATTATTATTACTGGAGATGTCTATATTTTGCGTGTTGTTAGACATGTAAAGTGGTGCACTGACTGATTCGGTTCTAATCAGAGCACCTGCTGCCGAACAAGTAACGTTACTTATTAGTTTCCCTAAATGCCCTTTTGTTATGGAAGACAAGTTCACCCTTGATATCGTTAAGTTCAAATGTTTGTTTGAACGCATTATGTGCTTTGTTGTCGTTCTGTGAACAATATAACTAATTGTGTATGTTATTTGTGTTTTTTGACTGTCATAGTTTTCACGGTGCAACCGATGCAACCTGTACAACCACGGTGCAACGACGACTACTAAAGAAAAGCTACAGTGCTGCTATGCTAAAATGCAAAAGAAAAGAGAAAATGAATAAAAGCACCTGTACGAAACATAACCGCATCTTTATTTCAACACCATGCCGGGGGGCAGTTACAACCACCGTGCTGCAGAGGTGTGCGTTAACTAAAATCTTTGTTCCTGTCTTTGACACAGTGTCTATTGCTTTGATGTCAGGGCCATAGGGATGTGTAAACTTAAGTTTCCGTCAAGCTCTTCCTACTCAAAAGTCTGATTTCGAGCCAAATCTGAGTTATTCTGGGAGTTAGTGGCATATGACCCTGGGATATGGGGTCCCTCAGATGTAACAACCAATCAGGTTTCAGTTCATCTCGCTTCGTCTCACTCAGACACCGATGGCAAGTAAAAAATAACCAAAAGAAGGGCGGCTAAGTGGCGCAGTGGGCAAGGCGCTCGCCACTAACGCAGGAGACGCTGGGTTCGAGCCCAGCTCTCGGCGTTGGTACCAGCTTGGCTGGTCGTTCATACTAACACAATTGGCAGTGTTAGGGGTGGGAAAGCTGGTGGGTGGGGATTGGACGTTGTGGACAGCGACTCCTACAGGTCGGTTGGTGCGCCTGTACAGCAGAATCAGGAAGCATAGGGGGCAGCGTGAGCCTCCCACGCGTTACTCCTTGCCACTGAGAGATTGCGCTATTTAGGTGAAAAGATGCGACAGCTGCCTCCTCGTGTACCGGAGGGGACACGTGATGCAAGGCTTGGTCCTAACTGCAGCCGACCAGTGGGAGGCATAGTCTAGCAACGTTCGAGACAGGGGAGGGGAGAATTGACAGTGATGGGCAGTAGCTAGCTACAAGTAGCGACGCTACATAGCTTAACTACATTTTTCAGTAGCGTGATGGTAGCGTCGCTACTTTTGAATCAAGTAGCGATCTCTGTAGCGCAGCTAGTTTTCGAATCAAGTAGTGACGTAGCGTCAGCAAAACGCTACACGCTACATATCCGGAGAAACAGAAAAAAAGAAAAAAAAGAGTGTCTTCGGTCCTGAGAGTGTCGTGTTCTTCTGTCCTGCAGCCAGTGGCGGCTCTACCACTAGGGGCGCTCGGGCGCCGCCCCCCCCTCAGCTCCTACCCTGGTTATATGAGAGAACAAGAAAAATACGTTTTTAGTTTTTTTTTAAAGCCCTATAAATAATATAAACATGTTTAAAATTAATAATATTTACTCATTTTAAGTATGTTTGTGTTTCCAATGCACAATATAACGTTATTATATTAAAAAAGAAATACTCGTTTTCTTGAACAGGAAGTGA
>NC_140179.1:69897746-69945246 GCF_963971535.1 Notolepis coatsorum
TGGACGCTATTGGAGAAAACCCACTATGATTGGTTCATGGTTGGTTTAGATATGAGTATGACGACTCACGATTAGGCCAAAACATTACGGGGAGGCCAATCAGAGGCAGGATAGGGCGGGACATGCCACTCCAGCTCTGCAAACCAGGAAGTAAAAAAAATCTAAACACAGACCATGAATGAATGAACGAACCAGGCCGCGCGAAATAGCAGAAGGATTCGATGTTTCCAGGGCTGATGGCATTGATGAAGATGATGTCAATAACAACATCATGTGTTTATTGTGTCCGCCAAAAACGAAGCTTCTCTCAACATCCCACACGTCCAGCACTAACTTGAGAACACATTCAGGTAAGCTGATGAAAAGCTTTACATAAACATTGTCAACTGTTCCCAAACAGCACACAAGTCAGTGCACTTTTTGTCAACAGATTTAACTAACATGTTTCACTGTAGGCAGAAAATGAACAATAGTATGGGGGTGGAGAAAAGAAAAAACAAACTACCATAAATCGTACATACACTAAGAGGGAAAATATCACCTAGAGCAGTGGTTCTCAACCTGTGGGTCAGGACCCCCAGGGGGGGTCCCCACATGATTTTGGGGCCATGGAATGTTTTGTGAGTTACATATTTAAATACATTTGGTCATTTAGCTGACGCTTTCATTCAAAGCAACTTACAAATTGTGTACAACAAGTCAGCAGGAGTGGTACATCTAGCAGCCAAGGATAAGTAGTATTATTTGTCTAGCAGTGTCGAGCTTGAGTGTTATACTCTTGAGTACATACTGTACTGTAGTAGTATAGACATATTAGCATAGTTGGTGGTAGTATAGACATGGTAGCATAATAGTAAAATGCAGTAAGACAGTTATTATTAGTTAAAATTCAGATATTGAAGAAGTGTGTTTTTGGTTGATAAAGTGGGCAGGTTTCAGCTAGGAGAGGGTATCAGGCAGCCAGAAGATGCAGAGTTTAGGGATAAATAATACATAAGATAGAATAGAAAAGAAAAAGACCATTACTGCATCAAAAGTAATCAACAAACTATACTATAAAAACTGATCAAACCAAATGGTCTCTCTCTTTTCTTTTGTAGAGGCTGCACCCAGCTAAACTTGCCTTCCTGGATTTTGTACATAATACAAGTTCAAGTTCAGTAAAAGGATGACACAAAAAGCCAGACCGAGGGCTTGTTTCAGTTTTATAACAATCAATCAAACTGAGCATTTATTTTGCCTGTCTATTTGTTTGGTGGAAACGTGATCATGAAGTAAAAAAAAAAAAAAAAAAAAAAAAAAAAAAAAGTAGTGCAGATGTAGCTAGCTATTTTTGCCATGTTCTTGTAGTGTAGCTTGCTACATTTATCTGGGGATAGCTTAAATTGTAGTTGAGCTATATTTAATCGAGAGTAACTTGTAGTGTAGCTTGCTACATTTTTCAAGTAGCTTGCCCATCACTGAGAATTGAAGGGAGAATTGGCGAGGCGAAACTGGAATGGGAGAAAAATACAAAAATAAGGAGAAAAAGTGGATACAAAAAAAGAAAAAACCAAAATAACAGAAGAGGCAAAGATGGTGTCCGGCTACAGGCTATAGCCGTGAGGTAAATGGCTTTTCAAACGAATCTAAATGTTGTAACGTTATCTCTAATGTTAGCTCATTATCTCCATCAGACGCAAGCCTGGGGAGAGACCATGTAATCGGTTTTGATTGATTGAACATTTTATTAACAGATTGCAGAATGGGTACAATACAGTACGGCTCAATACACACAATTGTTAAGGGGATGCAGACCAGAGAAAGACTTTCATCTTATTTACATCAGGGTCCCCCATGTTAAATTAATCATAAACGTGTGTCTGTCTGTCTGCGTGAGTCTATCTGTCCGTCTGTCTGCATCCGCAGATAATCTCGCAAATGTACAGGCCTTTTTCTTTCCCGTGGACTGTGGATGGTGTGTGTCTGTGTCATGCGTGTGTGTTTGGATGCCGGAATTTACAATGAAGTAATAGATAGGTCTCTGCATTTGTTGAATATTGTAGGTGTCTTTGTTTGCTCTGTGCGAGAGAGAAGACACATGTGGCTGCCACCTGGGGAGATCTGCCGGTACTGCAGCGCTGGTGGGCACACTGTGTGCCGCTCGATCTCGCTTAAAATACGTAAATAAAGTACTTCCACAGGAAAAAGGTACATATATAATATAACTAAAGGAATCCACAAATGCCAGTGAACCGAGGGAGCCCAACGATGAAAACCAAAGAAAATGTTATAGTTTGTAAACAACCCCAACAGCACGACACAGACAGGTAGTTCAGAGTTAGCCAAAAACTATGGGCGTATTTATTTACAAACAGAAATGAGCAAAAATTACGTAAAAGCATTCAGGGGGAATGTCCTTCAGCAGAGTAGGGCTCTGCCCAGAGCAGAGTTGGCTCTGTGGCTCTGCGGATCTGCAGCTTATTGAATATCCACTCAGGGAGGAACAGAAAAACGGAGAATGTCATTAATAGAACGTAGGGATTACGAGGCAGTCCAGTAACAAAGCAGAGTCCAGTACCAAAACAACACGACACCTCTTCAGTGTTAAGGAACACACAAAAAACAGAATGAAGGTCTTTAGTCCAGGAAAAAATTAGGAAATCAGAGTATCAAAAAATAGCTTTCCAAAAACTCACCAAGGGCAAAGTGTAATACGAGGCACGGGTCCACGGTGGCAGAGAGAGGTAACAGCGGCGACTTCCAAGGGCGTACTGGAGAAACAACACAAGAGGAACAAGCAGTTGCTGGTGGTGAGCAAAACGACACTGAATGTTCAGAAACCCGTGTATAAAAGGGCTCCCCTCGAGCTGATTGGAAACTCCTTTCAGGTGCGTGATGGTAATTGGTACCTGGAAGCGCGCAGTACTGGGCCAGCCCTCACAGAAAATCCATCAAAGCACATACAGTATATACATTAGGGCTGTCCCCGACTAAGGATTTGGATAGTCGATTATGATTGGCCAAAATGTGCTGTTAGTCGACTAATAGTCGACTACTATATATATCATTTTTTTTTTGTTGGTGTTTTTTTTTTTGACTAAGAAGTTGGCAGTCGACTACGGCTCCTTTCGACCGATTAGTCGACTAATCGACTAATAGGGGTCAGCCCTAATATACATATATTGATGTGTAACTATTTTACTGATCTTTTTTCTTACCTGTGTTTTAATTATTTATTCTAAATGGCATGTGACTCGACATCATTACCAATTTTTCGAGCTAAAGTAAAGGTTTGAACTGAATTTAACTCAATTTGATTCAGCGTTTGAAAATAGTCACGTTTCCCCAGCGCTCCCCCACACTACACCCCTGATCTTTACCCATAATGAGTTTCGAGCCCCTGCATCGCCTCTGCATTAACCCTTTCACTACCACACTACCAAATGGTTAACCCTTTTCACTGCGACAATACAGAAGGTTAACCCTTTTCACCTCCACGTGGCAAAGGGTTAACCCTTTCACGACCACACTACAGAAGGTTAACCCTTTCACTACCACACTACAGGCGGTTAACCATCTCTCTCAAGGTAACCGTCTTTAGGGTGGTAGTGAAGGGGTTAACCTGCTGTAGTGTGGCCGTGAAAGGGTTAACAGCAGAGCAGAACAGGTACAAGTCACTGAACATCTCTGACCTGAATGAGTAATGAGCTGCTCAGAATTTTATGGGGGGGATCAGTTCACTTTTAACAAAGACACTTGTACAATTAGGTTTGCCCTTGTTCTGGTAACAGACTCTGAATACACAGAGGGGTTATTTAACCTTAAATGGTGGTATGGCCCTTCACGGGACTTACGAGGACACACAGGGCTTTGGGCACTAGTGCTTCTCATTAGGCTTGCGACAGGGAAGAACACGTTATATGATGAACATATCAAACCACAGGGCCAGAGACGTGGGTGTACTGTACGCTACTGTATGCTACTGTACGCCCTTATCTCAGCCCTCGGGAACTTCAGGAAGACTAGTGTCCCTGTCACTTATTAATGGCGGGCATTCATAACCCATGCCGTGTGATGTCATTTCGTTTTTTTTTTTCAGGAGCTCACAAGGCGACACGCACAGGGTTTTCTTCTTCTGTGTTGAAAGAGTTCAAAGGTCAGCATGCTGTAATGTAAATTGTGCGTTCATCATGCCAGTTAGGGTACAGATCCTCACCGGCACCTTGTGTATACCGTTTACCTTTTCTTAGTATATATTCCGATTGAATTGTTATAATAATTTGTTATCTATTAATACAATTTCTTAATTTTATTGTAACATATATTATTAACGGATAGGGCATACAGACCCTCATATGCACCTATTTTTTCCTCATATTTTTATATTCAGATGTAGTTGTATTGCTTACAGTATAGTCACGAGAGGTGGGGTAGACTATAAGGTGGTTACGTCATTGCTTTTTCTGGCCGGTCCACCATCTTGAAAACGCAATGTATTTCCCTATTGCCCATTTCTAAATCGTCTCGTTTAAAACAAATAAAGCATTAACATTTGCATGGTGGTGTACCTTTCTGTGCGTATTCATCCACAATCTATAGCTCAACATGAAAATATTCGCAATTAATCATAAAAAGAAAATCGCCGAATTGTATTTCAACCAAAAATGCTTAAACAATAATGTTAGTGATAGAAGGGAACTCATTTTGTGCAAAAATGGAAAGCTTTTCAATTTCCATGCGGCAGAATTGTTACAATAGCCAATAATCCATTTTCCCAATGATAAATCCCTATACGGGTGAACCTCGCGGGCGGTCCAAAGTGACGTCAGTAGTGGTTACATCATTTTCGTTTTTTCCTGTTCCACCCTCTGTTCCACTTAATGTATTTCCCCATTGACCATTTCTAAATCGGCTCGTTTTAGATAAATAAAGCATTAACGTTGGCATGGTGTACCTTTCTGTGCGTATTCATCCACAATCTATAGCTCAACATGAAAATATTCTCAATTAATCGTAAAAGTAGCAAAATAACAACGTTTATGTTTTCGTTCGCTGGGAAACTACACTGCTATTTGGCGGCGGCGCTGCTGACTGACGTCACCACAGCGTAGCCTCCTGCCTGTAGTCACAGACCTATAGATTTCCCTTACATTCGATAAGCTTAACAATTCGTACAATGGGAAAATAATTGACCCTGAATCTGTGGCTAGTATCTCTCTGGTGATCATATCCATTTATCAGATGAAGCCAAACACCATTTCTAAAAGCAACAACCACGTTATCATTATTTGTATTCACTGCATATTAAATCACTGTAAATACTAATGTAAATCATTGTTTCATTGTACATATTGTGTATAGTTTATAACGTTATTGTTTTTAGGCGGGCTCTACATGCCCCGATTTAAAATGGTTATAATAATAATACATACAGTTATATGCAGGTGTTTAAAGTATATAGAAGGATTATATGCAGGTATCCAGACAAATATGTATATATATATATACTGTATATATGCTGTAAATATAAATGCAAATATGCAGTATATACAGCACTGTTGTACATGATATCATATAGTATATAGGTAGACTATAGTATGAGGTGAGTACTATTATAAAGATTATGAATATCTGCACTTTTCTGTGTGGCAATAACCACTTTAAATTTGTTTCATCTGTCACACGCCATAATTTTTCCTGTTTTGTTCCCTAACATGTACCAAAAAAATGACAATGACACTCAACCTTCTAGCCTCTCTTGACACCACTTCTGTCCGCCGGTGCCATGATTGAAGATTGTCTGTGCAGAAGTGTTCCAGATTGACCCGTGTCAAGGACATGTTCTGGAGGTCAATCAAGTAGAGGGGACTGATTGCGTGCCGCTCCTCCAGACCTACACCACAGCTGCAGACTGCAGTGAGGATCACCCCACCAGAAGAGAGAGCTACCCTGGCAGCACACGGCGCTTCTCCGTGCTTCATGGAGGACCGAACCAATGCCTTGATGATAACATTGTGTTCTCTTCTCGCCTCTAGCATTTTGGTCACATAGTCATCTTTAAAGAACTTGTAGCCCTTTAGCGCCTCGCAGGGACTGTCAGAGGATACTGTGATCGCAGACGTTACTGTAGCCTGTAGTAGGTAGGCCTTGTGTATGTATGTATGTGACAAATAAACCTCTTGAATCCTGTCATATATTCAATCAGTTTCAGTAACTACAGAACACATAATAGACTACTCACTTGTTGATGTTGTTGTGGTCCGGCCGTCTGGACGGTCTGGGCTTCCACAGCACATTCCATGATAAAAAAAAAGTATCCATTTAGTTAGATAGATGATAGATCATCATCCAACACTGTCTACAGTATCTCGTGATTATCTCTCAGACTCCTGACTTACTAACTCCACCGGGCGTTGTCAGAGATATAATAGTCCCCACCGGAGCAGCACCAGCAGCAGGTGTAACGGTGTCGCCTGTAGATGATCCCGCCTCCTGCTTCGTGAAACCAAAATTGGTTAGGCTTACATGTTGCATTTTTCGTTTAGACATTATCCATTCCTGAGTGACCTTATTTACCTGTCAAAACTATCACTGTCAACAAGTCACAGGTTACAACGTGGGTCAAGTTTGATTTGTGCCGTGCGTGCAGGCTGCAGCGCCGCCGCGCTCCGAATGGTAATTGCAAGAATAGCATGCATGTTGCCATATTACGTGTGTGAATTAGTGCGCAAATCATTAATCATACATCCAAAATAGCATATGTTTATTATTATACACGATGATACAGAAAATTACAGAAAAATGAGAAATGCATGGCAAAAGTAGCATTTATTTTCAGTAATTTAGAGACCCCCCAAAAATTCGCAAATCATGTTTTCAGGGGAGCTGATGTCTGATCTAAGGGAGCCATGGCTGCCCCAGCTCCCCCGTGGATCGCACCCTGCCCCTAACTGCTCCCGATGAGCAGGTTGGAACCTTGCATGGTTGCCTCCGCCGTCGGTGTGTGAATGTGTGAGTGAATGGGTGAAAATGTGAGGAACAAATTGCAAAGCGCTTTGGATGAAAGCACTATATAGAAATGCACCATTTACCAGCATAAGCCCAGAGCCCTATTTTCTGAAAAGCCGCCTAAAAATACATACCTAAGTAAATGGAAGATTGCTCCACTTCTACAAGGTCCATTTGCAGTTATAGGGACATCTATGGATTTCAGGGAATGTATTCCCAGTGTCAGAAATATTGTGTCTGTTACTAGGCTTGAGTAAATTGTGATGAACCAAATGAGAGATTTTTTTTTTTTTTTTTTTTTATCTTTGACGGTGCAAAAAATGACCAGACATGAAAAATTGCCACTGAGCTCATTCAGCACCTTCTTGAGATCATGTGTACAAATCTAAGCAAATGAATAAAGGGAAGATGATTAAACAGGAGATTTTGTAGAGACAGTACTGAATTCTGCCATCCGGACACAATTTGAAATATGATTATAGAATATAAAATATCAGGCCTATAAATTACCTTATTATGGCCAAGTCGCACATCTATGGATCGGGCCAAACCTCCCCTTTCCAATGGCAGAGTTCAATCTGGATTTAGTATCACCAGGCGTGATTCACAAACTGTGAATGAAATCTACTGTAAGTACAGTTACTTTTTTATAATGTAGATTTCTCGGAAATTTTATCAAATTGCAACGCCGTTTTTAGCTAGACGTTCACAGAAAGGTAGGGAAACTAACTGCGTTCTGTTTTATGGCAATAACGTTCAGGTTTGTGGGATATGATCCTGAAAAATAAGAGAAATTAAAGTCAGATGATTGACAGGGGCTGGCGCGAGGTAGGAAGTGTAGTTTTTTTTTTATTCGAAAGCCCTCCTCATAGGACTACAAACTAAATGGCGGCATAATTTCCTCGCATCAATACTCGCCTTTTTCCGACAAGATTTCTATAACTAATATTTCACTAATAACACTTAAAACCATTGGTAAACAAATGTAGTGCTGAAAATATACACCTTGACTGCTGTTTTGACAGAGTTAGGGTCTTTACTCTTGGCTAGATAAAAAATAAATAAACGCAACATTAATTCATACATTCTGTAGAGATGGATTTATGGCGTGATGTTATTGTCGGTCCGGTACCGGACCGCTTGGGCTTAACACTTTGGATGCCATGCCCGAGATTTCTCGGGTTTACCCCCCGCGGGTTGAATGCCCATCACGAGAATACTCAGGGTTTTTAAAAAAAGATATTTATTAGCGATCTGAAATCATATTGCATCAAGCGTGCCTACCGTTGGAGATCCAGGCGCTCAGATGTGAAAAAAGCGCCCCCTATCCTCTCCCAGATGGTAAATCACCCTTTTGTATTGGACTCAATGAAAGTGAATGGGAGAAAGGATTTCTGACTCCACATTTTACTTCTCACTGATGTAACCGGGGTCTACCAGAGTTCATTCTTGAGCCTTGGTGCCACGGCGAATATACTGTATACACGATGGATCAATCAAATGAGCGATTTTTTCGAATGGCGATCGGAAATTGGAATAAACCATTTGGATACCATCTGATCTCAGGTAAGGAATCTATGTTATCAGTCTTAGGATAATCAGACTCGTTTTCACGGATATATAAGCGTTTCCCCTATATGTGATATGGCTGTTTTGACTGTAAAAGCCATCAGGAAATAAGAGCAGCGATTATCAGCGCGCGGCACGAGCGTGCGTGCGCACACATATCTAGCGTTTATTTGAAAACGATTCATAAATAGGCCGACAAATGACAACGTTCTAGAATATTCCAGTAAAAGACAATTATCATAGAATGTGTTGTTTTTTCCGCGAAAACGAGTGATGAGTGAAACTGAAATGAAGCGATAAAAAAACAATCTGCTTTGACAATGTTGACTGGAAGATGAGTCTTTGATAAGCGACGGGCAGATTAGACACATAGCCATAACTTAAAACATAGATTAGGCGATATTAAAGTTAACATTGGAGTGGATTTGGGCATTCAAGGGGGTAAAAAGGAAAACACGGCTGGCGTAAGTGTTAAGAGGTTAAATCGGCATAAGTATTTGTAATTCTCTAAATACAAATCAAATTGACTGTGCCTTCTGCCCCTAATGTGTGTTCTCCCTACTTTAGACCAGCCATCTCGTTTGGCCAAATAGCGAACATTCTAACTACTTCCCGTTAACCTCTGCCACATTGATGCTCTTCGCCCTCGTCTGCCAGCTCCGGGCTGCGTCTTTTCCGATCAAGCAATACATTGTTGGAAAGGGCTGGATTGGATTGCAATGAGAAAGACAAAGAAGAAGCCGGGGAAGTTCTTTGTTTTGACTAGCGCCTTGGAATCAATCAATTGGATAATCATGCTGAATTAACGCCGGTACACATATTTCAAAACCCTTTTTTAAAACACAAAGAACTTGAACACCCAGGCACACTGCTCGCACGAGACATGGTGTCTGTAACTGAGGGGTACAATTCCCTGACTGTATTACTAGATATGATACTTACTACCACTACCTTTGTACTTAATATTCGGCCACCCAGTACACGGCATAAATATATTATCATGAACACTCTCACGTAGATGAAACGGATCCAACACAAATGTACGAATTAGAAACAAGTCTTTATTGCCTACACAGCGATGGTGTGTAGACTAAACACTTAATCACTTAATTACATTTATGAATTGAAATAGTATGCACTTTTATGGCAAGGAGTATTCGTCGGTATATCAATAGATAATGTCCAATCTCTGAAGGCGCAGGTGGTAAATATACGACCTGGAATAGTTAAGGAATAACAGCAATGATACTTTAATGATTATAGGCTGGATACACTAGAGGGGGTTAATCCGGTCGCTTGTAAGCCGACAGGAGTAGGAGGGGGGGGGGGGGTAGAATCCAGCTGCCTTGTCCGGCCAAGGGTATCCCAGGAGAACCCACTGTAGTGCCGTTCAATGCGCCGGCGATCCTTGGACCACAGATGAAAGCAGGTGGACTCTTTGTGGGCCGGCTCTCTCCGGTCCACGGGGGAGAGATGTGGAGAGACCTCGTCTTGCAGAGCGTCTCCTCACCTTGTGTCCTCTCCAGGGGGGGGGGGGGTTCCAACACACGGTAGTGTCGGGGGTCTTTATCCATAGAATAATCAAAGTATCCAAAGCATAATCCGTGCCTGGGAAGGCGGGCTGTCGTCGGTAGAATAATCCGGTATACAGGTCCACTCGCTCGTCGGCTCTGGGGCTCCTCGGGTGCAGCTTCACATAGGGTCAACCACCCTGGGTAAGCAGCCAGTTCTCTGCCCGAAACGATGGGGTACTGACTACGGTAGTATTCTCACCGCACGAAGCACTATATATTAACAGACTATTATTAGCTTAATAGACTACGTCCAACTCGACGATATAGTGCCAAATATGACTATTCAAATATTAATATACACGATGTCTCAATACCGATGGTAGGCGAACTTGGCCTTACTCCCACACGTGGCATCGCGGGGAGGCTTTACGTCTGTGACTCTATTGGAGGGTAAGAAACTGGACTGAAAAGAAAGTCCTACTTTAGTAGCGCAGTATATATACGCACTATGAACAAATAGTCCCATTAGTGGTGCGGTAGCCAAATTCCTATGCGGAACTAGGACTTGTTCGTACATGTCGAGCGGTACGTTTGAACTGGGTCTGAGGGGTATGGCAGCCTGGCACCAAGGTCTCGACCAATAGTAGAATGGAGACTATTATGGGATGTTCAGTAGGCTAGAATGGATATTCAATGCATATTGTACAAGGAATATACAAGGGATATCAGGGAATATTAGAGAATATACAAATACAATTAAATATATATATATAAATAAATATATATATTCGGTTTAATCTGGCCCTTCACAACAGCCACCCCCTGAATAGGTCCCAGACCTAATCAGTTAAACGGAGACAGATTAATCGCGTTGTCTATTTACACATAAGGGTTTGCTGTAGGGGTCAGTCAACTTCACAAAGTCATAGGGTTGTAGGGTCATGGTCATCATCGATTGTGTCTGGGAGTCGAGGCAGTTCTATGAGCCTTGCCACAGGACGGGTGTAAGTGCGACCCTGGACGAGCACTTCAGCTGCTCGGACCTTGCCGTCGGCACCGGTGATCACTTTGCTTACGCGGCTGGCCGGCCACATAGCTCTGGGCAGTGATTGATCAATAATCATGACGACTGTTCCTTCTGTCAAATTGTCTCTCTCCTTTACCCACTTCTGGCGGGTCTGTAGAGACGGTAGGTAGTGCAGTAGGAAACTGTTCCAAAACTTGTCGGCTAATACTTGGCTGTACCTCCACATTCGTCGGCCGTTCGCTTCTTCAGGCCGGTACATTGTCTGGGGTAATGTGGGATCTAGCCGCCCCATCAGGAGTGTGTTGGGGGTAACTGGGTCGATATCCGCCACATCACTGGAGACATATCCGAGGGGCTTCGAGTTAAGTACTCCCTCAATCTCCGTGAGGACTGTCATTAGGACTTCTTCCGCCACAGTCTGGGCCCCAAGTACTGCGTACAGGGCTGTCTTTATGGAGCGCACTTCTCGTTCCCAAGTGCCACCGAAGTGGGGTGCGTTTGGGGGGTTGAATTGGAAATCAACCTGTGCTGGAGCGAGGTGGGTCTTAAGTTCTGGGCCCATAGCTTAGAAGCTCTTTCTCAGCTCTCTTTCGCCGCCTTTAAAGTTTGTCCCATGATCGGACAATAGGGTAGACGGTCTTCCTTTCCGTGATATGAATCTACGGAAGGCCATAAGGAATGAGTCTGTGCTCATGGTCGGGAGAAGCTCGATGTGTATCGCTCTGGTGGTCATGCATTTGAATACAATACCCCACCGCTTCTCGGTTCCTCTTCCTTTCTTTATGTGTAGCGGGCCAAAGCAGTCCATACCCGTTGAGTGGAATGGCTTGTCACCGATTCGGAGGCGACATGGAGGAAGGTCAGCCATCCTTGGTATGCTGGGCTGCGCGCGCCACCTGCGGCAGTCTAGACATGTTCGTTGGAAGCGTCGTACCGCCTCTCTTCCTTGTAGGATCCAGTAACGACGTCTGATTTCCGCGAAGACTCTTTCTGCTCCTGCGTGATATACATCCTCATCGTATTTCTTTATAATCAGCTCTGTGACCTTGTGTCGGCTGTTCAATACGATCGGGTATTTAATGTCATCCGGTAGATTGGGGGCTCTGCGTAGGCGACCACCCACTCTGATGAGGGTGTGAGCGTCGCTCTCGGGGGCCAGGTGAATTAATCTGCTGTCGGATGGGACGGGCTTTCCTCCCTGTAGACAGGCCAATTCATCGGGGAACGAGTCTCTCTGGGCTCGCTGCAGTAGAAGCAATTCTGCTTCCTCGTAGTTAGCCGCTGACATATCAGCGGGGGACTTGCACTCCGGGTGGTACCGCAGGAATGTTCTTTGTTGTGCACTCTCTATGGACGTGCAATCGTTTATGTTAGGGTCGGTGGAGGCTACGGTGCTCAATCCACAGAACACAGACTTCTTAATTTCCACCTCCTCTGGACTTGCTTCCCTCGGGATAGTCATGGGCCACTGTCCTTCCGGGAGTCTTAGGAATGCGGGGCCGTCACTGTAGACATTGCGACGGGTGAGGTCATCCAGGGGCATCCCCCGGGTGATGACGTCAGCTGGGTTCTGTTTTGTATCAACGTAGCGCCACTCTGTTTCTCCGGTTAACTCTTCGGTTAGGTCTTGAATCTCGGTGACTCTGACTCCCACGAAGACTTCGTACTTGCATGAGTCCGATTTGATCCAGGCGAGTACCGTCGTGGAATCTGACCACAGGATTGTTCTAGACACCGGTATGGTGAGCTCACGTTGGATGAGCGTGGCTAGGTGCGCTCCGGCTAGGGCTGCGCAGAGCTCTAGACGTGGGATAGATTGTTGCTTGCGTGGGGCTATTCTCGAGCGGGCGAGGACAAATGCTGTGTAGATCTCTCCGTCCGCTGCTGGGTCCTCTGCTACATGTTTCTGTAGTGCAAATGTCGCACAGCAGGGGCTGCACGTCGTTCCGAAGGGGAGGACTTCCCATTGGTAGATGGCTGGGTGCTCATCTCCTGGCTTCTCTCTCCATAGGAACCGTAACAGGGGCTTGTCCGCCTCTACTAATCTCACCTGCAGGAACATTCCTTTAATGTCCCCGCTGATGGCCACCTTTTCCTGGCGGAAGCGGAGTAGAACGCCGAGTAGGGAGGGGCCGAGTGTGGGACCGGGCAGTAACTCTTTATTCAGATTTTGGGATCCGATCTGGTAGCTGCAGTTAAATACTATGCGGTCTTTACCGTTGTGATGGACCTTGTGGTGGGGCACGTACCACGATTCAGTGGTCTGGTCAGCCTCTTTAATGTCCATCTTTGTGACGTGTCCCGCTGTGATGAGCTTCTCAATCTCAGCGCGGTATACACTCTCTTGGGCGGGGTTCTTGGCTAAGCGCCGCTCCGTGTTCAGCAGGTACCGTTCTATGGCGTCTGTCTTGGCGTGGAAAGTAGGCATTCCTTCTCGCCGCAGGAGTGGCGTGGCGTATCTCAACACGCCGTTGACCGGGACTCTCTTGGTCCCTGTCTCGAGGAGGTGAATGGCGTAAATGTCATCTTTAGAGCGAATGTCTTTCTTTCCATTCTTAAAGGGCATTTGTTCCAAGCTCCATAGCCGCTCTACGTGTTGCAGGAGTGCGGTTTCTCCCTCTGTGACTCGGGAGTGGAGACATCTAGTGGCTGTACTTCGGTTGAGAGATTTGGCGAGCGGGCCTTGGAGAGTCCATCCCAAACGGGTCTCGACTGCTGCAGGACAGCCTCGGGGTCCGGTATGAACCCGGTCTATCGGGACAATGAGGTCTGCATGGTCGGAGCCTATCAACAGGGTCGGCATAGCATTGTCTATGAGCGGGATCGGTAACTTGCGCAGATGTGCATATTTCTCCATCAGCTTGGCGACGGGGTATGTGTACCGCGACAGTCCTATTTCTTGGCTGGTGAAAGCGTCTGCAATCTGGTACCGTCGCTCAGGCTGGCCGCTTGCTGCGATAGAGAATGAGACATTCTCGCCCTTTATCGTCTTCAAATCTCGTCTTATTGTCCGAATTGTCATTTGGGTTTCGCTTCCCCGCAGCCCTAGCTGGGCCGCAGCGGAGGCGAGCAGCAGGGTCTTCTCTGACCCGTCATCGAGGACGGCGTAAGTGTCCAGGACTTTATTCTGGTAGCTTAGTGTCACACGCACTACTTTTAGGAGTACTCGGGCTCCACTGCTGCTGGCGGGATCGATGTACATGACGCTCGCTTTGCGGCTGGATGGTGCAGGTGAAGGGCGCCGTCTGTTACTGTCGTGAAGTATGTCCAGATGGGCTCCATCGCACTTGGTGCACCTTTTCTTTAAGCGGCATTCGGCTGCCATGTGTGAGCGCGCACAGCGAAAACAGCGCTTGTTGGACTTTATCCATTGACCTGCTTCCTCCGCGTTCAGCTTGGGGAAGGAGTCACATTGCGCTAGCCAGTGTTCTTTCTCACAGTAGGGGCACACTATCTTCCACTTCTCCGTTCTGGAGGGGGTACTGTGGCTCCTGCTGCTCGGTACTGACTCCGATTGGTGCATCACAGTCACCGATCTTCTTCCATCATTTAGTCGTCTGGTTCCTTCTCTGGAGCCAGGGGTGCTCCGTCCGAATGTATCTAGCCGTAGGCTGCTGACTTCTCTCGCCAGGAAGTCTGCTAGATCGAGGAGGTTCGGTTCGGGGCCATTCGGGTCTCTGTGGTCCCTCTGCCGCCTAAAGCGCTCCTGACGAGCGGGCGGCAGCTTCTCCAGGATCCTTTCCACATTTGAGTTGGCGTAAAGTTCATACTTCCCCTTCTCTCTTTGCGCTCCCAACATCCCTACCAGGGACTGCACTCTGATGGACAGGTCGTCCAGTGCTCGATTGTCTATTGCTGGGGGTAAGCGGTCGATGTGTCGGATCTCCTGGATCACGTAATCCCATATGCGCCCATACCTCTGGTCCAATGCTACCAGCGCTGCTGTGTATGGGGTGGTGGAAGTCGCGTAGGCGAGCGCTATATTATGTGCGCGGGGCACCTTTAAGTGCTGCAGTAGGATGGCGTATTTGTGGCGTTCATCCAATACATCCACCAACATGGTCTCCAGACACATGCGGAGTTCTGTATACTGGGCCCGGTTCTCTTGGGTGAAGTCGGGTACCATAGGCGTGCCAATGTATGACGCTGACTGTGGATACATCGGCGAGCGTTGGGGGAGAGGCCTCCTAGGCGAGTCTCCTCCCGCTCCTTGGTATGGGCTGGTACCGGCAGTGTACCATGGCCCGCTTGTCCAGGTGCTGTTCCTCGGTGCGGGTCGTGCGTCGTGCTCACCCGTGTATAGAGTCGGGGGTCTGTAGCGCAGCTCCGCGGGAGTATAGCCTGGGCTGTACCGGACCTCCTGGTCCGGTAGAGTACTGTGCTGTCTTCGGGCGCGGTTCTCCTCCTCTTCCTCTTCGTCTTCAGTTAGGTCATCCAGTGCTTGTAGTCTCTGGTTTAGCCTCTCCACAGGATATGCTGCTCCTTCCCGGTTGCTAGGTCTCGCTTGGACCGGTGGGGGGAGGTGGTCTGTGGGGGGTATAGACCTCGTCTGTTGGTCAAGTTCAGGGTTGTTTACTCGGCTAGGGGATGCCGCCCTGGAGGTGTGTCTAGACGAGTTCCTGGAGCCTCTGGCGGAGGGAGAGGGTGTTGTCCGTCTGATCAGCTGTTCTATTAGTTGCGCTTGCTGTCTGTCGCGCTCTGCGTCCCGTAGAGCACCAGCAGCTGCTCGCTGGCTGTCTGCTCGGTCTCTGGCCACATTCTCTTCCATCTGAATGCGTCTTATTTCCAGGCGTATGTGCTCTTCTTCGCTCCGTTGCTGTATCTGCAATCGATTGCGTTCACCCTGGAGTCTATCGCATTCAGTAGAGGCTTTCAGGCTGACGAGGAATGCCTGCTGTAGGGTCCTCTCTGCCTCGCTGGGAGAAGGCGGTTGTATAGGGGAGCCTTCCCTCGGGGTACTCCTTGCGGAGCCTTGGAGCTCTATCTCCACGGTGCTCTCCCCGTCTTCTTCCGTGCCGAGTTCTCTCTCGGTAGCGTTGTATTCCTCCCGGGACTCATCGGGGACTACTTCTTCAGTACTGGCGGGGTGTGAAGTCATGTCTGGTTCCCACTGGTCCCCACCGTGAACTTGGTCAGTTACATTAGAGCCCGTAGGGGCCTCTATGGTCGGGGTAGTCTGGGCGTTGGGGTTAGACATACTTTTACTTTCTAGTTTTACCGCGTTTACTGTTAGTAGAAGACTAGGTTGTTGACTGACAGCGTAAGCCTCTAAGTACTGAGGGAGCCGTCGTTCACGCTGCGGGCGTTGGTTAGGAGGATCGTTTCGTGGAGTGTTCATCATAGGCCATTTCAATATTAATAACACTATATTAATATTACACTAATTACCCCTCCGGCTCGAAGGACCAATTGTAACTGAGGGGTACAATTCCCTGACTGTATTACTAGATATGATACTTACTACCACTACCTTTGTACTTAATATTCGGCCACCCAGTACACGGCATAAATATATTATCATGAACACTCTCACGTAGATGAAACGGATCCAACACAAATGTACGAATTAGAAACAAGTCTTTATTGCCTACACAGCGATGGTGTGTAGACTAAACACTTAATCACTTAATTACATTTATGAATTGAAATAGTATGCACTTTTATGGCAAGGAGTATTCGTCGGTATATCAATAGATAATGTCCAATCTCTGAAGGCGCAGGTGGTAAATATACGACCTGGAATAGTTAAGGAATAACAGCAATGATACTTTAATGATTATAGGCTGGATACACTAGAGGGGGTTAATCCGGTCGCTTGTAAGCCGACAGGAGTAGGAGGGGGGGGGGGGGTAGAATCCAGCTGCCTCGTCCGGCCAAGGGTATCCCAGGAGAACCCACTGTAGTGCCGTTCAATGCGCCGGCGATCCTTGGACCACAGATGAAAGCAGGTGGACTCTTTGTGGGCCGGCTCTCTCCGGTCCACGGGGGAGAGATGTGGAGAGACCTCGTCTTGCAGAGCGTCTCCTCACCTTGTGTCCTCTCCAGGGGGGGGGGGGTTCCAACACACGGTAGTGTCGGGGGTCTTTATCCATAGAATAATCAAAGTATCCAAAGCATAATCCGTGCCTGGGAAGGCGGGCTGTCGTCGGTAGAATAATCCGGTATACAGGTCCACTCGCTCGTCGGCTCTGGGGCTCCTCGGGTGCAGCTTCACATAGGGTCAACCACCCTGGGTAAGCAGCCAGTTCTCTGCCCGAAACGATGGGGTACTGACTACGGTAGTATTCTCACCGCACGAAGCACTATATATTAACAGACTATTATTAGCTTAATAGACTACGTCCAACTCGACGATATAGTGCCAAATATGACTATTCAAATATTAATATACACGATGTCTCAATACCGATGGTAGGCGAACTTGGCCTTACTCCCACACGTGGCATCGCGGGGAGGCTTTACGTCTGTGACTCTATTGGAGGGTAAGAAACTGGACTGAAAAGAAAGTCCTACTTTAGTAGCGCAGTATATATACGCACTATGAACAAATAGTCCCATTAGTGGTGCGGTAGCCAAATTCCTACGCGGAACTAGGACTTGTTCGTACATGTCGAGCGGTACGTTTGAACTGGGTCTGAGGGGTATGGCAGCCTGGCACCAAGGTCTCGACCAATAGTAGAATGGAGACTATTATGGGATGTTCAGTAGGCTAGAATGGATATTCAATGCATATTGTACAAGGAATATACAAGGGATATCAGGGAATATTAGAGAATATACAAATACAATTAAATATATATATATAAATAAATATATATATTCGGTTTAATCTGGCCCTTCACAACAGTGTCCATGGCGCTTCGCGGCTATTCGGCCCTGGTCAGTATAGTGATATGATGTTCACAAATTATTTGATTCTTTTGAACGGCTCTTTGGTACGAACAAAGTCATACTTGGTGGGAGTCGCAACTTATTTCATACAGAGGATGGAATTCCAAAAAACTGCAACATTGTATCATTCACTTCACTCGAGCTCTCTCCATTCAAGAAACCATCGCAACAAGTATGATTCATTTCCAATAAAAAAATTCTAAAATTCTAATCCTAATGATTATTCCGCTGATAAACCAAATATTTTGATTTAAAATCATCAAAACAAAAAGGGAGGTGAGAGGAGGAGAGGAAAGGTCTGGAGAGAGAGAGTGGGAGGAGGAAGAGACAGAGATGATAGGAGGAGTACCAGGAGGTTACCCATGCTGAACTGTCCAGGGGACCAGGGATGTGGGAAGTAAGGTCAGGTGAGAGAGGCTTGGGCCTGGGAATGGAAGGCTAGGTGGGTGGAGGTCAAAGTTCACTGCTGTTGCAGCGGGTAAAACAGTTTTTTTTTAATGTGTTGCCTGCATTACAAATTGTCATGGCTCTTCATACAGTATAGGTGGTTTAGTGGCCATATAGGTTTTATTTAACCCACTGAAAATATATATTTTTTAAGAAAGACAATAAAAAATAAATAGTTATTCAGAAAATATGGGAGTTAGGAGGTTTTCATCCAACATCATTGATGTACAACTCAACAGGCTCAGCAGTAGGTATACAAATATTGCAGGCCATCAGAGAGCTGAGTGTGACATTTAATTTTAGATGCCCTGTTACAGCATAGCAGGCTACACACTCACTCACTCTCACACACACACTCAGGCATAATGTGTCGCTGTTCAACATGCAGAAAAAGTCATTCATCATTAATTGTTTTAGCAGTCTTAAGATGTAATGTCATGTAAGACCTTGGAAATCCACTGGTCTCCCTCTCTCTCTCCTTCTCTCCCTCTCTCTCTCTCTATCCCTCTCTCTCTTAGCCCAGACACAAAAAATAATGTCATGTCTACAAAGACGTTACACTCCTCCTCCTGAAATCACAGTTCACATGCTGCCAGCTTCCAACAAGATCTTAATTGACCAAACGCACAACAAAAAACTATCAACGGCTACAACTCCCTAAGAACACATAGGCACAAGATATATTTGTATGCGACCCCAATAGCACAACACAAGACAGGTATGAGAGTTAGCCAAAACAAGGGCATAATTTATTCACAACAAAAAAGCGGCACGGTCCCTTTAAGGGATAACTCAAAATACACAGGTGAATCTTCTAGAGTCCATGCATGAAATGAAAGTTCTGAGTCTGATCCTGTTCAGACTCACCAGAACACTTGCCAACGGGCAACACAGCAAACAGGGATACATGAAAAAAAGGAGTGAGAACATAGGCATCCTCCCATGGAAGCATAGAGAGCGATGACGATGCCTCACACCACAGAACACTGCCGACGGACAACTCAGCAAACAGGACCCACGGAAAAGGAGTGAGAACATAGGAATCCTCCCGTGGAAGCATATAGAGCGATGACGATGTCTCACACCAGGAACGAGGCCCACGGAGAGAGAGTAGGGCAGTAGAAGGCACGACGTCTCACCAAGAGACGCGGCGGTAGATGGTAGAATGGCACGACGTCTCCCAGTGAGCACATAGAAATCCTCCCGTGGAAGATTAGAGAGCGATGGATGTCTCACCAGGAGTGTGGAGGTAGATGGTGGTAACAAGATGACCTGGCAAGGAGTGGAAGGCAACCAGCAGTTCTAATACTCTCCCGAGGAGCTGATTACCAACCACTCACAGGTGCGCAAGGAAGAATGTTCGGCACGCCCCCTCGTTGGGCAGCATGCAGTCCAACCTAGCCCTCACATATTCCACCCATTCCACACTTAAAATGTGAGTTATCTGGACCTAGTCCTATTCCCCCAATGATATTATTGATCTCAGCACAATCCATGCTGTATAAATTACAGCACCTTAAACAACAGCATGCAAATTTCTCGATTCTGAT
This sequence comes from Notolepis coatsorum, assembly GCF_963971535.1. NCBI lineage: Eukaryota > Metazoa > Chordata > Actinopteri > Aulopiformes > Paralepididae > Notolepis > Notolepis coatsorum. Next base: position 69,917,735 of record NC_140179.1, read on the forward strand.
TGGCTGAAACAGTCAATTTACACGTAGTTATTTTTCATAATCCCACGCTCTTGGTCCCAGGACCCGCCCACAACCGAATTACTATCACTCCGCCGTGTGACTTTTTAGAAAAAAACAAGATGGCGGACAATAATCTTTACGAATGGATATGTTGATAGCGTCATAACAACTAAATGGAAAACGATTCTGTCACGGCGAATGTCTTAGTTGCTTAAACAATTTTGGATGATGTAATTGATGGGTCATGAGTCATTGTGGAACAAAATAAAAATCGCGCAAATTGATTGATTGATTGATTAATTGCAATTATTTTTTTTTTCTATAGAAGCAGCTGGGAGGTGCGCTGTTTTAAGTGAACATGGAATGAATGGATATGTTGATAGCGTCATAATGACTAAATGGAAAACTATTCTGTCACGGCGAATGTCTTAGTTGCTTAAACAATGTTGGATGATGTAATTGATGGGTTATGAGTCATTGTGGAACAAAATAAAAATTGGGCGAATTGATGATTGATTGATTGATTCATTGCAAAAAAAAATTGTTCTATAGAAGCAGCTGGGAGGTGCACTGTTTTAAGTGAGCGTGGACTATTGAATTGATTGATTGATTGATTGATTGATTGATTGATTGATTGATTGATTGATTGATTGATTGCACATTTTATTACTGTCTGCCTTGTTTCCAACTGGTTAAGTTTAGGCCCTCTTTCGAAGTTGGTTAAGGTTAGAGTTTGTCTTTAGAGCAGGGCGATAGACCACCAGCCCTGATTCCAAACTCTAACTGTAACTGCCCCCCGGCATGGTGATGAAATAAAGATGCGGTTATGTTTCGTACAGGTGCTTTTATTCATTTTCTCTTTTCTTTTGCATTTTAGCATAGCAGCACTGTAGCTTTTCTTTTGCAATCGTCGTTGCACCGTGGTTGTACAGGTTGTGACGGTTGCACCGTTTGCACCGTGAAAACAGTCAAAACACAAACATACACAATTAGTTATATTGTTCACAGAACCACAACAAAGCACATAATGCGTTCAAACAAACATTTGAACTTAATGATATCAAGGGTGAACTCATCTTCCATAATAAAAGGGCATTTAGGGAAACTAATAATAATAAGTAACGTTACTTGTTCGGCAGCAGGTGCTCTTGATTAGAACCGAATCAGTCAGTGCACCACTTTACATGTCTACAACACGCAAAATATAGACATCTCCAATAATAATAATATATTTTAGTGTTCAACGTACCTTATTCCGCTTTACCAAGTGGTGTTAATTACTGAAGTAAGGTCCTTGTACTCTATATAGTTCGCTGTCTGCTCCGACGTTGTCTCTGGGTTACTTCCTGTATTAGTTACAGGTCTCTTTGAGAACAAACAGGATGCTGTGACCTTTATACTATAGAAAAGACGAGCTATGCCCCCATGTGGACACTAAAGGAAAATGCACAAGCGGCAACTGAGATATTAACCCAGGGTTTCTTAAATAGAAAGTTTAATATTCTGAGCTAATAAAGAAAAGTTGATCATCTAGACCCGGGGTTCCCAAACTTTTCAGGTCGGGACCCAGAAAATAAGGCGTCAGAGAGCCGCGGCCCAATGCACATCGTCAGGCTTTTTTTTTTTTTTTTTGCCAGGCGACCGATTTTTTAAGCCAAATATCACTTCAATCCTATTAAGTTAGTTCAAGTTAGTTATTCATTTATATGTGCTATTTATGAGAGGGCTAACTTGTTGCAAAATAATAATGATAATAATAATAGCCTCATTAAAATACTATTGTTGCTTCGGTTGTTTTCAGCGTTTTATGTGCATAATCTGTTATTTAGTTTGAAATGTTCGTTGAAATAAGTAGATTTTTCGTTTTTGTTTATTTATTAAGTTAATATAAAACCATATAGTCACATTTTAGAATACAATAGAATAGAATTTTAGAATACAACTAGAAACACTGTCCTGGCCTGCTTCTAAGTTCAGTGGCCTGACAAAAAAATAAAAATAAAAAAAAATAAAAAATAAAAAATAAATAAATAAAATGATTTGTTTATTTATTTTTTTTAATCATCTCGCGGCCCACCCATGGCTGCTCGCGGCCCACCTTTGGGTCGCGACCCCGACTTTGGGAACCACTGCACTAGAGCACCAGCATGTCATTTTATCCAATCAGGTGCATTCCACATTGGGAAATGGAAAGTAGGGAGGGGATACATGCACACAACATGTAAACAACAACATACATTTTGGACGCGCAAATAATTTTTTTTATGATAAATTAATTTAATCAATAATTATTTTGGGGGGGGGGGCAATTGCTCTGTGGGTGTATTATTATTTATACAAATTACAAATAAATACTTTAAATGCTGCACTACTACAAAACACATGTTGCTTTTGTGCATGCCTAAATGTCTATCCTGTCACTACTAAAAATGCAATTACTAAAACCATGCAAAGGATGCAGCAATGGAGAATCAAATGGTAACACTTTATTTAGAACATTATAGCCATGATGGAATGTATCTGAATTTGAATTAAATAAAATCTTTATTTCGAACACAAAATTGCAATACATAAATTGTTTTTGAAAACAATTATAAAAACCAACAACAAACCAAAATAGTAAAAAAATAAAAGTGAAAAAATGAACTTAACATGTCGGAAACAGAATTAAATTTATGTGATGTTACGTGAGGTCTTACCTGGTTTTAAGGTGGAGCTACGGGCACATCTGCAGGCAGAAAAGAGCAGCAAACAGAGTATGAGCAGCATGGTCGTGACTCCAGACACCATGGCGATGATGACTCTGAAGAAGCAGAATGTCCTATTATGACATCATACTGTGACATCACAACGGAACATGTTCCATTTGAATAATATAAATAATATGTTTGGTAAGGCTGTCCCCGAAGCCTGTTTTTGGGATTCAAACTTCGTCAGGGTTCTTCGAACGGACGTTCGAACCTTCGTTTTTAATAAAAGAAATTCAAATAAAATAATTTTAAATAAAAAAAAAAAATTGTAGCCTCAAACTAAATCCTCAATATGAATAAAGTGATTCAAACTTCGTCAGGGTTTTTCAAATGGACGTTCGAACCTTCGTTTTTAATTAAACAATTTGAATTAAAAAAATTATTCTCATTTCTTTTTTATAAATTCATTTTTATTTATTTTTTATCCTCAAACTAAATCTTCAATTTGAATAAAGTGATTAATCTGATTAAATTAGTCTTTTTTCTTTTATTAAATCAACTTTCCAGCCCCCTGTCAAATGTCAAATGATGTCAAACTGTCAACCTGAATTAACATTCAGTATTCAATATGGTCTGATTCAATATTAACATTCAGTATTCAAGTAGAACAGCTAGCTAGCCGTTGTGGACACTCACCTTTCCACAGCAAAATGGTAGTCAAGGCACCTTGGTTGAGAAATGCAGGCTTCAATCTATCTTGTTTAGTCTATCTGTTCAGTCCTGTTCAGTACTGTTTCAAGATGCACAATGAGATCTTCTTCTTCTTCTTCTTTAGAATTTCTGGCAGTGTAGACGCATCGTGGCGTATTACTGCCCTCCGCAATTCTTTTGATGAGCTCTTCTTCTTTTTTCTTCTTTTGAATTTCCCGCAGGCGTATTTCTGCCCTCCTCAGTTCTTATACTATGCTAGTGGTGTGCCATAGTTAGGCCTCTGGTAAACCAACTTTTGATTGTTTACCATCTTCTTCTTCTCATCTTCAAAACACACTATCTCCTTCTTCTCTGCTCCTCTTGCCTGTCCAATACTAATAAATACAATAACGCTATATCCTCTGGTACAACTCTGAAGCATGCAGAAATGTCAGTACTGCCTCTGTGATCAGCTGGTGGTTCTCATTATCCATGCCAAAGAAAGATTTAAGAGAGAAGGAAGAGACTCCCAACTCTACCAGACTTTTATAAAAGATTTCCCTCTCTTTCCTATACCTTTCACATTCTAGGAAGACATGCCCAAGTTTCAAGTTTCAAGTTTCTTTAATAGTTGTCATACAGAAGTACAGAATACTTTCATACAAAATGCTTCTTACTGTTACGCTCCAGAGACTGTGCTAGACAAGATAGTATCAAATAACATAGTATAGCATGTAATTTAGAAGAAGAAAATGAGGTCACAGTGTTCGGTATAGACATATGTACAATGTTCTGAGTTACCATATAATATACAATACTATGCAGTGTACTAATGTACAGTACTATATAGTGCAAAGCAGAAATGGGATGAGGTACAATTTAGGTACAATTTACAGTAAGGTGTACGAGTTGTAGTGCAATCCTTCATCAATAAATATAAAGTGTGGGGAGTGGGTGCTACAGTGTGTTTGTTTAAAGTGGGTGTGTGCTATAAAGTGTGTGGAGTGGGTGCTACAGTGTGTTTGTTTAAAGTGAGTGTGTGCGTGTGGATGTGTGTGCTATGTGCGTTTGGTGGTTGTTGTTGTGTAGTGTTCATTGTTCGTTTAGCAGCCTGATGGCCTGGGGATAGAAGCTTCTTCTGAGTCTTTCTGTGCTCGCCTTGAGACTCCGGTATCGCTTGCCTGACCGCAGCAGTTCAAAGAGGCAGTTGTTCGGGTGACTGGAGTCTTTAATGATTCTCTTAGCCTTGCCCTTGCAACGCTTGTTGTAAATGTTCTGGAGGGTGGGGAGCCCCCCTCCAATTGTGCGTTCGGCTGAACGTGTCACTCTTTGTAGTCTGCTTCGGTCTTGTGCAGTGCTATTCCCAAACCAGGAGGTGATGTTGCCAGTCAAGATGCTCTCTATTGTACATGAGTAGAAGTTCTTAAGGATCTTCTGACTGACTTGGAACTTCCTTAGGCGCCTGAGGAAGTAGAGGCGTTGTCGTGCCTTCTTCACAACACTGTCAATGTGTGTGGTCCATGTCAAGTCCTCGGATATGTAGGCTCCGAGGCAGTGGATGTGAGCGGATCGGAGCGTGAGCGGCGCGGGGCGCGGAGCGGCCGGTTTTGACGTGAGCGAGGAGTGGGTTTTAAAATGAGTCGGCGCGACGTCCGGAGCGAGAGTTCTCCTCCGCTCCAATCCACTCCAGGCCGCTCACAGTGGTTTAACACTGATGTAATATATACATGCAGTACAATGCCAAAGCAACAGATGGCGATGTACAAACATGAAGGCCATTTTCAACCAATGAGAAGGGTGAACCTGTGATAGGCTGTTCGTTCAGGCTTTGTCACTGTAGAGACGCCCACACTCACTCCAGTTGAAAAAGTATCGACGCCATTGTTGTTGACGTTAGCTTACATGCTAACGTTAATGGCAGCGACCATAGCATTGTGGCTCGGCTAGCCTATCATCGCTTAATAGAGATAGTGAATGGATAAACAACGTTATTTAACATTGCAGAATGGCTACAATTACAATGCGGCTCAATACAAACAATTGTTAAGGGGCCCAGGGGGTGTAGACTGTTGTAGTTTGAGCTCATTTACACCATGCTCCAAAAAAAGAAGAAAAAAAACTGCGAGCGATCTGGCGCGGGGAGCGGGGAGCGCTCGATTCAAGGTGAGCGGGGAGCGAGCGGAGAGCGACTTGGGGGCGGGGTCAACATGAGTGATTAGCGGAGCGGACCAAGCTTTAAAGAGCGAAGAGCGGATTTCTCGGCCGCGCCGATCCGCTCACGTGGTCTGCTCCGAGGTACTTAAAGCTGTTGACTCTCTCAACCGGTGCCCCGTCGATGCTGAGGGGGCTGTAGTCCTTGACCCCCGACCTCCTGAAGTCCACAATCATCTCCTTTGTTTTGCTGACGTTCAGGGAGAGGCTGTTTTCCTGGCACCATCCCGCCAGGACCTTGACCTCTTCCAGGTAGGCCCTCTCGTCGTTGGCAGAGATCAGGCCCACCACCACTGTGTCGTCAGCAAATTTGATGATTGTATTGCTACTCTGCTGAGCCACACAGTCGTGTGTGTACAGGGAGTAGAGGAGGGGACTCAGAACACAGCCCTGGGGGGCCCCTATATTGAGGGTGATGGATGAGGAGGTGCAGTTGCCTGCTCTCACCACCTGGGGTCTGCCAGTCAGGAAGTCCACACAACCTGGAGGTCCACTGCCCGACAGTTTCAGTCTCTCCACATTCACACCCCCCATCTGGATGTTTTCCCACAATGCACAAGGTACTGTTCAACCCACAGTGTCCCAGCCTCAATCTACACATCTTCACCCTATCACTCCTAGACCCATATCCATCCACCTTGATTTTGACCCGAGGCTGCAGAGAGAAATAGTGCCTTCCCTTGGTCCCCCTTTCCCACTCAGCCTGCCACTCAGCCTCAACTCCTTTCTTTATCTTCTCTCTGAGTTGTACTCTTCCCATTGAAATGCCTATCTCTTCCTCCCTTCCCAGGCTCTGTTTGGCAAGGGAGTCAGCCATCTAATTTCCCGCAATCCCAGCATGCCCCGGAACCCAACAAAACTCCACTGACCAGCCTGCCTTCGCAATCCTATATAAAACCAACATTATTTCCTGAATGAGATCAGGGCGAGCTTTAGACCCACCTGCACTCAGAGCCATCAGTGCAGCAGCTGAGTCAGAACATATAATCACCTGGCTTGGTCCCACTTCCTCCACCCACCACAATGCCCAGAGGATGGCAAGCAACTCTGTCACAAATACAGAGCTGCCATCAGATATTCTTTGTCCCTTACCGATCCCTAACCGAGGCACACACCACCCAAAGCCTGCCCTCCCACTTTCAGGATCCACAGAGCCATCAGTGAAAACCTCCAGAGACCCTGAGTCCAGAAGGAACCTCTCTATTTCTCCCACAATCTCGCCCTTATCATCCTCCATCAAGAACCTAAATTCAATGACTCGATCAGGAACTAGCCAAAATGGCACTGACAGCCAACGAGTGTGCTCCGCAACCCCCACCTGATGCAATCTCAACTTCCTGGCCCACTGATCAATACTGGACAAAAAAGGCTTATACTTATCCCCATCTCCTGAAAGTATCTTCTTCTTCTTCTTCTTATTTGAATTTCCGGCAGTGTAGACGCATCGTGGCGTATTACTGCCCTCCACAATTCTTGCTTCGCCCACACTTGAGAAAGTTTACACTCCTCTTCTTCTTCTCATCTTCAAAACACATTTCTATCGTCTCTGTCTCCTTCTTCTCTGCTCCTCTTGTCATACAATCACAATACAAACATCATCTCCTCTCTTGGAGGGCCCCCCCAAGAGGGGGAACCCTCCATCTCATCGCCACCAGAATCCTTCTTCTTCTTCTTCTTCTTCTTCTTCTTTAGTATTTCCGGCAGTGTAGACGCATCGTGGCGTATTACTGCCCTCCGCAGTTCTTTTGATTGAGCTCTTCTTCTTCTTCTTCCTCTTCTTTCTTCTTTTGAATTTCCCGCAGTGTAGATGCAACATGGCGTATTACTGCCCTCCTCAGTTCTTATACTACGCTAGTAGTATGGTTTCCATATTATGGTCTCTGGTAAATCAACTTTTGATTGTTTACACTCTTCTTCTTCTTCTCATCTTCAAAACACATTACTATCGTCTCTGTCTCCTTCTTCTCTGCTCCTCTTGTCTGTCTCCTTCTTCTCTGCTCTTGTCATACAATATTGTCAACACCCAAAAAAAAATCACCCCCTCAGGCTCCGAAGCAGACCCAAACACGGAACAAAAAACACCCGACCCACAAGTGCGGCCTCCACCCACAGCCGACCGCTCCAAAACAGCACCCAACCAGAACAAAGCAAAAACCAATGAACATGAAAACATCTACAAAATGCAAACAAATGCACATCAAACGCCGAACAAAAACCACTCAGAGCACACCCGCCACCAGGCATGAGAAACAACAAGAAGCGACAGAGAGCCCCGGTGGGGAGATCAGGGGCCCCCCCGCCACCTCCCACCGCCCCCCATGTTCGGCCACATGCCCTCCGGCGACAAATGTGCCGTGAACAGCCTCCACCCAACATCCACCACACGCCCATTCACATTCCACAAACACCGCGACACCCATCCATCTCCACCCCATTCCAGCTGAACACCACTCCAAAGCAATCAACTGCAAGCAAAAGCCACACCCGGCAAGCCACCAAATGTCCCCCACCCCATGTCCACATCCACTTCAGAGCCCGAGAAAACCTGAGTCCCGATCTTGATCCACCTCCACCTCTCCAATCACAATCACGCTCTCCCCATCTCCAGACTTCATAAGTGAAAAGAGGTCAGCGGGCTAAATGTTTTTCCTGTGCCAGGGCAGGAGAAACAGTTAGCCTGCTGAACTCTTTCCACCTATGGCCCAGCAGAAAACTATAAGGGGCTAAACAGTATGACAGATGGCGTCAGTAGGAGGGCCACCTACATAGGCCACTATAGAACAGACAATGGTCCCATATAGCACACATTTTAACAGGACTTCTTGGGAAAACTGCAAGATGACAGGACAGAAGCTTCTGAAGCAACCAGTTGGAATGGGCTGATAATTACAAGGTAGCTTGCCCTGGAGCAAGGAGCTAAACCCCGGGCTCCCGCCAGGAAACATCCGGCCGTAAAACTGGTAGATTTGTGAGCTGTTTTTGGACAAAAGTGTGGCCGAGTGTGTGTAGAAGTATGTGTGGGCATGAAAGTGTTTGTCTCTTGGTAATATTGTGTGTGCATGATAAAATGGAGGACCCCCCCCCCCCCCCCCCCCCACAGCCTTGTAAAGAGCTTGATCCATGTGGTTCTCAAGAAGGAAAATCTGACAAACACACAGCCACACAAAGTGAGCTCTGTTCTCCGTAATCTAGCACCCATGCCCAGAAACGCACATGGCTTAGCAGCACTAATGTCAAGATCATGACACAACTAGGCCCACTGTCAACATCAGAACACCTAATACTGTAGAAATAACTACTGTAGTCATCCCTTAGGAAGATACTTGACCTTTTTCTTTTAGAGAATTGTTGAATATATATAGAATGCAAATGTTCTAGAATGTTTGATTATGACATCCTACTGTGACATCACAAATGTTCTAGAATGTTCTATTATGACATAAGGCTGCGTTTACATGGACGGTTTATACCTCTTTTCATTCGGAATTAAAAGTCACCATGTAACTGCAGACTGTGACATCACAAATGTTCTAAAATGTCCTATTATGACATCATACTGTGACATCACAAAGGAACATGTTTGAGTTCTATTTGAATAATATAAATAATATGTTTGATAAGGCTGTCCCCGAAGCCTGTTTTTGGGATTCAAACTTCGTCAGGGTTTGTTCGAACCTTTGTTTTTAATTAAAATAAAATAAAAAATAAATTATTATTATTATTAATTTTTTTATTATTATATATCCTCAAACTAAATCCTCAATTCACTTCTTTTACCCACTTTGTCATTTGTCACACAACTCTTGTCTTTATAACATCTTGTTGTTCTATATCTTCTCCCATCCTCCCCCATTTTCACATTTCACATCGTGAAACTGAAACCTGCTCCGTTCTTGCTTACTACATCCATATTGCCTTTTCCACATCTCTGGCAATTGATCTTAAAATACAAATCAAGTTCTTTAGAAATCAACAAAGGTGTTCCCCAAGAGTCCATTTTGGCTCCGGTTTTATTCTATGTTTTTATAAATGACATGGGAAATAAAATCCATACAGCCAAGCTGCATCTTTGTACGGACGACACTTAGGTGATCGAGGACCTCCAGGTTGTGTTGAACTGTTTTCAAACCTCCCTTTTTATCGGAACTATTTTACTATTTCTTTCACTATTTGGGCACTTTTACACAATTCCTGTGAGTCTATGGAACACCTCCGTAAGGTTTTTTTCAAAAAAATCTATTGTTTTGTATTTCCAATCAAGTACTCAAAAACAGCATTTTCCTACCTCAAGATCTTAAGCCGTTTTGAGGCTGGGCTCCAACCACTGTGTGGCCTGGTGCCAACTGCCACATCAACTGCCACATTATTATGCAGCTGAGAAATCTCTGACATCACAGATATGCACATTTTCAGATGACTCAGTTCAGTGAGGGAGGAATATTGTGAGAGGAGAATCCCACTTCAGACACCAGAGAACAGGAGAATTGAAAGATTGCGCAAATATGAGAATTAGAGACATAGATCCTATTAATATAAGTCCACATAGCCAGGAAACACTGCTAAACACTGAAAAATGCCATTTATAAGATAGTTCCCCTTTAAACTAGTTTTAAATGCAAAGAAAACTAAATTCATGATGTTTACAAGGGCTCGCTCACAGCCAGTGAATCATGTTCATATTATTACGCTAACTGGAGCATAGAAAATGTTTCACCCTACAAATTACCTACCAAGCCCTTCGCCCCCTGGTACCTAGCGGACCTCCTCCATTCCTACATCCCGCCCCGGAGGCTGCAGTCCTCTGACTCCGGTCTCCTCTCCATCTCCACCACCAACATGCGGACTGGTTGGTCTCAGAGCCTTCTCTGTTGCTGCACCCACCCTCTGGAACTCACTTGCTCAAAACATCCGTAGTGCTACATCCTTGCACTCCTTCAAATCCCAACTCAAAAACCCACCTTTTCACCAAATTTGTAAATGACTGCCTGACTTCCCCTTTCTTCTTTCGTTTTCTTTCCTTTTGACTATTTTTGTTGCTACGTTATTCCCTGTCCCCCTCCCTTAGCTGTTAAGCGCCTTGGGTCTCCTGAAAGGTGCTATATAAATTTAAGATATTATTATTATTATTATTATTATTATTATTATTATTATTATTATTATTATTATTATTATTATTATTATTATTATTATTACAAGTATCTTGGGCTATGGCTGGATGAAAAGCTATCTTTTACAGTGCATATTGGAAACCTCACAAATAAACTTAAACTAAAACTTGTTTTTTTCTTTTGCAACAAACCATGCTTTTCTTTTGAGGCCAGAAAGAAACTTGTTCAAGCCACATTCCTGTCAGTAATTGACAGGAATATATATATACATGTGCATGCTGCTGCCTCTTTACTGCTAAAAAGCTAGACAGTGTGTACCATGCTTTTCTGTGCTTCATCACTATTGCCAAAAGGCTTACTCTCAATTGTGTGCTTTATCAAATAGTAGGATGGACCTCTCTGTACATACGGAGGAAACCACACACGTTTGTTTTTATATATATCTATATAAGCCATCCTAGGGAAACTTCCCCTATATCTTTCCAATCTACTTAGCTTTGCCTCTAGCCGCTACCATACCAAGTCCACAAGGTATGTGTGTGTGTATTGCCCAAAATCTTTATTACATAACTTCCTACAAAAAGAATGTCACTGCTTCCTGTAATCGGGTCTCAACTGCAAAACTGCCAAATGATTGTATTTCACTTTATTATACTATCATACTTGTACATTGTATAAATGCACCCCTACCATGTCCCTGTGTGATGTATTGCACATTTTACTGCTATCTGATATATTGCAAATGTTACTGCTGTCATATTGGCCAGGTCTCTCTTGCAAAAATCTTGTATCTCAATGGGCCTTCCTGGTTAACTAAAGGTTGAATGAAAATACAAACAAAAAATAATTGCTTAGTTTTGTAGGGAGGTCCAAAATCACATCGTACAACATGGACCGGCTTGGTCCCCGTCAGTGCTGTGGGAACAACCAGGTTAACGGTCTCGTCACAGACACTGCAGCAGTTGTTGTTTTTCTTTTTACTAATGCATGTTCACCCCCCTTTGATCATTTGTATGATATGAAGTACTGTCTATCTATATGTAACAGCTAAACTCAGCCAATGTATAGAAGAGAGAGACAGAGAGAGAGATATTCTACTACAACTTAGATCACGTTACAATACTGGGTCTGGACATTTTAAGGAATTATCTTCTCATTACTTCATACGACCTTGATCTTTTGATCATCCCCCTCTGTAGTATTTCTCATTCCGTGCTTATCTCTGTCATACACATGAAAAAATTCATATTATTTCATATTCAGTCCTTAAATAATTCCATCTGTGTCCTGCCTACAGTTTAGCGGCTAAAGAGCGGCTCGGATTTACACAGGCAGAGAACTTGGCCTGTAGCCCAGACTTCCTGTGGGGAAATGGTCCTGCTTCCTGCTTAGGTGATTGTCTGATTGAAACTCACTGCCAATTCACCATGCAGTTCTAAAAACAGCTTTTTACTTCATATTTCTTATATTTATGTTTTTCTGTCTTTTAAACTGTGTCACAGATATAATTTTCCTCTGTTTTCACGTACCAAACTATATACCTCCCTTTTTACACCTCCCTTATATCGGTACTCTGTATCGGCAATTAGCCAAATGTAAGTACTGGTATTGGGTATCGGGACATCCCTATATTGTTCAGTATCATTTCTCACATTATAAGACATTGATAACCACTTCTCTCTCAGTTGCCTTTTGTTTTGTCAGAATAAAGACCATGTGAATGTCTAATATACATAGTGAGTAGTATGTTTTCCCTCAAGTGTTACTGGTATTCAATCTGAGTTTGTTCTTTGTATAGTAGCACCAGCAAGATGATGTATGAAGTGCTCGATGAGTCTTTACGAAGAGCAGAGATGAACCATAACATAAAGGCTCTTTTCTTTTCTCAGTCCTCAATCAAGCACCTCCTTCTGACATTTGTTCTAAATCACATTATTCTTCTCCCCCCAGCGATATTATATGAGTGTGTGAAAGCCATTTACACAATTCATCCAAAGTCTGAGCTGTTGGAAAAAGCTGCAAAGTGCATCGGCAACTTTGTCCTATCGCCGATGATTAACCTGAAATATCTAGGTAAGATCCAACATTTTTAAAATAAAGGTTTATACAATTCAAGGCACTATTTTCCTTCAATGGCTAGTCAATATTTTAAAGATTTGTTTAGCGGTAATTTTCTGAATGTGTATTTCCTGCAGGTCTGAAGGCACTCACATATGTGGTGCAGCAGGACGCCAACCGCACCAGATGACCGTCATCGAGTGTCTGGATCACTCTGACCTCATCATTAAGCGCGAAGTGAGATGGGGCTGATCTTAGATTTTCTTAAGAACACGCCAACTTTTTGGGAAATTTTGAAAAAACCTTTCCTGTAAACATGTTGTGACCTGTGTATTTACCACGTGGAGAAATAAAAAAATTGAATTAGACATTTTCGTTTTCTAAACAGAACTATTTTCTGAACTATTTTTTGCCGAACCACTGCTGCCTGGGCGCAGTGATTTCATGCATCACCTCAAAAGCCCAGCTGAAACTTCCGTCACAGGGCTTTTGAGGTGATGAAATCACTGCGCCCAGGCAGCAGTGGTTCGGCAAAAAAAAATTCTGAGTATATATCTGCTTAGAAAACGAAAATGTCCTCGACTCCCGGAGTCAGCATTGTCTGCGGCTTGGGCCGATCGTCATACTAACTCGTTTGGCTGAGTTAGCGGGAGGGAAGTAGGTCGTGGGTGGTAATCTGGCATTGTGGACAGCGATGCCTACAGGTCAGGTCTGGGCGCCTGCTCAGCGAAAGGCAGGAAGTGGTGAAGGCAGCGTGACCTCCCACTCGTTACACTTCACCAATGAGAGTCCTCGCTGCCAGGTGAAAAGAGAGCCACTGGCTGTCTCCACATGTATGCGTTAGCGGGCACGGATTTTTCTTTTACTTCGACACCACAACCTTTAACTTATACCACCACCTTAAAGCGGACAAAGGGCACTAGAGAACACTTAAATCCACACCCTTTAATTAATGAAGCAAACTATAATAATTAATAATAATAATAATAATAATAATAATAATAATAATAATAATAATAATAATAATAATAATAATAATAATAATAATAATAATAATAATAATAATAATAATAATAATAATAATAATAATAATAATAATAATAATAATAATAATAATAATAATAATAATAATAATAATAATAATAATAATAATAATAATAATAATAATAATAATAATAATAATAATAATAATACACTGTGTTTGTATAGCACCTTTCATACAAGAATTGCAGCTCAAAGTGCTTCACAGCAGTACAAAAAGACAGGCATAAAATGAGCACAACATTGGCAGATCAAGAGCAATGCATAAAGTGCAGACATAAAGCATAAAATAGATAGCAGTAAAATAGACAAAGTCAAGGTAAGACATAGAACATTAAATAGCTTTTCATATTAGGATCTAAGATCTAGGGTTAACTCGCCGAACGTTGATCGCCAGGACCCCCACCAGAGTATAGTCGGGTTTTCATCGTTGTTTCTTTTATTCGATATTTCCATTCATAAAGACATGCCGGCAGCCTGTGTTATCACTGGGGATGGGTCTGAGATCTCAAAAGTTCAATACCGCCGCCTAACAATCTTGCAGCCGCTATTGCACTCCATTTGAAACTATGTGGCTTGGTGTCTGTCATTTTGGAAATGACACCAGACCACCCTGAAACTACACTCATATTCACGACGGTATAAAACGGAAATGTATGGATGGAAAAATGATCTGTTTTTGCATCCTGACCGGAAGAAACTCAATGACAATCGACTATATTATTAGATCCATAGCTATAATATATAATATAGCTTTAGGCCTGCAAACACAGCCACGTATCCCCATGTTAAAAGGCGCTGGCCTTTCAACAGTAACAGTAAACAGCGCCACCTGGCGCTGAAAGTGTTAATATGCGTCTTTGTTTACGGTTTGATTATCACTGATACAAAGTAAAATAGTGCAGTGCAATAAAATAGTTAGTAAAATAGAATAAAATAATGCAATAGTGCATTGCAATAAAATAGTTATCATTGTATTTTTTCGGGAGGCCGGTAAGGAGTGCATTACAGTAGTCGAGTCGGCTTGAGATAAAGGCATGGATCTGGTTTTCAGCGTCCTTTTGATTTATAAATGGCCGTACTTTAGATATGTTTCTAAGGTGGGAGAATTATGTTTTTGTCAACTTGTTGATTGTGATTTAAAGCTTAGTCTACCATAACACCAAGACTTAACTCACTCAAATACAGTTAGCAGCTGGATAGACTACAGATGGAAATTAGCTTCTGCTAAATCTTGTGCAAACATATTTTCATATAACAATGATTAATTGTTCAAAACAAATAAAACATTTATATTATATATATTATATATATATATTTTTTTGGAAAATAGATTCGGGGCTTTTCAGAAAACATTCAGGGCTTGAGCCCAAGTAGCCACCCCCTAGCCCCGCCCCTGGTTAGTAGAGGCAGGACTAGCGAGCAGGCTGCAGAGTTGGGCGTGCAGAACTGGCGTAGATAAGGGGGAGAACTGGCGTAGATAAGGGGGGCATAATACCGTAGGTCAGTGGCCAATCAGAGCGCAAAACTCGAATGCAGAAGCAGGAGTTGTTTGGGCTTCGAATAGATGCATCCTGGGGCCTGTGCAGCAGAATGGAAGATCCAGACAGCTCCTCCTCAGCCTGGGGAAGAGGCTGGGTGCGGACTGGGTCTGCCCTGGACCCCTCTGGAGCACAGACTCTCTCACTGTGGATGTGTCTGATATATATTATTAGAAGATTGTATATTGGTTGATATGAACATAGATAATGTATGTAAAAGCTAAATAGTATATTATGCTGTATTGTATTTTCTTTTTTATCCACTTTTTCTCCCATTTTTTCTATATTTTCTCCCATCCCAATTTCGTATCATCCAATCAACCCTCCCCTGTCACGAACGCTGTTTCTTGCCTCCCACAAGCCGGCTGCAATGTGGACTAATAGACTAGGCAGAATTTCAGAAAATGTGCTTGTATAAAGTGCTGAAGGCATTTTGTGTTTATTTTTGGTACACAACATTTCTAGGGGTATTAAGGGGTGCTGAATCCAAATCTGCTGTATACCAAGCTCAAAAATGTCAAATAAGGCCTCAAAATTGAGAAATCCAACATGGCCACCAGCACCAGGCCCTCTCTCCACAAAAACAGGTGCTAAACCCACAGTTTTTATTCTACTGACATGAACGTTTGCACAGAACATCTGCACCTATGGAGGAAGAAAGTAGGAATATAGCTGGGGTGCAACCATGAGTAACAGGGTGTTTTTGACTGTCTAACTGTAATCTTTGTATAGGTGAGGATACAAAAAATGACATTTCTTCAGTGTTTGCAGGAATACTACAGCAATTTGGTAATAACTGTACAGTGTTGGACACCAACATTAGAATCCCCCAAGTCTTGGCTTTCTTCAGGTACCAAGTTTATGCAAGTAGCTCTTATAAATCTGGATATATAAGCATTTTAATGTAAGCATGCTGTTTTAGGCGAATTTTCAAAAAATAAATGGTGGGGCTTAATGAGTTAAGTGTGACTACACAAGGTACAAACCTGAATTAAATGTGCTTTTGTAAGTTTTCTTACATACATCAACAAGGACGTAGTCACACCGGAGATTCAAGAATCCATACTTGGCGCAGAACACCTTGGACAGGCACAACTGAACATGTTTGTGGACAAACGTTTGTGTGAACCTCCAGATAGTGACCAGCACCTGAACCTGAAATCACCCATTCGAAAGAACAAAGCCAAAGACATTTGCCTCTTTGTATGAAGTTGTGCAACTTTCCAAGAACAAGCAAAACACCATCAAAGTGGACAGGCAGATTCTACAAATGCTCATCACAGCTTACAGAGCAGGTCGTAAGGTAGACCTTGACAATATCCTCCAGCATGAGCTCATGCCCATCTCGCCATCTCTGGCCACAACTAACGGGAGTCTACATTCCACCAACAAGTCTGTGTTAGCAAATATACTGACGAAACAAGTTAAAACCCCTGCAGATCTTACCCTTCAGGGACCCAGCTGCCTGGTCATTGATGGCCAAGCTCTGGTAATGGCACTCGGAAAGCCACCTGACACTACAACATTTGGTGACTATGCCAACAAGTTCACTGACACCGTGTTGAAGATGGGAGCAAAATACCAGAGAGTAGATGTCGTCTTTGACAGATAACATGACCAATCCATCAAAACAGGCACAAGGGTGAAACGCAAACAGCGCCACAGGCCAGTACGTCGTGAAATCAAAAACAAGTCTGTTCCACTTCCTGCCGATTGGTCGAGCTTCATGGCCCTTGAAGACAACAAATCAGATATCGCTCAACTACTCTCAAACCACCTGATAGAGCACAGCCCGGATGATGAACCTGTAGTTGTAGTATCAGAGAGGTTTGCTGAAGGGACAACTGTCAAGTCAACAGATCCAGATCTTGAAGTCTCCTCTCTGAGTGCTGACCATGAGGAAGCTGATACACGTCTGATTTTCTCATCCAGGCTCCAGTGGAAACAATCGTTGTGTCAGCGCGTGACACAGATGTGCTGCTTCTACTCTTGGCTCACTATGACAGAATCCGATGTACGCATCTCTACATGAAAGCTGGGACATCGAAGGATCCAAAATATTTTCCAGTACATGACATTAGAAAGCTACTATCTGATGATCAACTGGACACAATCCTTGCCTTCCATGCCCTCACCGGATGTGACAGTGTGTCCCAGTTCAGTGTTCACGGAAAGAAAACAGCCTGGCAGGTGTTCAAGCACCATCACACTGATCTTGCTGGCCTTGGGAAGGGCCCTTTCACAGAAGATCTTGTGACATCAACAGAGAGATTCATCTGCAAGATCTATGGTGTGCCTTGAGTTATTCTGCAAAGGCTGTCCACAAGAGACTCTGCCACCAACCTCGGATGCTACATCTGTTCCTCGCTCCCCATCAACCTGGACCCCCTTCAATTTGCATACCGCCCCAACAGGTCCACGGAGGACGCCATAGCCCATGTGCTGCACACAGCAGCATCACACCTGGACAAGAGGCAGGGGAACTATGTGAGAATGCTATTCATCGACTACAGCTCAGCATTCAATACCATAGTCCCCTCCAAACTCATAGCCAAGCTCAGGGACCCGGGCTTGAACTATGACCTCTGCCAGTGGGTCTTGGACTTCCTGACGGGCAGACCCCAGGTGGTGAGAGCAGGCAACTGCACCTCCTCATCCATCACCCTCAACATAGGGGCCCCACAGGGCTGTGGTCTGAGTCCCCTCCTCCACTCCCTGTACACAC
Organism: Notolepis coatsorum; assembly: GCF_963971535.1. Taxonomy (NCBI): domain Eukaryota; kingdom Metazoa; phylum Chordata; class Actinopteri; order Aulopiformes; family Paralepididae; genus Notolepis; species Notolepis coatsorum. The sequence goes on from NC_140179.1 coordinate 69,935,799, forward strand.
ATGACTGTGTGGCACAGCGGAACAACAACACAATCATAAAATTTGCTGACGACACAGTAGTGGTGGGCCTGATCTCTGCAAACGACGAGAGGGCCTACCTGGAAGAGGTTAAGGTTCTAGCGGGATGGTGTCAAGAGAACAGCCTCTCCCTGAACGTCAGCAAAACAAAGGAGATGATTGTGGACTTTAGGAGGTCGGGGTCAGGGACTACAGCCCCCTCAGCATCGACGGGGCACCGGTTGAGAGAGTGAACAGTTTTAAGTACCTCGGAGTCCACATATCCGAGGACTTGACATGGACCACACACATTGACAGTGTTATCAAGAAGGCACGACAACGCCTCTACTTCCTTAGGTGCTTAAGGAAGTTCAACGTGAGTCAGAAGATCCTCAAGAACTTCCACTCATGCACAATAGAAAGCATCCTGACTGGCAATATCACCTCCTGGTTTGGGAACTTGGGCACTGCACAAGACCGCAGCAGACTACAGAGAGTGGCCCGTTCAGCCGAACGCACAATTGAAGGTGGGCTTCCCACTCTCCAAGACATTTACAACAAGCGGTGCATGGGCAAGGCTAAGAGAATAATCAAAGACTCCAGCCACTCAAACAACTGCCTCTTTGAACTGCTGCGGTCAGGCAAGTGATACCGGAGTCTCATAGCAAGCACAGAGAGACTCAGAAGGAGCTTATATCCCCAGACCATCAGGATGCTCAATGAATGAACAATGAACAATAAGCAAACCATCAACACACCCACAGCGCACATAGACTCACTTAAATAAACAACACACTGTAGCACCCACTTTACCACTTTAGACACACTTTACACTTTATATTTATATTATTGGTAAGGAAATTGCACATCATTCTCATTCCTTATTGCACCTCACCACTACAAGGTGGCACCACAAGCTAAGCTATACTTCACCATTCTTGTACCAGCTGTACTGTATATATAGATACACTGAACAATTTGGTTGTTTACACTTGTTTATGTACTTGACTTTCTATTTTATACTTATTATACTTATTTTATACTATCTTGTTATTATCTAGCACACTCTCAGGAGCAACACAGAAAGAAACATTTTATGCAAAGTATTCTGTATGACAACTAATAAAGAAACTTGAACATTCACTTATATTGATATGGTAAAATAATATTTTTATTTTATTATATTATAATCTATTCTATTCAGGAAAAGTGGCATTGGATGAATCATGCAACTGCAAGACACCTGCGACACCTGCCTGAATACGATTGATGACTGACAATAAATTACTGTACCTAAGCTACTGTACGCATATTAAGGACTATCTAATTTGCATAAATGCCATGTTGATTAAAAAAATTCAAGAGAAAAGAGTTTGATGAATAAATCCATGGCCTGGGATCATCCTGCTTTTCTTTCTTATTTGGTTGATGAGTTATGCATCAATAACAACCACAGTTTCTGCTATAAATATGAGTTTCAAGCAACATTTTCACAACTGATCTAAAATCAGGATATGATTTTAAATTCCTCATGTATGCAAACATATAAAAACACATTTCATTCATGTTTCTACCTTGTTTAGTCAAAAAGATATAAAGCACTTAAATAGATTTCAGCCTGGCGCTGGCGGCCATGTTGGATTTCTCAATTTCGAGGCCTTATTTGACATTTTTGAGCTTGGTATACAGCAGATTTGGATTCAGCACCCCTTAATACCCCTAGAAATGTTGTGTACCAAAAATAAACACGAAATGCCTTCAGGGTTATGATTTTCTGAAAATTGACCCTGTCTATAAGTCATACATAGCACAAGTCCCCTCCGGTACTTGAGGTAACAGCAGTCGCATCTTTTCACCTGCGCAGCTCGATCTCTCAGTGGCGAGGAGTAACGCGTGGGAGGCTCACGCTGCCCCCGACACTTCCTGATTCTACTGCGCAGGCGCACCAACCGACCTGTAGGAGTCGCTGTCCACAACGCCCGATCCCCACCCATCAGTTTCCCACTCCCTAATACGGCCAATGTGTATTAGTATGAACGACCAGCTAAACTGAAAGCAATGTGGAGCGCTGGGCTCGAACAGGCAAGCCCAGCGTCTCCGTCATTCGTGGCGAGCGCCTTGCCCACTACGCCACGTAGCCGCCTTATTATGCTGTATTGTATTATGAATTAATTATGAGTATGTATTGTTGTATTGTATTATGAATTTGATAAGGAGTATTTATTGTTGTTTTAATTGTCTGTGAATGTTGTGAGTGTATAAAGTCTGTAACATTTTACGTGTTATGGACCCCAGGAAGAATAGCCACACCACTGCTGTGGCTAATGGGGATCCAAATAAACGTAACTTAACTTAACTGTCTTTCTTTCCGTCTGTCTGACTGTGTGTTTCTTTCTCTTACACTCTCCCTTTCTCTCTTTTGTCTGTTTGTACTGTATGTCTGTGTTTTCTTGCATGTCTCTCTGTATCTCTCTCTTCCTCTCTCCCCGTGAGCTCTCACTAAATTACACTCTCTCTCTCTTCCTCTCCCTCCCTGTGAGCTCTCACTAAATTACACTCTCTCTCTCTTCTTCTCCCTCCCCGTGAGCTCTCACTAAATTATACTCCCTCTCTCTCTCCCTTCCTCTCTCCCTGTTGAACTCTCACTAAATTATACATCAGAGGCAGACCATCCACTCCTGGTTCTACAACAGGGCCCAGGGCAAATCACGTCAGGCGAAGCCCAGGAGAGCTTCCCTGTCGGTGGACATATAGACTCGCAGCTGTCAGCTCCTCTTGGATTTACCCCCCCCTGCCTGCCCACAGCGCAAACACAGGCCATGCATCTCACACACTGGCAACCTGTGGAGGTTAATCACATACTGTAGAATGGGAGAGAAGGATGAGGCGGATTAAAGAGAGGCATGCTGGGATAGAAGTGCGTGTGTGGGGGGCGGACGGGGGCGGGGGGGGGGGGGGGGTGCGAAGTGGCCTTGAGCTTCCACTGCAGCTTCAGTGGCCATTTTGTGTGTGTGTGTCTGTGTGTGTGTGTGTGTGTGTGTGTGTGCGAGAGAGAGAGAGAGAGAGAGAGAGAGAGATAGTGTGTCTCCTCCCGCAAGAGTTAGGACACGAATGAAGGACGAGTGTGTCTGCGTGTAGCATAGTGGTGGTGGCAGGGGTGTAGCTCCAGATATTCTGGGCCCCATGAAAGAATGTATTTGTAGGCCCCCAGTGAATGCAAGCGCGCGTAAGCGTGAGAGCGGATTTTTTTTTGGCAATTTTTTTATTGATGAAAACGCATAATATGGTTTTTACCTATACATTCGGATCAGCAGTTCAGCACCTGCACTGTTGGTGGGTGAGCCTAGTAAAGGATGTCGCATTGCGTTCATCTTCAATGAATGGACCAATGCAATAGTCTACCAAAGCCCTCCCTCTCTCTCTATATATCTCACACACACACACACACACATCATCCTAAGCTACCCCCCCCCCCCAGCTACGCCCCTGGGTGGTGGCCCCTCTCTCCACACCATCATCGGCCTTGACTCGGAGCTCACGGTGCTCGAGGCCGAAGGTAAAGAGAGGACATCCGTTACACACCCGCATGGGAGGTTACAGGTGAAAATGAGGGGAGGGAGGAAGGAAGGTATACAGACACCAAAGAGGCCGTGCTGCATGCCTGCATGCCGGGGAATATCACCGCCTAGTAAATGGGAATAGCACCAACCAAGGCCCTGCAGAGAGCAGTAGGGTCAGCCGTGTGACAACTCTTCACCCATAAGTAGGGATGCTTGATATTGGCTTTTTTACCGATACCGATATACCGATATTGTCCAACTCTTAATTTCCGATACCGATATCAACCGATACCGATATATGCAGGGTTTTCCCCCCCAAAAAACTGAATAATTTCAGGTAATTAACATTACATATCTCTTGTCGTGTAATTAACACAACATTATGCATACTTTGACAATAAATAAAAATTATAATTTGTTCTTACTTGCTTGCCTGGGTAAATAAAGGTTAAATAAATGTAAAATAAAAATATCGGACATCCCTAGTAATTAGGCATATGGATCTCAGTATACATGTATTTGACATGTATTTGAGGTGAGCCAAGAGCACTCCCCCAAGTTCAAGTTGATGTCCCTATTTGTAGGCAGTGGGTACTGTAGGAAATACATAGACAGGAAGGAGTGTGCTAAGCTTTACGATTATAAACAAAGAAGGGAAATGCAGCAGTAAAAGAAGAGAACAAGCCAAACCACACAAATCAATACAGTATATGCAGTACATTCATACTGTATGCAGCTCTAGGTGTAGAGTATGTATATTTCTCTCCCACCCACCCACCCCCTCCTAATGTACAGTCCCCTCCCCATCATATGTATATACTCTGTCAGGATCTAGGGGTAACAGTGCTGTATATTTGAATACCGTTTATGTCACAAATGTATCAGTACTAAATACCTATATGTCCCTATGCCATAAATGTCATGTATGTTGTGTATGTCATAAATGTCTATATGAATTGAAAATGGGGGACCCTGATGGAAACAAGACAAACGTCTTTCTCAGGTCTGCATCCCCTTAACAATTGTATGTATTGAGCCGTACTGTATTGTACCCATTCTGCAATCTGTTAAATAAAGTTTTCATTCATTCATTCATTCATTCATTCATTCATTCATTCATTCATTCATTCATTCATTCATTCATTCACATACATGAGTAATATAATACAGTGCATAAATGAGTTAGACTAGCTACATGACATATTATATATCTTTACTGTAACCCATTTTAGTCCCTGTGTAGATGCACAGAAGTGTGCATATGAATGTACAGTATGGTAGATGCACCCAAGTGTGCATATGAATGTGTACAGTATAATAGATGTGCCTAAGTGTGCATATGAATGTCCAGTATGGTAGATGTGCCTAAGTGTACATATGAATGTACAGTATGGTAGATGTGCCTAAGTCAAAGTGTACATATGAATGTACAGTATGGTAGCTGTACCTAAGTGTGCATATGAATGTATGGTAGATGCATCTAAGAGTGCATATGGATGTATGGTAGATGCATCTAAGAGTGCATATGGATGGACAGCATATATACTGTATCATCTTGTGTGTGTTTTTGCTTATTTTTCTGTGGCGTCATTTCAGTAAAAACCAAGGTATGGCGAGGAGGGAGGGTGGGGGGGGGGTGAAGGGGGGGTCCCCCCCCCCTAGGTGGATTTTCTTTGTCAAATCAGTTGTGCAATAGTCACTTTTGGTGAGTTGTTTCTATACAATTCACTTGTATGACATTTAGGTATGACACAGGACTACACAAGCATTTTTAATATAGAAATGTGTCAACCACAATATTTTGCATACAAATTATGCAGAATGTAATATCATAACTGTCTATTATTTTTCTTGCAATTGAGCCAATTTTCCTTAGGTACGGTTTTGAGGTGTGTGTTCAACAGAATATAGTATCAAAAACACATTCACAAAAAGTATGGGTTACTGAATGCTGAACTGCACTGTTATAATCACTAAGCCATTGTAAGACCTTACCTGTATCCCTGTATCACTTGTCTCTGCTGCCCTCTGATTAAAAAACGTCTGTATGTCCATTTTCCCTTTTTTTTGGCATATTTCAGTTAGTCACAGTAAAAGTCACCTAGTAAAAGTAAGATAATTGACAATATCAAAACATGCTAGGGCTGTACCGAATAGTTCGAAGCCTCGTTCATAATGCTGACATTCGAATTCTAAATCAACATAAAAAATTGTAATAAAAAAAAATCAATTTTTAATTTTTTTTTTATTTTTTTGCCAAAGTATGGCAAGTGCCATACCTTGCCATACCAAAATGACGCCCCTGCTTATTTTCCACTTTTACTGCTGCATAGACCTATTTCCTCTTTGTTAGGAGTGAGGGAAGGAAGGAAGGGACTTACATTACATCATTGAGACTCAGCTGTCAAGTCCTTGTCATCATTCAGAACGTTGACACACACCTGCATAACAGGAGACAGAAAGTATGACAGGAGGGAGAAATGAAGCCAGAAAGGAAGGTCCCAGTGGGGCTTAAAGAGAGCCAACTGTGACGTAGTGATGGGATTTACGGCTCTTTTAAGGGAGCTGGATCTTTTGTCTCTGTTCTTTTCCAATCCTCCTTTTAAATTTTTTTTTATGGGGTGGGGGTTACATTGGTTCATCAGTCTTAAATCAAAATCTTTGGTTTATCCACGGAATATTCACTAGGATAATTATAGGATAAGATTTGGATCAGATTCAAACTGAGATACTTAAAGCCCCTGGAGACAAAGCCTCAAATCATTAATATGTATGAGATTATCCAACATGAGTGGGATATTAAGCGTCCACCAAAGTTTGAATGAAAAGACATAGGCCTATATTAAAGTGACAAGACATCCCAGATTTTTTTGTCTGGGATATCTGTCATCGACCATATCCTGTCCCTGAAAACGTCCAAGATTCCTCACAGTACATTTTATTTTTTATCCTTACCACGTTACCGAAGGCAGAAGGGGAAATGTGATCGTAAATTAATCATGCTTGTTGTCTGGGAGTGTTTTAAAAATTATTTGGACTTCATGGTGTTTTTGTTTTGTTCTTGATTTATTGTGATGTTTCTTCTTGACTTGTTTAAAGAAGACGTGTCCGGACCATGGGGACATTGACGTGTGTTACAAATACATTTGATTTGATTTGTTGCAATGGTTGCAATGTCAGATTAAAAGAAACTCTTGAATTGAGAGAGCATGAAGTGAATGATACAATGTTGCAGTTTTTGGGAATCCCACCCTCTGTGTGAAAATGACGGCTCCCACCAGGTATGACTTGGTTACCGTCGTTACTTCGAACCAAAGAGCCGTTCAAAATAATTGGATCGTTCGCGCGGCGTTCACTGTGACAAAAGGACCTCACTGTGTGTTTGGCATGGAGTGAGACTCCCGTGAACACCGCATTTTAAAGCCACAGTGGATATATCTTGACGTTATATAGTGAATTAATGAATGGAGTTTATTTTTCGGTCTTGTTTACAGATAAATCAATAACACACTTGTGTGGACTTACAAAGAGAGAAAAAATTGAGAAAAGAAAAAAAGTAGGTACGGTAAGCTCACACACAAAATCCAAAAACAATGACCGAAAAAAAGGAATAGGCTGAAGCACATGCTTATTTTTGCCTATCCTTTACAAATTCTTAAAAATTTAATATATTGTAATATAAAAAAAAAAGTTTGATGTTTTACTCAAAACTGTACTCCTGAATTATTTTATCCTTTAACACATTGGCGGCCACTGGGATGAGTCTAATATCACTAGAGACGATCAGCATATGTAAACAGACTTGGGGCTGTTTGTAGAGCTAAATCTATACTTTATAGTATTGCTATCTGTCCATTCTCATTGTCAATTGAGACCATACACCGTCCCTTCAAAATGGCTTAAAGAAAAGAAAAATTCATCAATACGTTCTCATTTTATAGCGCCGTGAATATAAGCGTTATACGGCATTTGGTCTAGTATATTTCCTGGAAGGCTAGATAAAGGGCTAATAGCTACTAACGTTATATCCAATGGCATTTTCGTTATACATAAGCTACAGTTAAAACTCAAACTGCATATGATCGGCACGATCCTCAAGCATGTATGCATGAAAGTGGGGGGCGGGGGACGTCGTTTCTTATTATTGATTACCAATAACCGTGTTCGTCTAAGTAGCCACATACGCTAATCGCCTGGTAAAGTATCATAACAAGGCCCGATCAGCATGTAATTTACGTGAAAAAGATCTTACCATGAGCCGGTTGGATCCCCCAGAGCATTTCCCCGTTATCGATCACCATCTGGTAGATCGATATGTCCATTGGCTGATGATAAATCCCCTTATTGCAGAGTGAAATCCGCAATCCAAAACGTATTCTGTGTAACAGACAATAGCTATCGCTTCAGGTGAGTAGAAAACTACATTAGAGATCAAAAAAAATATATACAACTTCGGCCACAGGGAACACTGCATTATCGCGATAGCGCCCCTAAGAGGATCTGGCCGGTGATGCACTTTCTCAAATTCAAAGAGTAGGGTACATCTGCAGTGCAGCTCGGCGACCTTGAATAGGTTATTAAAATGGAATAAAAGCCAAAACAACTTGCCACGGATATATCCGTCCTTCGGTGCTTTAAGCATGGATTTGAAACACGTATATATCCGTGTTCGGGCGCCATTGTGTTAAGACTTTTTTAAATCTCCCCTGAGAAGTACACAACTTCAACTTTAACAACTAGTTAAGTCTGCTTACTTTCTTCACCAGAATTACTTCTCAGCATTACTTGCGTTCACCACTGATGGGGCGGGGGTCACGTTAAGGTGCATACCATGTAACTGCAAAGGCATCACAGGATCGAATCCGGGACATGAGACATTATTAATTTGGGTGTCATCCCCCCTTCTCTCTCTCTCTCTCCCCACCTGTTTCCCTGTTTCACTCTTAACTCTCCTATCTAATACAGCAGAAATGCTCTAAACAGTAGCCTTCATAAACATGGCTCATGTCTGGCCTACAGTCGTTCCCTGGGGATTGCACCAGCAGCCTGCATGGCCTTCTTTCTTCACTAATAAAGACATGTTTCAAAGGCAGGCAAAACACACACACGCACGCACGCACGCACGCACGCACGCACGCACGCACGCACGCACGCACGCACGCACGCACGCACACACACACACACACACACACACACACACACACACACACACACACACACACACACACACACACACACACACACACACACACACACACACCTGTGTCTTCCCTCTCCTCTCGTTCCCTCTGTTTTGTCTCAGGAGAGGGTCATTTGAAGAACACGCCGCCCCATCGTTCTGTGCCTTGTCTTCCTAAATCTCTCGTATCCGTCTGTCCCGGCAGTCTGTGCCAATTTCAATTTCTCTCTCTCTCTCTCTCTCTCTCTCTCTCTCTCTCTCTCTCTCTCTCTCTCTCTCTCTCTCTCTCTCTCTCTCTCTCTCTCTCTCTCTCTCTCCCTCTCTCTCTCTCTCTCACAGGCTTGACAACAGCTTCAATTTCATCAGTGTGTGTTTCTGTGTGCCAATGAAATCCAAGGCAGTGTGTGTGCGTGTGTGTGTGTGTGTGTGTGTGTGTGTGTGTGTGTGTGTGTGTGTGTGTGTGTGTGTGTGTGTGTGTGTGTGTGTGTGTGTGTGTGTGTGTGTGTGTGTGTGTGTGTGTGTGTGTGTGTGTGTGTGTGTGTGTGTGTGTGTGTGTGTGTGTGCGTGCGCGCGTGCGTGCGTGTCTGTCTGAGAAGATATTTGAAGTGATTTAGTCCAGAATTCCAAAACGGTCTAGGCATATATTGTAAGTGAGATGATAACAATGGAGAGTTATTTTGTATCAAATTATTTTAATTTTCAATTTTCTTTT
>NC_140179.1:69950246-69964261 GCF_963971535.1 Notolepis coatsorum
TGTGTGTGTATGGGTGTGTGTGTGTGTTTTTGTTCCTCATACAGTATCCTTGCATCTGATTGTAGCACTTGTGTCACTTACTGTAACAGCTGTTCGCCACGGGCACAGTTCTAGGTTTGAATGAGGAGAGGAGTAATATGCACAATTAAAAGAATAGTGGACCAGAGACAGAATTATAATAATGACCGGTTTATTAATAAGCGCGCTAGCTAGACATACAGACATATAGACATATAGACATATAGTACAAAGTAGTAGTTGTTTGAAGTATCCCTTTTTGGTTCTTTCAGTAACCTCCCCTCTAAGGAGGGTTAGTTCGATATCAAGTCCTAGATTGATTGGGTCAACACATTAGGTTTGGTTCAGATGTCTCTGAGGTTATCTCTAGCTAAAAGCTAGGTTCAAGGTTGGATATTGGATGTATCCTTTTATCGTCAGTAAACTCTATATCAGTTTATCATTAGTAAACACTATATCAGTTTATCATTTCAATAGGTAAATGTTTAAACATATTAATTTAAACCTTTAAATGGGCAGGGAACGCAAATACCTTATTAGGTGAAATGCTCCTTTAAACTCTTCCTTTGAAGGTGCAACACAACAAAAGTACCAAATGGAATATTCTAGGTTATGGGAATGCAAATACCTTATTAGGTGAAATTACCCTTTAAACCTTCTTTCTTTACAGGAGAACCATCAGTGATTCAACTATAATCAATGTCATCAATGGGATTCAAGTATCTTATTGGGTACATTGACCCTTTAACTCGTCCTCTTTACAAGAGAACATCAGTAGTTCAGGTATCTTACTGGCCGTATTTACCCTTTAAGTCTCCCTTCTTATAGGAGAATATCAATGGTTCAAGTATCTTATCAGTGGTTCAAGTATCTTATCAGTGGTTCAAGTATCTTACTGGGTGTAATTACCCTTTAAGTCTCCCTTCTTATAGGAGAAATATCAGTACCCATATATCAAATTAAATCAAATCAAATACAAAATACAATATCAAAATAACAAAAGGTGAACGGGGTCGAAGCCCTTGGAATGTCCTTGTATTCTCGTTCAATCAGTTTGTGTATCGGAAAAGGATATAGGTCAGTTCGATCTGTGGAAGTTCTTATGATTCAAGTTCAATCATTTCAAGCCTACCGGACTGTTGAGGTAACAGGAGTTGAGCAACAGGGGTATTCGAATCAGGCTGGCATTAGCCTTGAGCTATATCAGAGGTTCAGTGGGTTGGCTCGCCATCTTGTATCGGTCCGGCACACCGCCTCGTCCCGCGTAGGCACACGTGGTGATGGGTGGTCTGGAACTGCTCCCAGGGTGGAACGGGGTGCTGGGGAAACCTAAAAACCTGGCCTGCTTGCAAGCAGGCATTCAGAAAATAAAAGCTATTTACCATCTTTTATCGCTTCATCATCCTTTCATTGCTTTCAGAATGAATAATCAATCAGGCTACTTTTTGCTATGCTTAGCTAAAGTAGGCTATCTTATCACAGCACGTGGGAATGTCCATCTGTCCCATGCTAAGTTAGGCTAAAGTGCGCTAGCATATGGGACATTCCTCACGTTCCATATTAAACTCTCAAAACAGTCAAAATGTATATAGACCATGTTCTTATCGTACAGCATATCAATACAATTATAAGTACTTCTGAAATGGTTCCTTCCTAGTTTTCATTTAAGAATGAGCTACGTTATTTAGCTTGTAGCATTATTAGCTTGTAGCATGGAGCTAACCATTTTGCGTATTCGACAATGAACAGCACAATGTTGATGAAACTCACCAAACCCGCAGGTTACTTTAACTGCAACGCTTCTTCGGTTTTGCAACTGGGGGAATCTTTTATAACTGTTTGATAACTGTTTTTATCATGCTATTTCATCTCGGCAGCAGCAACGTTCAGCTGCGTCATCTCCGTGGATGCTGTGTGTCTCATCTGCGCGTAGTGCAGATTCACCTGCTGTAAAGCAAGGCGTGGCTGTCGTGATATCTATCTCGCGTCATGAAGTAAATTAAAGGGCAGTGCTGTAATTCAAAGGACTTGGTACCCAATAATATTACTACTTATGTTCTTTCATAATAGCAATAACTATTTATGTTCTTATTCAATGGCATTAACTATTCATGTTCCCATGACTAAATAGTTATGAATCTGAAACCTGGGTTACATGATACCTTAAGAAGACAAATGTCTTTTCATTAATCTAACAATTCCACCTCATTAAAATAGATCTTCTTCTTAGGTATTATCATACGGTTTTGATTGATTGATTGAAAACGTTATTAACAGATTGCAGAATGGGTACAATTACAGTACGGCTCAATACACACAATTGTTAAGGGGATGCAGACCAGAGAAAGACCTTCGTCTTGTTTACATCAGGGTCCTCCATTTTCAATTCATCATAACATTTATGACAGATACATGACATACAGATAGACAGTACTGTTACATCCAGACATTTATGACATACCAGATCTAGTAGAGTACAACGCCTGTTATATAGACCCTGGTGTTGGAAACTCTGATTAATAGACAGAGTTTCTAAAAAGAGAGTATACATTATATACATTTGAGAGTATATACATTTGAGGGGGAAGAAACTGTACATTGGAGGATGTTGGGTAGGTGGGGTGGGGGGGGGGGGACTGTACATTGGAGGGAGTTGGGTAGGTGTGGTGGGGGAGGGGGAGGGGGAAACTGTACATTGGAGGGAGTTGGATGTTTACAGGGGCCAGTTTCGAATTGCAGCCTCCCGTAGGTGCTCTTTGAGAGCGTTTTTTAAGGTGGGTAGTGATTCACATTCCTTTACAGCTGTGGGGAGGGCGTTCCACATTGATGTGGCATAATTGCGAAACGTGTTTAGTCCCTTGTTTGAGCCAAATCTGGGTTTAACATGATTTGTGGAGCTCCCTCTGGTGTTGTGGCCGTGGTATTCACTGACCTTTGGGAAGTATTTTGACATGTACATGGGTACCTTAGTGGTGTAGTGTATCTTGTAGACCAGGCCCATTGTCAGAGTGGGCAGGGGTGAGGTGGGTTTTAGGAGTGAGGTTAAGCAGTAGTCTGACCAGTTTGTTTTCATTCATAGGTACTCCATAGTGAAAACAGAGTTCAGGGAGAGTCCATTATTGTGATGAGAGGTGTCCTTGAATGCTGCATGCCTTCCTCAGACACTGTTTGTGATGGAGTGCAGTTGCCGTACCAGACTGTCATGCAGTTGGTGAGTATTATGGTACATTTATTTGGAATGATTCATTTCAAGGAGCCAATGTGTCTGTGTAAAGTAACCATATGCAAAGACCTTTTGGAGCAAAGTGGGTTTCAGCTACTGATAAGGACCATTTGGAAGACAGTTGGGGGTGAGAAGAGAAAACTAGATAAGACGTTAGATCTTTCCACGCTTAGCGTGGAAACCTCTGTTGACTGTATACTCAGAGAAACACAGACAATGGAAAATGGTAATGTTCTCAGCACCAGAACAAAGACTAAAATTCACACCTTACTGTGACTAGCTCACAGCAGAGAACAGCTGGTCTGACAGAGAACAGAGGCCACAGACTTGCTAAGGAAAAATTTAATTACATTATACTAGACCTAAAAATAACTATATCACACTAATCTGACTTATTAGATAAAAAGGGATATTTGAATGTCATTACAATTTCAACTGTCTGTGAAGATAATAGAATATGTTCTGCTAATTCTCTGTTGGAATGTTTTATATAAATAATCTGCAAATCTCTATATCATTAGTTCAGTCTGGTAAATACAGGTTTCATCATCTTATATAGAATGTCTGGTATTGAACTATAGGTAACGACTACATTGTTTTAGTTCTGGATATATGTAACTCATTACACTGAATATAGATTTTAGAAATGTTTAATTATTCAACTGCCAATACAAGAAATTACTCTGAGGAATTAGCCTCTCTGCCACAGGCAGCAGGACGCCAGGTGTGAAATGACACGACCATATTTGGAAAGGCAGGCCCAGGAGGGAGACAAATGCCTTGGTTGTAACTTTTGATTGAGCAGACAAGGCCAGACAGTGTGTGAGGTCATATTGAGTATAAAAACAAGATCCAGAAAGTGTTAGGTCAGGTCAGGCATCCAGTCTGAACCTCCACCGCGCCCATCTTGGAAAATTGTACGTGAGTAACCATGATTCTGAATGATAACGACTGTTTTGGTTGTCTAGATTAATGTAAGGTCAAATGCACTGGACCAGGTCTGGTAATGGTTAACCATGTAATGCACAGTATATTTATTTCATTGACAAACATGGCTAATATGTGAGTACTATTCTGCTTTGAATGTTTAAAGTCTGTTAGAGGTCATTCTAATAGACCAGCGAATTGGATAACCATGTAATTCATTATTTGTTAAAAGATTAATCCCTGTATGTCTAATCCTCTTCCCACTTTGGCCTCAGACAATAAATATGAGTTGAATTCAAGCTCTGTTGTGGACTACCTAACTCATTTTCCCCTCCAGGGGGGAAAGCCTAATCCACTGTCTTCTCACCATTCAGCAAGCTGTGTACACTGTAACTAACCTAATATGTTTACATAATTTACGACATATGCTTTAAATGCTTTTTATGCTTTAAGCGCTCAATGAAGAAACCCAATCCCCTTGTCAAACATCCATGCTACTTATAGTGGTCAAATAAAAATGTCAAATATGTTGGGGGGGGGGTATGAACCTCAAGTCAAGTCAAGTCAAGAGTTTTAATTGTCACGGCATACAGGTATACAATGAAATGCGGGTGGTCTTGCCCGCAACGATGTGCAATACAGTGGTACATATAATAGAATCAAAGAAGAAAACAACATTGTGCAGTAACAGGTAACAGGTAACATGGAGTGACATCTCGGTATCTGTACATAGTTATTTACAGAGCATATGGGACATGCTAGTTAGCTTTGGTAGTGCAATACACTGTTCCTGTTATTCTAATTTAAAGTGTCCTTTCCAAACCTTTCCAAATCTGTAACCTGGTCTTAGAGTAAGGGGTGTAGGGGTAGATAATATGATACAAATCCGGTTTAGAGTAAGGGGTGTAGGGGTAGTGAATAGGATATGAACCCGGTTCAGGGTAAGAGGTGTGGGTGCAGGAGGAAATGGTTCAAATGGGAGCTCCAGGTATTGATATGCCATGCCCAAGGCCGGGGGCCACACAGTGGGCGATGGAAGAACCAAACTCCGAGCACCCCTAGCCCCCCCAGAGACACGTGGTAAACAGACAAGGTAAGCCAAAACGGCACAGCGGCAGCACAAGTGCATGATTCAGAACATAAAATATGCAAATCCTATAAACACACAACTAACTTAGATTAACTTCTGGTATCAAAATGAATAATATTGACAACATGAATTACCTTGAAGGATATGAATGATCATGGGGGAACACAGATTGAGTTTAGGAATATTTGATGAATTTCACTCGGTGAGGATGTTCCAGCTCTCTCAAACTAATTACTACTCTCTCCCAAGTCAGCTTGGAGGGAGAAAAAGCAGGCGGGCCAATCAATGCAATTTCACATCAATCTGAGCATCTTTAGATGTTGATTGTATTAGATGAAAGATTTTAGGTCCAATTAATTTGTTTATGCAATAATGCACTCTGTTAATGCATTCATTTACAATAAAAGGTTTAATTAATATTAATTAAGCATACTGTTTGGGTTACGTATGTGTGACCCTCACTACCCATGATGCAGCTCTGTCTCGCTTCTGTCAACTCTCCTGGTTAAACACACTGCTAGCTGTGTATCTGACTCATTCCTCATTGTATTGCCCAGACTGTAGGCCCATTTTCTGCTACAGAGACGGGCTGATCAGCCCTGTACTCATTAATTATTTGTCATTGGAGCCCGAGTGGCTCCGGAAATTACTTTAGCTCTGAAATAAAGTAATTACAGATTTAGTGTCTGCTGCAGTTACCGCCTTGGAATTCCAATTGGCTGCTGGGCAATCCTGCGGAATTGCTTTTGCAATAATACTGTGCCTGAGTACAGTGCAGTGGCTGTGTGTGTGTGTGTGTGTGTGTGTGTGTGTGTGTGTGTGTGTGTGTGTGTGTGTGTGTGTGTGTGTGTGTGTGTGTGTGTGTGTGTGTGTGTGTGTGTGTGTGTGTGTGTGTGTGTGTGTGTGTGTGTGTGTGTGTGTGTACTTTCACATGGTGGAGGGTCTACTTACTGTCTTTTGGTGTTACATTCACATTGTGGTGTGAGTGTGGTGTCACTAATTGGTTTCTTGTAATTGACAATTGTTTTTGTGTAATCAGACACAGGTGTGGTGAGAGGCTCCACGCCTTATATAAGCAGACCAGGAGCTCGTCACTGTTGTCTCTCACTTGTCTCTCACCATTTTGGGTTTTTGTCCATATTGTATACTGAACCAAGGAGGCTGGTGCACCCAGCTGTCCACTTTTTTTTTTTATCCACTTTTTCTCCTTAATTTTCTATTTTTCTCCCATCACAATTTCGCCTCGCCAATTCTCCCTTCAATTCTCCCCTCCCCTGTCTCGAACGTTGCTAGACTATGCCTCCCACTGGTCGGCTGCAGTGGGGACCAAGCCTTGCATCACGTGTCCCCTCCGGTACACGAGGAGGCAGCTGTCGCATCTTTTCACCTTAACAGCGCAATCTCTCAGTGGCGAGGAGGAACGAGTGGGAGGCTCACGCTCATAGATATATATAGAACACTAGATAGCTTAAGGCAGAGTCACCAGCGTCGCTGAACCGCCGCCATCTTGCCCCAGTCAGCCTTTCTGTTACGTTCTATGGTAGCTGTTGGAGGGTGAGTGATCTGCACAGACAAAAATACTCATAACTCGCTGAAATATTGACGGATTTACAAACGGTTTGGTTTATTACAAGCATTATTAACGTGGCTATGATTCAAGCGGTTTGTAAAAAAACATCTTTAGATACATTTATGATGCAGGACATTGCTGGCTTTGTGTTTACAGAAGTACGCGACCTACCAGTGGAACATGCCTGACTTTTGTGCAGCTTATGGATGCTCTACTCGCTGTAGTGTAGAATCAAGAAGACGTGGGATGACAATATTACGTCTATAATTAGGATAATCGCTAGTTACTTAGTGGATGTATGTACTATACAAGTCCTGCTACAAAGGAATAGTGGGGTTATGTGAGATAGCCTAATAGTATTGAAAGATTGTTGTTGACCCAGCCTTTTTAGAATGTTGCTAACATTGTTTACAAAAACGTTACCACTACACCCCTGATCATATGGCTTGCCATATTAAATCCTTCATCTCGGTGGTACGCAGGAAGGTCTATGATGGTGTTACTAGAAGAGCCTAATATTATTTGAGGTGGTACTGTTTGAAGTCTATGTATGTCGAATAAACATGTACGAACATTGAAACTACAGGGTTAGGCAACCCTTACAATCAAAACAGCCATTTTCGTCCAGAGCCACAAAACGGCCCCGTTTAGACGGAAACGCTAGCAGGTGAATCCGCAAAAATATTTTTTCGTATGTGCCTTTCGTTTATACGGAAACAGCGTTTTTACGGGGTGAAACCGCAAAAAAGTGAGACTACCTTCCAGGGTGGAATTCCTAGAAACGCTAAACCTTTGCGCTCTCGTCTAAACTGTCAAAACCGCATAAAACGATGACTAAAGGGTTGTCACGGCTCTGGTCGCGCGTACTGCTTACATCACAGGCATGCGCCAGCGCCGCCAGTAGCCTAGAAACGTAAACAAAGCATGTCTGATTCTATCCATGGCGATCACCTGGAGGCTACATTGGCAGTACTTTTAACCCTTTCACTGCCACACGACAGAAGGTTAACCCTTTACTATCACACAACCGGCTGTCGTGTGGCAGTGAAAGGGTTAAATACACAAGAATCTGTCCCGCGGCGTGAGTGGACCCACTGTCTGTGAGTGACTCTGCTTTGGTCCAATCACATTCCCCATCCACAGTCTGCGAATCAGAGGCAGAGTAGGGCGGGTCTTCACAGCACGTCATGTGACATATGCGCCAATCGTGTGACAGCGGGGCTCCGTCGTTACAGCGTCGTCTGCACGGAGAATTCCACCCCAAAACGCTCGTCTAAACGCAAAATTAAAAGTGCAACCGCAAGACGACTTTTGCGGTTTCTGTTCAGACTTCCATCCCAAAACGCTTGTCTAAACGTAGCCTAAGGGGACAAGCCTATTAAGATAAATTTTTTACTTTTTCTCCCATTTTCAATTTTTCTCCCATCCCAATTTCGTATCGTCCAATTCTACCCTCCCCTGTCTGGAACGCTGTTTGGCCATGCCTCCCACAAGCCGGCTGTAATGTGGATGAAGCCATACATTGCACGAGTCCCCTCCGGTACTCGAGGTAGCAGCCGTCGCATCTTTTCACCTGCACAGCGCGATCTTTCAGCGTCGGGGGTCTGCGCTTTGGAGGGACGCCGCCCCCGTCGCTTCCTGATTCTACTGCGCAGGCGCACCAACCAACCTGTAGGAGTCGCTGTCCACAACGTCCGATCCCCACCCATCAGCTTCCCACCCCCTAATACTGCCAAATGTATTAGTATGAACGACCAGCAAAGCTGAATGCAATGCGGAGAGCTGGGCTCGAACCCAGCGTCTCCTGCATTGGTGGTGAGCGCCTTGCCCACTGCACCACCTAGCCCCCCCAAGATCAATTTCTTAAAAGTATGCTGAGTTGGAGAATTGGAGAATGTAAAAATGAATTTAGGGTCACAGCATTGATAAGTGAACATTACGGCCCCCTTGTGGGTAAAGTTTAAGAAAGCGAGCATGCATAAAATTCAGGTTGCTTATAATGACTGCATGCGCATCTTGCTGAAAAAGCCCAGATGGACAAGTGCAAGTGAACTGTTCTGTAAGGCGGGGGTGGCCACTTTCCAGGCACTCCTGAGAAATCTGAGGTACAGGTTCATCTGTAGAATAAATGTGTCTCAGAATGCCATTATCAAGCTGCTCACTGATCCTGGGCTAAGCACTGTGAGATACCAGTCACAAATGTGGACATTTTGGTATGACTCTCTTTTATAAACGTGTTTTTTGTGTATGTGACATCTATGTGTATGTGACATCTATGGACCAAGTGTCTGACAATAAAGGTTTGATGATTGATGATGATGCTGTGTGGCAATAAAATTATTTTAACTTGGAGTGCTGTCCTTATCCTTCTTCTTTAACGTAATGTAATAAAAGAAGTGGGATGGATATATGTATGCATATATATATATATATATATATATATATATATATATATATATATATATATATATATATATATATATATATATATATATATATATATGTATGTATGTATGTATGTATGTATGTATGTATGTATGTATGTATGTATGTATGTATGTATGTATGTATGTATGTATGTATGTATGCATGTATGTATGTATGTATGTATGTATGTATGTATGTATATATATATGTATGTATGTATATATAGATAGATAGATGTGTGTAAGTAATATAAATAGGCTACCTTATCTGTGTGTGTAAAGCCATTGCTTTACTTTTCTGTTTAAAGTTATTTTCATATGAAAGTCCATAATTATAAGTATGCAGTATCATAACTACATATTTTATGTTTATAGCAAACCAACCCGTTTGAAAATCGGTAAAGAATTGAGCAATCTATGGTTATTTAAATAGTACATGCACCATAGACATTAATGTTATCAGTAGCTGAGCTGCCTGGGGCAAGATGGCCGCCCTACGGCGACGTCGCTCTCCATTGGCCGGCAGCGCGGGTAAGCTATCTAGTGTTCTATATATATCTATGCTCACGCTGCCCCAGATATTTCCTGATTCTGCTGTACAGGCGCACCAACCGACCTGTAGGAGTCGCTGTCCACAACGTCCAATCCCCACCCACCGGCTTTCCCACCCTCTAACACAGCCAATGTGTGTTAGTACGACGACTGGCCAAGCCGGTAGCAACATCGATACCAGCATCTCCTGCGTTAGTGGCGAGCGCCTTGCCCACTGCACCACTCAGCCGCCTCCAGCTCTCCACTTTTGAATTAGAATAGTAGTTGAATAAATATTGTTATTTTGCTTAAAAACGTGTCTCACTCCACGTTGCAAAACATGCAGGCTTGGTTGTAACAGTTACCATCAGCAGTATTTAAGTATTTTGTTGAAGAAAATACAGAAAGGCAATCTGGTGGTGATGAATTTGCTAGGGCAAAACACAGAAACGCACACACACACACACACACACACACACACAGATCAATGTAATTCTTCACAGTGTGTATTGTGGAGATAACAGCCACAGAATCCTTATCAGATGATGTTTAATGGCTGGTGTTCTTCGGTTTAGGGGCCTTGTTTAACCCTTTCACTGCCACACTACAGAAGGGTAACCCTTTACTATCACACTATACCGACGGTTACTGGGGCGTGCGCTGAGTGGTGTGGAGCAGCGGGCAAACTGCCACAAAGATGCTGACTGGAATTTACCTGTCAGTGTTACTGATATGTTGATATCTATATTATGGCCCAGCCCAGGTTCAACAGCATGAAATGCACTTACAGTAAGTTCCTTAGTCGGAACTGCAAAGGACTTAATTCCCCAGTAAAGCGTAACAAGGTCATACACCAACTTCAACATTTGGGGCCTAAGTAATCTATCTCCACGAAATACACCTGAAACCGTCAATTTATTGTTAAGAGTTAACCTCTTAAGCCCTAGCCATATTTTCAGACAATTCACCTAAAAGTACATACCCAAGTGAATGGAAGATTGCTTCACTTCTACAAGGTCCATTTGCATGTTCCTGTAGGGACATCTATGGAGCTCAGGGAATGTATTCTGAATAATTGTTTAACGATTGCATATAAAGTAATTAGCTATTTATCATACTTTATACGTATAGCCAGTGGTGATTCTAGGTATTTTTAAACAAGGGGGCACAGGGGGGGCATGAGCTAGTATGGGGGGGCACACAAAAAAATTTAATAAAAAAAAAACTGAAGTAAAACGTTTTTTTTACATGCATTTATTTTTTTATTTTTTTTATAGCTACGTATGACCGGTAAGTATAAAGGAAGTTGGGTTTATCTAGACAGGTAGCCTAAGTGTAGCAGATAAGGTATAAAGGTATTAGGTTACATTATTTTACCAATAGCAGATCAGACAACTCTTCAGCCATTGGGGTTCATAGAAAATATTTTAATGGCACCACTGCTGTACACGTCTCTTTTTTTCACATGAAACACACAACAACACAATAATAATAATAATACATAAGACATTACAGGACAGAAACGTATTGCAATAATGACAAGACAATAGAGATCAAATAGAATAAATAAAATTAAAACAGAAATAAAATGTAATTATATTGATAGACATTACAAAAGAGATTCCTAATTACAACTGTTGAGATCAGAGGTTCTGTGTAGGATTGTTAGTAACTGTCTAACTGTACATATGGCTGTTTACACTAGTAACTGTTTACCTGCATATATAACTGTCTCCACCAGTGACTGTCTAGTTGCATATATATCTGTTCCCACTAGAGGGCACTCTAGGCGGAGCCACCCAGGTACACCACCTTGTGGCGAGTATAAAAGCAAAGGTATACTCCCACTTCGTTCTCTCCCCCAATGTCTCTCAGTGAGAGAAGACCATGTATATTACTGCTGCTCTTTCCATGTGAATAAAAAGGAACAACGCCAGTTAAGGCTCAAGATAGAAACCATGCCTCTTGACCACATTATTGTCGCCCTATAGTCGAATTCTGTTAACAACAACAATAATTGTTCACCCAAGGGCTGTCTACTATTAACAAACCTAAAACATGTTAGCCATTGTAGGTAATTCACCAGGTCTGAGCGAAATAGTAAATTATAGGCACAACTGACAACTCCCAATATCAGTAACAGGTCTATTGTTCTAAGAATAACATTCGTCTAAGAGCCCAATAGCCAGCAAGGTCACTGGACTGGAGACCAGAAGCAGAGCAGCCATTGTAGTGCTGTACAAGTATTTTAAAGTGTTTTGTCACTCAATAAATTCAATTAATAATAAACTAAATTAATTGTATCACTCTATCAAGTTGCCCCAAGGCATGAAATTATTCATTCATATTAATTCAAGTATTTGCATGTGAGTGAAAGGTACATGCATCATTTCAAATATTGTATTGCCACCAGTGCTGTGCTTATTTACATTTATACAACTGGTTACAAATCAAACAAAGTATTTTACACAAGTGTTTTCTTACTCAATTATCAAGTTGCCCCATGACATACATGAAAGGGATTCAAGTATTTGCATGAATGCAAGGACATACATAATATTTTATTGCCTCCACTGCTGTCAGACAACTATTTACTTCTCCAAGTATTAACATCGGAAAATGTATCTTTTACAAAGGTTTTTGTAATGAGGCTTCATTCAGAGGCTCTCGTCAAAAGAATGTACTTCTTCCTCTTCTTGAGTCACCTTCCCCCACTCTCAGCGCCCGTCTGGCATCGCTTTCGGAGCAGACGTGCCTTGGCTACAACGGTGGTCAATCATTTTCATCGTTATCACAGCTTCAAGCACAGAAGTTATGGGGGAACTGTAAATGGTGTTGAAAAGACAAGACCATAAGAGTTATTCTGCTTACACGAAAAATATAATTGTCAAATCATCCTTGAAAAATTTAATCAGTTCAGATGTTGCTTTGGTCTCCAATTGGCAATGGAGCAGACACTGCTATGTGATGTCAGCATAGTCTGAACTCTGTACTCATGCTCAGTGGCGGTTGGAATGCCCCACGGGCCCTGAGGCGAGATTGACAGCTCGGGCCCCCCCCCCCCCCCCCCCCACACACACCGATATGTATTGTATTATTAAAAAGAAAAAATATCAAAATCTTTTTTTTTTCTTTTTTCAACATGAAACAAAACATATCACAATACAATAACAATACGTCAAATGTATATACTCTCTTTTCTGGACTCTTTTCATATCACAAACAGTACTGTATTTGCAAATCTGGTATGTCATGTATAGATGTAGGCACTACTGTCTATCTGTATGTCATGTATGTCATTATGTTATGATGAATTGAAAATGGGGGACCCTGATGTAAACAAGACGAAAGTCTTTCTCTGGTCTGCATCCCCTTAACAATTGTATGTATTGAGCTGTACTGTATTGTACCCATTCTGCAATCTGTTAAATAAAGTTTTCATTCATTCATTAATTTGCTGTCTCGTTATAACACAAACAGCTCACCATGAACCATGACATTACGTTAGTTAGCATCCAAGCTAGCGTGATAACGTTAGTAGTTAGAAACGGCTAGGCTGCCTGCTTGCCTGCAACTAGTACGCGTGCTGTCTCATCACCAAAGTCCTATCCCCCTGTCCCTGCCCCTCCCGTTGGACAATCTTTTCCGCCCTCCCTCCCGCCACCTGGCGCGACGACACTTTGTTTCAGACACTTTGTTGTTGTTGCAGCCGACTATCGCATATGGCGTCTCAGGCATTCTGTAGATGACGTCAACAAATGTACATGTCTGTGTGAATTTATGTTGTGCCGTTGTTACTGTAAAAATTTAATGATTGTGATATGTTGTTATTAATGAGACGATAAGCTGTATGTGTGTGTCACTGGAATTTCCCCAAGGGGATTAATAAAGGAATATCTTATCTTATCTTATCTTACCTGCAATAATGTTGTCATCGTCCTGGACAGATAGACTTGTTAAATCATAATATCCACACTTTGTGCTGGTCCTCACTCAGTAAATGTCCCGCCGGCAGCTGGTTTTGGATTAGCTTAGCCTTTAGCTGCTCGGCGTCGTCGGATTTTAATACACCATCGTAGCGGTGGTGATGTTTCAGGTGACTTATTATGTTGGATGTGTTATAGCTTGTTGCCCTTTTCCCTCCTCGTGGAACTTCTGCATTGCATTTATTACAAATAGCAAGCAATCTTTTTCATCTGAAACTATTCCTAGTACCGACGCCATCTTTGT
>NC_140179.1:69964461-70141127 GCF_963971535.1 Notolepis coatsorum
GGATTTAGGGACAGGCAAAGGGTTCCAGGACAGAGTGTTTTTTGTTCAAGCTGTGGCGATCATCTTTGACCCATAGCTCTTGCTGTTAACGAACTTCTTTTCTTAAATAAATTACCTATTTGTTACAATTGGAAATATCGTCTCCTGCTGTGTCAAACAACCTTTCCACAACAGAAGCTAGTGAAGGGCTACATCTGTTCCTCCCTCCCCATCAACCTGGACCCTCTGCAATTTGCATATCGCCCCAACAGGTCCACGGAGGACGCCATAGCCCATGTGCTGCACACAGCAGCATCACATCTGGACAAGAGGCAGGGGAACTATGTGAGAATGCTGTTCATCGACTACAGCTCAGCATTCAATACCATAGTCCCCTCCAAACTCATAGCCAAGCTCAGGGACCTGGGCTTGAACTATGACCTGTGCCAGTGGGTCCTGGACTTCCTGACGGGCAGACTCCAGGTGGTAAGAGCCGGCAACTGCACCTCCTCATCCATCACGCTCAACATAGGGGCCCCCCAGGGCTGTGTTCTGAGCCCCCTCCTCTACTCCCTGTACACACATGACTGCGTAGCACAGCGGAACAACAACACCATCATCAAATTTGCTGATGACACAGTAGTGGTGGGCCTGATCTCTGCCAACGACGAAAGGGCCTACCTGGAAGAGGTAGAGAACCTGTCACAGTGGTGTCAGGAGAACTGCCTCTCCCTGAACGTCAGCAACACAAAAGAGATGATTGTGGACTTCAGGAGGTCGGGGGTCAAGGACTACAGCCCCCTCAGCATCGACGGGGCACCAGTTGAGAGAGTGAACAGTTTCAAGTACCTCGGAGCCCACATATCCGAGGACTTGACATGGACCACACACATTGACAGTGTTGTGAAGAAGGCACGACAACGCCTCTACTTCCTCAGGCGCCTAAGGAAGTTCCAAGTCAGTCAGAAGATCCTTAGGAACTTCTACTCATGTACAATAGAGAGCATCCTGACCGGCAACATCACCTCCTGGTTTGGGAATAGCACTGCACAAGACCGTAGCAGACTACAAAGAGTGACACGCTCAGCCGAACGCACAATTAGAGGGGGGCTTCCCACCCTCCAGAACATTTACAACAAGCGGTGCAAGGGGAAGGCTAAGAGAATTATTAAGGACTCGAGCCACCCGAACAACTGCCTCTTTGAACTGCTGCCGTCAGGCAGGCGATACCGGAGTCTTATGGCGAGCACAGAAAGACTCAGAAGGAGCTTCTATCCCCAGGCCATCAGGCTGCTAAACGAACAATAATCGCTAAACGAACAATAATCACTATGCAACAACCATCAAATGCACACAGCACACACACCCACACGCACACACTCACTCAAACAACAACACACTGCAGCACCCACTCTCCACACTTTAGATCACACAAACACACTTACACTTTATATTTATTGATAAAGGATTTGCACTACAACTCGTACACCTACTGTGAATTGTACCTAAACTGCACCTCGTCCATTTATGCCTTGCACTATATAGTATTGTATATTAGTACACTGCACAGTATTGTATATTGTATGGTAACTACGTCTACGAACATTGTACATATGTCTAAACTGAACACTGTGACCTCTTTTTTTACTTCTAATTTTTACTATGTTTTTATTTCATACTTACCTTGTCATGCACAGTCTCTGGAGCGCAACAGTAAGAAGCATTTTGTACAAAAGTATTCTGTACTTCTGTATGACAACTATTAAAGAAACTTGAAACTTGAAACTTGTCGCTGATGAACGCCACAAGTATGCAATATTACTGAAGCACCTGAAAGTACAGCGAGCGCACAATATAGCGCTAGCCTATGCCACCTCTTCGACACCATACACAGCGGCCCTAGCGGCGCTGGACCAGAGATATGGACGTATATGGGATTACGTAATCCAAGAGATAAGGCATATTGATCGCCTACCCCCAGCCACAGACAATCGCTCATTAGACGACCTGTCAATCAAAGTGCAGTCCCTGGTAGGGATGCTGGGAGCGCAACGGGAAAAGGGCATGCATGAGCTATACGCCAACTCTAACGTCGAGAGGATTTTGGAGAAGCTGCCACCCGCAAGACAGGAGCGTTTTAGGCGGCAGAGAGACTACCGGGATCCCAACGGCCCCGAGCCATCCCTCCTTGATCTAGCCGACTTCCTGGCGAGAGAAGTCAGCAGCTTACGACTGGATACATTCGGGCGGAGCACGCCAAGCTCCAGAGAGGGACCCAGGAGAATAAATGATGGAAGAAGATCGGTGACTGTCATGCACCAATCAGAGTCAGTACCGAGCAGTAAGAGTCACAGCACCCCCTCGAGAAAAGAGAAGTGGAAGATAGCGTGTCCCTACTGTGAGAAAGAACACTGGCTGTCACAATGTGACCTATTCACAAAGATGAATGCAGAAGAAGTGAGTCAATGGATAAAGTCCAACAGGCGCTGTTACCGATGTGCGCGGCCACACATGGCAGCCGAATGCCGCCTAAAGAAAAGGTGCAGTCGGTGCGATGGAGCCCATCTAGATATACTACACGACAGTAACAGAAGACGGCCTCCACCTGCACCATCGAGCGGCACCAAGGCAAGTGTCATGTACATTGACCCCGCCAGCAGCAGCGGCGCCCAAGTGCTCTTAAAGGTAGTCCGTGTGACATTGAGCTACCAAGATAAAGTCATGGACACTTACGCCGTCCTTGATGACGGGTCAGAGAAGACCCTTCTGCTTGCGTCCGCTGCGGCCCAGCTGGGACTGCGGGGGAGCAAGAACGAAATGACGATTCGGACAATAAGAAGAGATTTAAAGACGATAAAGGGCGAGAATGTCTCCTTCACTATCGCAGCAAACGGGCAGCCAGAGCGATGGTATAAGATTACAAATGCTTTCACCAGCCAAGAAATAGGACTATCGCAGTACACCTACCCTGTCGCCAAGTTGATGGATAAATATGTGCACCTGCGCCAATTACCTATCCCGCTCATAGACGGCGCTACCCCGACCCTGCTGATAGGCTCCGACCATGCAGAACTCATAGTCCCGATTGACCGGGTCCATACAGGACCCCGAGGCTGTCCTGCAGGGTGTAGGGTGGACCCTACAAGGCCCCCTCGCTAAATCTCTCAACCGAACAGCAGCCACTAGCTGCCTCCACTCCAGAACGACAGAAGAAGACACCACTCTCCTGCAGCATGTCGAGAGGCTATGGACACTAGAGACAATGCCCTTTAAGAACGAAAAGAAAGATATTCGTTCTAAAGAAGACATTTACGCCATCAACCTACTCGAGCAGGGGACAAAGAGAGTCACAGTCGGCGGAGTGATGAGATACGCAACTCCACTCCTGAGGCGAGAGGGAATGCCCACCTTTCACGCAAAGAAAGACGCCACGGAGCGCTATCTATTGAACACGGAGCGGCGCCTAGCCAAAGACCCCGCTCAAGAGAGTGTGTACCGCGCTGAGATTGAGAAGCTAATCACAGCGGGACACGTAACAAAGATTGACATTAAAGAGGCCGATCAGACGACCGAATCATGGTACGTGCCGCATCACAAGGTCCATCACAACGGCAAGGATCGCATTGTGTTTAACTGCAGCTACCAGATCGGATCCCAAAATCTGAATAAAGAGCTCTTGCCCGGCCCCACACTCGGCCCCTCCCTACTAGGCGTGCTACTGCGCTTCCGCCAGGACAAGGTGGCTATCAGCGGGGATATCAAAGGGATGTTCTTGCAGGTGAGACTAGTAGAGGAGGACAAGCCCCTGCTGCGGTTCCTATGGAGAGAGAGGATCGGAGATGAGAACCCAGCCATCTACCAGTGGGAAGTACTCCCCTTCGGAACCACATGCAGCCCGTGCTGTGCTACATTTGCACTACAGAAACACGTCGCAGAGGACCCAACAGCAGATGAAGAGGTCCAACACAGTGTGAAGAACAGTTTCTACGTGGACAACTGTTTACAAAGCGTTCGACTCAAGAAGAAGCCGAGGCTCTCCTAATCAAGTTACGCGCCTCCCTGATCAAAGGCGGCTTTGATCTCAGGCAGTGGGCCAGCAGTGACCCGCACGTATTGCGCAGCCGCTCCCCCGCGGACAAGGCTGCCAGCAGCGAAACCTGGATGGCGACCATCCCAGGAGAAGCCCAAGAAATGACACTAGGACTAGTCTGGCGCTTCAAAACAGACTCGCTCCACTATAGACACAAACCCTTGGCTCCAGAGCAGGGACGGTCGACGGCGATACCGACCACCAGACGGAGTGTGTACAGAACACTCGCCAGACAATATGACCCGTTGGGATGTATTCTACCTTACACCACCAGGGCAAAGATGATTGTACGAGCACTATGGGACAAGGACCAGGGCTGGGACGACCCCAATACCCGCACACCTTGCCTCAACATGGAGAGAGTGGGAGACGGAACTCCGCTCACTCCCAGGCGTCAATATACGCCGCAGCTACTTCCCATCCACAGTGAGGCCAGAGACATGCGAGATTGATCTACACGTCTTCAGCGACGCCTCCGAAGTAGCCTACGGATCGGTGGCCTACTTGCGTGCCCAAGAGAAGGGAGGAAAGATACACACTGCCTTCATCCTGGCCTGCTCAAGAATAGCCCCACGTAAGCAACAATCTATCCCACGTCTAGAGCTCTGCGCAGCCCTAGCAGGAGCGCATCTAGCCACGTTAATCCAACGTGAACTCACCATTCCGGTGCACAGAACAATCTTGTGGTCAGATTCCACGACAGTACTCACATGGATCAAGTCTGATTCATGCAGATACAAAGTCTTCGTGGGAGTCAGAGTCACCGAGATTCAAGAGTTAACAGAAGCAGCGAGCTGGCGGTATGTGGACACCAAACACAACCCAGCTGACGTCATCACCCGGGGAATGTCTCTGGATGACCTAACCCGTCGCAACATCTACAGTGACGGACCAGAATTCCTCAAGCTCCCGGAAGGAGAGTGGCCTACGCCCACCCCACGGGAAGCAAGTAACGAGGAGGCTGAGAACAAGAAACCTATGTTCTGTGGACTGAGCACAGTCGCCTCCACAGACCCCAACATAGATGACTGCATTACCCTAGCGAGTGCGCAGCAAAGAACATTCCTGCGGCACCACCCAGAGATTCAGTCCACCACTGACATGTCAGCAGCTGACTACGAAGAAGCAGAACTTCTTCTACTACAACGAGCCCAGAGAGACTCGTTCCCCTATGAGCTAGACTGTCTACAAGGAGGAAACCCCGTCCCATCAGACAGCAGACTGCTCCACCTGGCACCATTTACATATTTTACATTTAGTCATTTAGCTGACGCTTTTATCCAAAGCGACTTACAAGTTCTGTACGACAAGCCATCAGGAAGAGCACAACTCTATCAGCTGAGTAACAATGTTCATCAAAGTGTTGAGTGCTACAGTGTAGGTTAGTTTATTAGGACAAGTGCATGACAGTATGGTTAGTTAGGGTTAGATTTTATTTATTTTTTTTAATTCAGATAATGGTTGAAGAAGTGAGTCTTTAGTCGACGGCGAAAGATTGGACGTGTTTCGGCTGTCCTAACTGGGGTGGGTAGTTCATTCCACCATTGTGGGGCAAGGACTGAGAATAGGCGACTTCTCTTTGATGACCCTCCCGGAGCTTGGATAGGAGTAGGTCTGAGGCGGCCAGAAGATGCAGAGCGTAGGGGTCTTGAGGGTGTGTAGTTAGAGACCATTGACCGGAGGTAGGCGGGAGCAGTTCCCTTTGCCGCACGGTATGCTAGGTCAAGGGCCTTGAAGCGGATTCGTGCAGCAATGGGGAGCCAGTGCAGGTCCCTAAGAAGTGGGGTGACATGGGCCGACTTCGGTAGGTTTGAGATCAGGCGGGCCGCTGCGTTCTGAATGAGTTGAAGAGGCTTAGTGGCAGTGGCCGGGAGGCCAGCGAGCAGTGCGTTGCAGTAGTCGAGGCGGGAGATGACTGTTGATTGGACGAGGAGTTGGGTGGCTTCTTTTGTCAGGAAGGGGCGTATCCTTCTGACGTTGCTCAGGAGGAATCGGCAGGTTCTGGTTGTCGCTGCGATGTGAGCAGAGAAGTTCAACTGGTCGTCGAGGACAACACCAAGGTTCTTGGCGGTCGGGGACGCGGTCACAGCTGCATTCTCGACTGTGATGGAAAGGTCGGTCAGGGGGGAGGATTTGGCCGGCAGGTGGAGCAATTCTGTTTAGCTTAGGTTCAGTTTGAGGTGGTTGGTCGTCATCCAGGCGGAGATGTCGGACAGACAGGCCGAGATCCGCTCAGAGACGTGGATATCTGAGGGAGGGAAGGAGAGGAAGAGTTGAGTATCGTCGGCATAACAGTGGTAGGAGAAGCCATGAGACGTGATAATGTTACCCAGTGATTTAGTGTAGAGGGAGAAGAGAAGGGGTCCTAAAACCGAGCCCTGGGGGACACCCGTCCGCAGGGGGCGGGTGGCCGACAGGGTCCCTCTCCATGACACTTGGTAGGAGCGGTCATTGAGGTATGATGACAACCATGTCAGCGCAGAGCCAGCCACTCCCATTCCTGCGAGGGCCGCGAGGAGGATCTGGTGGTTGACTGTGTCGAAGGCTGCAGATAGATCTAGGAGAATCAGGACAGAGGAGAGGCCTTTCGCTTTTGCTAAGTGAAGTGCCTCTGTGACCGCAATGAGGGCTGACTCTGTGGAGTGACCAGTCCTGAAGCCTGACTGATTAGGGTCTAGGAGGTCATTCTGTAAGAGATAAGCAGTAAGTTGGTTGGATACAGCACGTTCAAGTGTTTTAGAAAGGAAGGAGAGAAGAGAGACAGGACGGTAGTTGCCTATGACGGTAGGGTTCAGGGATGGTTTTTTTATGAGGGGCGTGACTCTGGCTTGTTTTAGGGAGGTGGGGACCACCCCCGAGTTGAGTGAGGAGTTGATGGTTGCAGTTAGGAATGGGAGGATGTCTGGTGCTATGGACTGGAGGAGTGGGGAGGGTAGCCGGTCCAGCTGGCATGTAGTCGGACGGTTCGACGTTACCAGTGTCAGGGTCTCGGCTTCTGTAATGGGAGAGAAAGATGACAGAGTGAAGGATGAGGTTCTCGATTCAGCATTTGGAATGGGTGGGGGTTGGGAGAAGGAGCTGCGGATGTTCTCCACTTTTTCCTCAAAGAAGATCGCAAAGTCTTCGGCAGAGAAAGATGAGGGAGGGGGGGGGGTGGGGGGGGAGTGAGGAGGGAGGACATGGTAGCATGCAGTTTGCGAAGATTCTTGGCAGAGGCCTCGATCCTATGGTGAAAGAAAGAAGCTTTGGCATTAGTAATGGTTTTGGAGAATGTTAACAAGAGGTTGTGATATGTGTCGATGTCAGCAGTGAGGCGTGACTTTCTATACTTCCTTTCAGCTGCTCTCAGGACCTGTCTTTGTTCTCTCACTGGATCTGTCAGCCATGGACTGGGTGGGGAACGGCGGGGCAGGTTTCTCAACGAGGGGACAGAGCTTGTCGAAGGAGGTTGCAAGGGCTGAGAGGAGGGTGGAGGTTGCCATCTCTGTGGAGAGAGCAGAGAAGGTGTCACTCAAAGGTAGAGTGGATAGTATGTCAGAGGAGAGGGTGGAGGGGGATAGGGAGGGCAGGTTGCGTCTGAGTGAGACGGTTTGAGTTGGGGTGAAGACCTTTCGGTTAAGCATGAGAGTTAGTGAGAAGGATATGAAGGAATGGTCAGATACATGTAGGGGAGTTACCGTGGTGTTAATGATGCTGGAGTTACGGGAAAATATGAGATCCAAGGAGTTGCCTGCTTTGTGGGTGGGAGGCATGGCAGTGGGAGTCAGGTCAAATGATTGTAGGAGGGAGACTACTATGACTGACTGAGATGAGTCAGGCAGGTTGAAGTCGCCCAATAGAAGGAGAGGGGTACCATCTTCCGGTAAGGAGCTTAGAAGCATGTCCAGCTCATCTGTGAAGTGATCGAGCGGACCTGGAGGGCGGTAGAGTGTAACAATGGTGAGATTGAAAGGATTAGAGACAGATACTGCATGATATTCAAAAGAGGAGAGTGACAGTGCTGGGAGGGGTGTTACGTTTGTAGTCCATGAAGGAGATGTCATGAGGCCAGTGCCTCCACCCCGCCTGGAAGGTCGAGGTGTGTGAGTGAAGTTATAGTTTGTAGATAATGCTGCAGGTGTTGATGAGTTATTGGGGGTTATCCAGGTCTCAGTTAGAGCCAGGAGCTGCAGATTTTGACTATGGGCGTAGGCAGTAATGAAGTCAGCTTTCTTGACTGCTGATTGACAATTCCATAGGCCTCCCTGTACTGTGACAGGTGTATTAGTGGCTGTAGGAGGGTAGGATAGATTAGCCGGGTTGCTAGCAAACTGCCGTGGGTGGGTTGAGTCTGTTCTGGGGGAGCAGATTGTGGATATGAGACACATTGTGGTGTCAAGAGTGGCAGGGAGGAAGTAGAGAAATAGCAGAGTGGGAGGGAAAGGGAGATTTTTCAGAGTGGAGTGTAAGATAGGATTATGATGTACTTAGCACTGGGTGGATCCCTGGATCCCTCTGCAGAGAACTCCAGGAAAACTCCTCTTTGTCCCTCTTCGTTTCTCGACGCTTCGCTGACGCTAAGCCAGCAGGCCTTTAAATCCCTATCACTAATTAGTGCTTTCTAACACCTGGCCCTTAATGGGTCACTTAAGGAAACAAAATGGCCGCTTTAAACACGCCCCTTAATCAAGTCAGCTGGTCAAGTCAGCAATCAAGTCTCAGTTTAAAGATATTACTAAATTACTTAAAATGTCTTAATCAAGTCAGCTGGTCAAGTCAGCAATCAAGTCTCAGTTTAAAGATATTACTAAATTACTTAAAATGTCTTAATCAAGTCAGCTGGTCAAGTCAGCAATCAAGTCTCAGTTTAAAGATATTACTAAATTACTTAAAATGTCTTAATCAAGTCAGCTGGTCAAGTCAGCAATCAAGTCTCAGTTTAAAGATATTACTAAATTACTTAAAATGTCTTAATCAAGTCAGCTGGTCAAGTCAGCAATCAAGTCTCAGTTTAAAGATATTACTAAATTACTTAAAATGTCTTAATCAAGTCAGCTGGTCAAGTCAGCAATCAAGTCTCAGTTTAAAGATATTACTAAATTACTTAAAATGTCTTACCCTGATGCAGTGTAAGTCTCTCAGTGAATGAGCTGTCCTTCCACAACAGAATGTAGTACAGAGTGATTCCAGGAGAGGCTGAGGTTCTGCTTTTAAGCAGTGACAGGGCTCTGAGATCACACTCAGTACACAAGTGCTGTCTTTAAGCAGGAAGCAGCTTTTAATGGGTCACTTAAGGAAACAAAATGGCCACTTTTAACACGCCCCTTAATCAAGTCAGCTGGTCAAGTCAGCAATCAAGTCTCAGTTTAAAGATATTACTAAATTACTTAAAATGTCTTAATCAAGTCAGCTGGTCAAGTCAGCAATCAAGTCTCAGTTTAAAGATATTACTAAATTACTTAAAATGTCTTAATCAAGTCAGCTGGTCAAGTCAGCAATCAAGTCTCAGTTTAAAGATATTACTAAATTACTTAAAATGTCTTAATCAAGTCAGCTGGTCAAGTCAGCAATCAAGTCTCAGTTTAAAGATATTACTAAATTACTTAAAATGTCTTAATCAAGTCAGCTGGTCAAGTCAGCAATCAAGTCTCAGTTTAAAGATATTACTAAATTACTTAAAATGTCTTAATCAAGTCAGCTGGTCAAGTCAGCAATCAAGTCTCAGTTTAAAGATATTACTAAATTACTTAAAATGTCTTAATCAAGTCAGCTGGTCAAGTCAGCAATCAAGTCTCAGTTTAAAGATATTACTAAATTACTTAAAATGTCTTAATCAAGTCAGCTGGTCAAGTCAGCAATCAAGTCTCAGTTTAAAGATATTACTAAATTACTTAAAATGTCTTAATCAAGTCAGCTGGTCAAGTCAGTAATCAAGTCTCAGTTTAAAGATATTACTAAATTACTTAAAATGTCTTAATCAAGTCAGCTGGTCAAGTCAGCAATCAAGTCTCAGTTTAAAGATATTACTAAATTACTTAAAATGTCTTAATCAAGTCAGCTGGTCAAGTCAGCAATCAAGTCTCAGTTTAAAGATATTACTAAATTACTTAAAATGTCTTAATCAAGTCAGCTGGTCAAGTCAGCAATCAAGTCTCAGTTTAAAGATATTACTAAATTACTTAAAATGTCTTAATCAAGTCAGCTGGTCAAGTCAGCAATCAAGTCTCAGAGAGTGACGCCCATAATCTCATCAGAGTGGGTGGTCGCCTGCGGAGAGCCCCCGATCTACCGGATGATATTAAGTACCCGATCGTCTTGAACAGCCGACACAAGGTCACAGAGCTGATCATAAAGAAATAAGACGAGGATGTACACCACGCAGGAGCAGAGAGAGTCTTCGCGGAGATCAGACGTCGTTATTGGATACTGCAAGGGAGAGAAGCAGTACGGCGCTTCCAGCGAACCTGTCTAGACTGCCGTAAGTGGCGCGCGCAGCCCAGCATACCACGGATGGCTGACTTACCCCCCTGTCGCCTCCGAATCGGCGACAAGCCATTCCACTCCACAGGCATGGACTGCTTTGGCCCGTTGTATATAAAGAGAGGAAGAGGAACCGAGAAGCGGTGGGGTATTGTATTCAAATGCATGACCACCAGAGCGATACATATCGAGCTCCTTCCGACCATGAGCACAGACTCATTCCTTATGGCCTTCCGAAGATTCACATCACGGAAGGGAAAACCGTCTACATTGTTGTCTGATCACGGGACAAACTTCAAAGGCGGAGAAAGAGAGCTGAGAGAGAGCTTCCAAGCTATGGGCCCAGAACTTAAGACCCACCTCGCTCCATCCCAGATTGACTTCCAGTTTAATCCCCCGAACGCACCCCACTTCGGTGGAACCTGGGAACAAGAAGTACGTTCTATAAAGACAGCCCTGTACGCCATGCTTGGGGCCCAGACTGTGGCGGAGGAAGTCCTAATGACAGTCCTCACGGAGATCGAGGGAGTATTGAACTCAAAGCCCCTCGGTTACGTCTCCAGTGATGTAGCAGATGTCGACCCAGTCACCCCCAACACACTCCTAATGGGGCGGCTGGACCCCGCGCTACCCCAGACAATGTACAGGCCTGAAGAAGCGAACGGCCGAAGAATGTGGAGGTACAGTCAAGTACTAGCTGACAAGTTTTGGAGCAGCTTCCTACTCCACTACCTACCGTCTCTACAGACCCGCCAGAAGTGGGTAAAAGAGAGAGACAATTTGACAGAAGGAACAGTCGTCATGATTATCGACCAGTCACTACCCAGAGCTATGTGGCCGGCTGGCCGCGTAAGCAAAGTGATCACCGGTGCCGATGGCAAGGTCCGAGCAGCTGAAGTACTCGTCCAAGGGCGCACTTACACACGACCCGTGGCTAGGCTAATAGAACTGCCCCGACTCCCAGATACTATCGATGATGACCATGACCCCATGACTTTGTGAGTTGACTGACCCTTACAGCGGACCTTGAGTGGTAGACAGTGCGGTTAATCTGTCTCTGCTTAGCTAATTAGGTGGGACTAATTAGGGGGCGGCTGTTGTGAAGGATCAGATTAAACCGAATATATATATTTATTTATATATATATATTTAAATAGTGTTTGTATATCGTTTGATATCCCCTGTATATTCCTTGTACAATATGCACTGAATATCCCTTTAGTCTACTAAACAGCCCATAATAGTTTCATTCTACCATTGGACGAGAACCTGGCGCCAGGTTGCCATACCCCTAGGTTCAAGTTCAATCGTGCCGCCCAACATGTCGTGGCAAGCCCCGGTTCCGTGCAGGAATACGTCTGGCGAAATACGAATGGTACTATTTGTTCATAGCGCATATATATATGGCGCAAGTAAAGTAGAACTTTCTTTTAGTCCAGTTCTTTACCCTCCAACAGAGTGACAGACGCGAAGCCTCACCCACGACGCACGTGTGGTGTAGTAAGGCCTACTTGGCCTCAGAATAGGCATTGAGATATCGTGTAGATTAATAGTTGAATAGTCATAGTTTGGCACTATACCGTCGAGTTGGACGTATTCTATTAAGCTAATAATAGTCTATTTATGTATGGTGCATCGTTCGGTTAGAGTTATAAAGTTATCAGTACCCCCATCGTTCCTGACGTTATCTGGACGCTTAACCAGGCTGGGCAGACCCCTAGTGGTGCTTGCATCCGAGGAGCTCCGGGCCAGGGCGACTGGACCTGTATATTGGATTACTCTACCCGGACGACGGCGAGCCTTCCACGGCTTGGATTATGCTTTGGGTGCTTTGATTATTCCATGGATAACGGCCAACACTGCAGAGTGTTGGAACTACCCCACGGAGAGGACTCCAGGTGAGACGGCGCTCTACACCAGTGAGGTCGCCTCACGTCTCTCCGTTGTGGACCGGCAGCTACCGTCCACCAGAGGGTCCAGCTGTATTCGTCTGCGGACCGAGGTTCTGTGGGCACCGTGTTCAAGACTTTGAATTCTCCCAAGAATCCGTCGGCCAGATGGGATACCGCCAGCGGCTTCTCTAACCCCCCCCTCCTACTGTCTTACAACCAGCGGGACCCCCCCCCCCCCCTTAGTGTATCCAGCTATAATCATTTAAGTACCATCGCTATAGTTTCCTAAATATCCAGGTTGTATACTTACTCCCTGCGTAACCAGAGATTGGACATTCAATGTTGATTTACCTACGAATACTCATTTGCCATACAAGTGCATATTTCAAATCATAAGTGTAACAAGTGAACGTTGTATATACCTTTTGCTATATTAAATATTCGATTTGTACATTTGTGTGGATTCGTTTCATCAGGTGGGAAAGTGTTCATCATACTTATATCATGTACTGGATGGCCAGAAGTTAAAGTACAAGAGGTAGTGGTATTAAATACCATATCTAACAATACAGTCAGGGAATTGTACCCCTCAGTTACAATAATAATAACAACACAATGACAGGTGGGACATACGGTATATACTCTATCAATAATAATAACACAATGACAGGTGAGACATACAGTATATACTCTATCAATAATAATAACACAATGACAGGTGAGACATACAGTATATACTCTATAAATAATAATAACACAATGACAGGTGAGACATACTATATCAATAATAATTTATGTGTGATGTGTCGCAGTCCTCGCATCACAAGCTACGTCTTCGCCAGGGGCGGGGCTAGGGGGTGGCTACTTGGGCTCAAGCCCTGAATGTATTCTGAAAAGCCCCGAATCTATTTATAATTTTTTTTTTTTTTTTTTTTTACAATTCATCATTGTTACATGAAAATATGTTTGCACCAGATTTAGCAGAGGCTAATTTCCATCTGTGATCTATCCAGCTGCTAACTGTATTTGAGTGAGTTAAGTCTTGGTGTTATGGTAGACTCAGACCTAAGCTTTAAATCACAATCAACAAGTTGACAAAAACTTAATTCTTCCACCTTAGAAACATAGCTAAAGTACGGCCATTTATAAATCAAAAGGACGCTGAAAACCAGATCCATGCCTTTATCTCAAGCCAACTCGACTACTGTAATGCACTCCTTACCGGCCTCCCGAAAAAATACGATGATAACTATTTTATTGCAATGCACTATTGCATTATTTTATTCTATTTGACTAACTATTTTATTGCACTGCACTATTTTACTTTGTATCAGTAAATCATAGACGCCTGGCCATAAGAGCATTCGGAGCATCTCTGCTCTTCCACTATTGAACTTGGGGGAGCAAAGGTATGATCTTGCTCCACCACTTTTTGATTATATGAAAAATATGATATATCCCCCCCCAATATATAAATCTTAACTGAGTTTTATAGTGAAAAGAGCAGCTTTATTGGTCAAGATTGAAGGCTCTATATTGCAGGAAATTGCACGTACAGGTTCATTAAATTAAAAAAAAATCTGCCTAAATCCGCCCCTGGTCTTCGCTCCTATTTTTCATTCATTTATTGTATTGTATTTTATACATTTCATTTTGATTTGATTTTATTTGATTTTATTAGGGATCCCCATTAGCTGGTGCGATAGCAACCAGCTAGTCTTCCTGGGGTCCACACACAAAAAAACATACAAAAACAATCACTATTGCAAAAAACAAAATTATTAAAAGTCAGTACACACAATGCATAATGAACCTAGTGTAACAATTAATATAGCTAAAATTACATTAGTGTAAAACAAAAACAAAAAATTACTTTACAGTGTTAAAAACAATTTAAAAACTATTTAAGATTCTTTTTAAAAGTGAATCTACTGTAAATGCAGCAGAGGTTCCGAGGCAGGCCATTCCAAAGAGTTAATGCTCTAAAAATAAAAGATCTCCCCAAAGCACTGGTTCTAGGACCTGGCAATTCAAGCTGCCCACTACTGGAACCTCTAGTGTAATGCTCGTGCACAGTATTACTAAAAACAATCTGATTATGTATAAAAACAGGAGTTTTACTGCTCATGACCAACTTGAACAGCACAAGTATATTAAAAGACAATCTATTTTCAACGTTAAGCCAAGAGAGGCGGGCATGCATACGGCTCACATTAGACCTTAGTGAGCAGCCCAGTACCAACCGTGCTGCCCTGTTCTGGACCACCTGGAGCTTCCTGAGGTCACCACTGGCAGCAGATGACCACATCGCAGAGCAATAGTCAAGATGACATAAAACTAAACTTTGCACTATCTGACATAAAAGGGGACGGGCAACAAAAGAAGCACATTTCCTGGAAATACCAATTGCTCTTCCCATTTTAAAACAATATAATTAATATGCTGAGACCAAGACAGAGTGCAATCCAGCATCACTCCAAGGAGTTTAGTACTTTCAACTTGTTGAACTGCTGAATTACACAAGTTTAAATGAAGCTTTGGATTTGTAGATAACCTGTGCCTTGTTCCCAGCACAATACATTTAGTCTTGGAGATATTAAGGACAAGTCTATTACATACTACCCAGTCATGCACAACTTTAAGTTCTCTACTCAAAACTTCATTAAGTACATTGCATGATGGTGCAGCGTAATACAATGTTGAATCATCTGCATAAAGAACTGTTGTAGCACATTTGGTAGCCCAAGATAGGTCATTAGTAAAGAGAGTACAGAGAAGAGCAAAGGTCCTAGGCAACTTCCTTGCGGCACGCCACACTCTAGACCTCTGCTACTAGACAGGCTGCCATTTAGATACACCTTCTGTGATCTAGAGGACAAATAACTTAGTATCCACTTTAAAGCAGAAGAGTTAAAACCATAACATTTAAGTTTATCAACCAGTAGAGAATGGTCCAGCACATCAAATGCAGCACTAAAATCTAACAGCACAGCTCCCACCAACATAGAGTTATCTATAGCTTTAAGCCAGTCATCAGTCATCTGTATCAAGGCAGTAGAAGTAGAGTGACCAGCTCTATAGACATGTTGAGAATCTGTTGCAAGCTTGTTTGAAACAAAATACGCTTGAATTTGTGAATGCACCAGCTTTTCCATGATTTTGCTCAAGACAGGTAAAATACTTATAGGTCTAGAATTTCCCTCATTAAAAGCAGCTTTGGTATCCTCATTTTGGTGTGTGTATTTTTGGTGGCGGGGCTGCGTGTATACTTTCCGCAACGGAGTTCGGTTTCCGGGTTCCTCTGATTGGCCATGACCCCCACGTGACCCGCCCCCCTATCCACCCCTGCCGCGCGCGGCAGAGCGAGCGGCCATGGACTTGACTTTCGCTTTCAATTTGACGCTCGCTTCCTGAGACTTACGCTTTGCTCGCTGCTGTTTAATAATATTGTCGCTTTTCACATTGCGTGCTCTTGTGCAGTCATCTAGTTAAAGACAGTAGAGGTTGGCGTCAGTGTAAGTTAGTGTTGTGTTCATTCATAGTTAAAGACAGTAGAGGTTGGCGTCACGGTCAGTGTAAGTTAGTGTTGTGTTCATTCATAGTTAAAGACAGTAGAGGTTGGCGTCACGGTCAGTGTAAGTTAGTGTTGTGTTCATTCATAGTTAAAGACAGTAGAGGTTGGCGTTACGGTCAGTGTAAGTTAGTGTTGTGTTCATTCATAGTTAAAGACAGTAGAGGTTGGCGTCACGGTCTGTGTAAGTTAGTGTTGTGTTCATTCATAGTTATATGCCGTATTTGCTATCGCGTTCCGCTCTGAGCCTTATGAGATATAGTATCTCCTATGATACCTAATGTATCTCCCACGAACAAAAAATACATGCACCACACCTGTATGGGGCTCCGCCCCCATGGAGGCACCGCCCATATAGCAGTGACTCTGGTCACCACACATCCTTCCTCTATTTTCGTCCCAGCGTACTTGGATGCGTGCACCGTACGATAACTAGTAGGATGAAAAGATCAGAGTCATAATGTTGGAAGCTTACCGGAGGTTGCTGGCCCCTGGCATCTTCGACGCATGTTTTCGGCGACACGACGGGCCTGTGTTGATGTTCCTCGTTTGATGACAGCACATCGAGGTTCAGCTGTACAAGACTGGCTGTCGGGCCAGCTTGTACTCAGGTAGGCCCTGTGTCTTCAGGCATGGGTATTAGTGTTAGTAATGCTGGTTTGTTTTGTTAACACAACCATGTTGTGTGTTGGCGCCGGGGGCAGGATGGTTTGGTGAACGTTCTCTGCAGGGAACGGTTTCCAAGCTGTCTTGGGCGTGCTGCTAAAACATCTAATGCTATGCTACATGCTATCGCTAATGCCGCATGCTATTACTACTGCTAATTGCTATGCTGTTTTAATGTCTCCGCCGTGAGATGTTGTCACTCTCCCTCCTCTTGCCCGGTTCATCAATGAAGGTCAGTCGGTAGCTGTTGTGGGTTTTTTTGCTGAGTCCTGTTTACCTTTTTCGGGTAAATGGGTTGACAACAGGGTAGGCCGTGGCTAGGTTGCCTAGCCAGGTATTTTACCTTGTGTTCCGGCGGGGTTTGTTGAACGGTGTTCCCATCTGGGTTGGCGTCGGGTAGTGGGGCTATGGGTCCAGCCGACATGGTAAACATGTTGCGTGTCTGTGCACAGGCAATTGTTGTCTTGGGTCCCACATCGCCTGGCGCTAGGCTGCAGTAGTATAAGGACAGGGCCGCCTGGGAGAAATGTGAGGCCCTGTGCGTTTTTAGACGCGAGGCCCCCCACCTCCTGGGGCGGCCCTGTGTAGGGGGCTATTGTTTCGTTTTGTCACTCTGCTATGAGAAGGTCTGTCTTGCTACAGTTTTATCTCTTCTCAACCATTCATACTGACGGTCAATCGGTATACTGGGGGAGTAGTGTGGGGGGGGGGCTTTGTTTACCTTTTTTGGTAAATGGGCTAAACTAGGGCTGGTGTCCTGTTGTGAATATTTTGAATGAAGGCGGGACTGGTCCGTCTCCCCTTAACTTTGTGTATATGGGTTTGCTCATTCTACAGTATTTTGTGGTTTAGCTCTTTTATTCATTTAACCCTTTCATGGTGCACACCACAGTGGAGGGTGCTGTTTGCAATCACCACTGTGGCTCCGTGTTAACATCAGTCCTTTGTTTTTGATATATTGAAACAATGCCCCGCCTGGCCGACACCATGGGTGGGTCGGCCTGGCGAGTGGCTGGTGGGCTGTTAAGGCTTGTACCGCCACGGTATGGAATTGGCAACGATTAGAACTGTGTTCGAATTGCTGTTTTTTTCTATTAGAAAAATGGTGTCTGGTGGAGGGGCCTTGAGGGCCAGCCGACGTCGACACATCGCGCGAGGTTGTTGACGTTATTAGCTTTGACCCAGCCGCAAGCTATAACCGCTCAGGGTTCCCCTCTCCGCAGGGGATTTTGGTCTTCTGCTGGAGCGCGGGCGGTATTGTCCTAGGCCCTACACCGCCTCACACCGTGCAGCCAGAAGAAGAGAGAGCACGGCCTCGTCAGCGGCGATGACGGGGCCCTCGACAGGCGGCCATGTTTTTCCCCTGCCAGAGGTATCCTGGGCGTCGATTCGACAGGTGTCCACAAGGCCGACAGCCTTGGCGGCCGAGGGATCGGCCATGTAGGATGGGTTCGGCTTGAACAAACAAGCCGTCACCGTCCTGCCGCGAGCAGCCCGCTCTCCGATCGCTCCCTTCCCCAACACCAGCGGAAGAAGTGGGCTCTGATTGTTTCCTTTGGCTGCGGGCCGCGTGCCTTCGTTGATGCGCGGGCGGCCCCCCTTTTCGCTTCTCATGGGGACAGGGGCTGACACCCAGTTTATGGCTGAGCCTGGGTCTGTCCGTGAGAATGTTGTGCTGTCAAGCGGCTCCCACACCTTGATCTGTGTTGGTTGAGCCTGGTGTTACGTCTGTCAACTTAAGTGTTGTCAGCAGGGGGGCTCGAAACCTTTTGAGGCACACAGTGCGGGCTTCCCCGGCCTCGCCTTCGCCAGGCCTGGTATCATGTTGGTGCCTCCCACTCCTGAAATATTGGTAAGTGGTCGCAGCTCACATGATTTGGGGTGGTAGTAATATCACTGCAGGGCTACGGTGTGTAGGAACCCATGGGGGCCTTACACCTTGCATGTCCGGCTGCAGAACAACTCCTTCAGCATGTTCTGGAGGGGTGTTCAGTGGGGGGGCTTTTTTCATCGGAAGCCCCCCGTATCAGACCGGCCCTTTCTGTCGGGGTTCCCCCTTGGGTGCGATTGCCTCGTGGGTGGTGTCAGGGTCAGGTGTTCCGACACGGAACGCGCTCCTCGCACGGTTCCAGGTTTGGCTACGCACAGCGGGGGGACCGGGCCAACTATCTACGGTTCCTAGCGGACCTGCGCCACGTGACGGCGGGTGCGTTGGGAGTGTCGTCACATATGACTACGGCAGTATCATATGTCGAGGTGGATGGAGAGAACGCTGAGGCGGGGACTTGTGTTTACACAACCCCACCCGTTTTCAGGTTTGGTACAGACCCTATTGTCGGGGTCTCCAGCTGTGACAGCTCTGGTCAACGAGATCCAATCTCTGTGGACGAAGCAAGCCATCGTTGTGGCGTTCTCCTCCCGGTGTTCTCTGCCCGAGAAGTCGGGAGGGAGGGGTGTAAGACCCAGGCTGGACCTGTCCCATGGGAAGGTTCAGCATTTTTTGGATCGTTTCCTACCTGTTGAACACTGTCAGGTGGGGGTCTGGTTCTCCTCCATAGACCTGTAGGATGCGTATGCGCATCCCCGATCTTCCATCCTAGGGCTTACCTACGCTTCCTTTGCAGGGTTAGCGTATGAGTACCAGAGGCTGCCGTTCGGTTTTCTCTGGCTCCCCGCATCTTCACCAAGTGCGTGGAGGCCGCACTGGGGCCTCTGCGTCGTCCGGGGTTACGGAGTGTTCTGCCCTGATGACGTTCTGGTCCTTCGCGGTCAAGGTGGATCGTCAGGTCTCGTACCAGGCAGGTCTCTACCAGCCTGGGGTTGCTGTAGACTGGATGTAGAGTATTCCTCTTCCCAGTCAACGGTTGGAGGGCTATGGGCATCCATCTCAGAGCGTGTTGTCAACACGCTCGGGAGGTTCCGTCCTAGGACGGTTACGGCGCTGTCTCACGTCGCGTTTTCACCGACGCCTCCCTCGCTGGTGATGCGTCGGGCCAACGCAGTAGGGGGCAGCTGGCAAACCATGCTACCCGGTCTGCGCTACGTTCAATGTGTTGGTGTTGAAAGCGGTCCTTCTGGTCCACAAATGGTGTTGATCAGGACGGACGATACGAAGTCAGTGTCGTGTATCGACAGACAGGGAGGAGTACGCTCCCCCTGTCTGCACCAGGCGGCGGGCGGCTGGCTATGGGCGTCCTCCATCTGCGCGGCCTGAGGGCTCCCCACATCCCCGGCAGGGAGAATGTGGGTGCAGGTGTACTGTCGCGGGGCGGCCCTCATCCTGACGGGTGAGGATTGCGTCTGGACATGGTCAGGCAGGTCTGGGACCGATGCCGTGCTGCCAGGGATTCTTCCCCATAGATCTGTTAGGTCAGTTGTTGGGACGGGTACGTTGAGGGGCGCAGGTTCTTGATCCTGATGGTGTTACCATCTGGAATGCGCATGCTCCCTCCACTGTCGCGCTTACGCGGGCAGATGACGTATGTTCCAAGTGTGGTGTAAGGCGGGGGGCCGGGACTCAGTCTCCTGCCCCCTGGATGCTGTCCTTAGTTACCTCCAGTCTCTCCTTGATAGACTGTCGGCTTCGACGGTGAGGGTATATGCAGCAGCTATATCCTCCTATCATGAGGGGTTTGAGGGGATGTCTTGTTCAGCCACCCTCTTGTGAAGCGTTTCCTGCTTGGCGCTCCGCTTACGCGGGCAGATGACGTATGTTCCAAGTGTGGTGTAAGGCGGGGGGCCGGGACTCAGTCTTCTGCCCCCTGGATGCTGTCCTTAGTTACCTCCAGTCTCTCCTTGATAGACTGTCGGCTTCGACGGTGAGGGTATATGCAGCAGCTATATCCTCCTATCATGAGGGGTTTGAGGGGATGTCTTGTTCAGCCACCCTCTTGTGAAGCGTTTCCTGCTTGGCGCTCGACGCGTTAAGCCGGTGCAACGCTCCTTGGCTCCGACTTGGGATCTTCAATTGGTCCTCGGTCGGTTGTCCTTGGCCCCGTTTGAGCCGCTCGAGCAGGCGCCGTTGGGACAGCTGTCCTTCAAGACCGCGTTCCTTCTGGCTGTCACTTCCGCTAAACGCGTAGGTGAGCTCTGTGCTCTCTCGGTACGTCCAGAGTGCCTGTCTTTTCGGACCGATTGCGGTGTCACTCTGCGACCTAATCCTGCTTTCGTGCCTAAGAATATCCGGATTTCCTTCCGCTCCCGGGATATTGTGGTTCAGGCGTTTCGTCCTCCTCCTCACACTAGTGAGTTAGATGCGGGCCTTCACCTGTCATGTCCAGTCCGTGCTTGGGGATTTACCTCGGCCGTACTCAGGATTTCAGGGTTACCGACCAGCTTTTTGTCTGTTACGG
Source organism: Notolepis coatsorum (assembly GCF_963971535.1). Classification (NCBI taxonomy): domain Eukaryota; kingdom Metazoa; phylum Chordata; class Actinopteri; order Aulopiformes; family Paralepididae; genus Notolepis; species Notolepis coatsorum. Next base: position 69,985,471 of record NC_140179.1, read on the forward strand.
TGGGGCTCGTGCTGGTAAGGCACTGTCGGAGCAGCGCCTGTCCCATTGGTTGTGCGAGGGTGTTACCCTCTGCTACACGTTGGCTGGGCAGGATCCCCCTGGGGGCGTCAGGGCGCACTCCGCTCGTGGGGTGGCTGCCTCTGCCGCTCTCCTGGGTGGGGCCTCGGTGGAGGCCATCTGTGCTGCAGCTTCATGGTCCTCCCCGGGCTCCTTTGTAATGTTTTTCCTCATGGACATGACCGGGGGTTCTGTCTCCCAGGCCGTTCTGGGGTCTGTGGCCTTTCCTGCTTCCCGTCCTTTGGTCGGGTAGCAGGAGTGTATGGGTATGGGCCACAGTGTGTTGAGTCACACGTGGTTCCGCCTGTACGGTGTGTTCAAGGGGTTCTAGTTTCCCTCTTGTTCGCATTCAGGTGGAGTTGACTGCGCCCCCCCTTCATTAGGGAGGATGGGGTGACAGGGCTCCCCGCACCCCTTGATGTGGGCTTACGGGTCCTCAGGGGGTACATTTGTCGGGCTTCGCGTCCGCTCTTCCCCATATCTCATAAGGCTCAGAGCGGAACGCGATAGCAAATACGGCATATAACGGTAGGTTATGTAGATAACCTAGTTATATTAGTATTGGCTGAGCGTTCCGCTCTGCGCGGCCCTGAGTTCCCTCTTGAGGAATCTTTTCCTGGGACGGGTTTTTTGGCGAGGAAGGATGTGTGGTGACCAGAGTCACTGCTATATGGGCGGTGCCACCATGGGGGCGGAGCCCCATACAGGTGTGGTGCATGTATTTTTTGTTCGTGGGAGATACATTAGGTATCATAGGAGATAGTATATCTCATAAGGCTCAGAGCGGAACGCTCAGCCAATACTAATATAACTAGGTTATCTACATAACCTACCGTTAAAGACAGTAGAGGTTGAGTATGTTTTTTTTTTAACAAATGTTTTTTATTTTCCCTTTTTTTACATGAAACAAGATAAACAATACAGTAACAGTAATAATCAACGATGAATCACAGGACAATAACAGAAATAATAATAACAATAATGACAGTCCAGTAATTAAATCAGAATGAAACAAACAACACACTGCAGCACCCACTCTCCACACTTTAGATCACCTAAACACACTTTATATTTATTGGTAAAGGATTTGCACTACAACTCGTACACCTTACTGTAAATTGTACCTAAATTGTACCTCATCCAATTTCTGCTTTGCACTATATAGTATTGTATATTAGTACATTGCATAGTATATTGTATATTGTATGGTAACTCAGTTACTTCTATTCTGCATCGAACATTGTACATATGTCTATACTGAACACTGTGACCTCTATTTTTACTTCTATTTTACATGCTATACTATTTTATTTCATACTTATCTTGTCTAGCACAGTCTCTGGAGCGTAACAGTAAGAAGCATTTTGTATAAAAGTATTCTGTACTTCTGTATGACAACAATGTATGCCTTTCTAATGTTAAATGATAAATGATTAAATGATACACACTGAAATCTACGCTCTCTCATCCTGCTTTCCACAACTCCTATACTTCCTGAGTAACGCGCCCAACACTGCTTAATGGTTGTTTAAATATTTTACATGTTTTGATGTGGTGCATAAGCAGCATATTAAGATGACTGCGTTTCTTGAACAGCTGATAACTGCATAAGCAGCACATTAAGATGAGTTACCAACAGCGTGTTTCTTGACAGCAGAGTGGCGCGTTTCGTGACTCAGGAAGCGAGCGCTCTGCGCTGCAACACAGCGGCGAGCGGCAGCGGCAGCGATAAGGGGGGCGGGTCACGTGGGGGTCGCGGCCAATCAGAGAAACCCGGAAACCGAACTCCGTTGCGGAAAGTATACATGCGGCGGGCGTACCCATCTGTTTACGTTTACATACTGGGTAACTATGGAACTATGGGGGTAGAGTAACCCCAAATGTAACTGAGTAATGTGATTAAGTTGCAGAGTTCGAGTGTTCCGGTGGACTACATCACAGATTGCAAATATTTATTTTTTATCCACTTTTTCTTCCCATTTTCAATTTTTCTCCCATCCCTCCCCTGTCTTGAACGTTGCTAGACTATGCCTCACACTGGTCAGCTGTAGTGAGGATAGAAGCCTTGCATCACGTGTCCCCTCCGGTACACGAGGAGGCAGCTGTCGCATCTTTTCACCGCAGCAGCTTGAACTCTCAGTGGCGAGGAGTAACGCGTGGGAGGCTCACGCTGCCCCCGCTACTTCCTGCTTCTGTCGCACCGGCGTCACCAAACCGACCTGCAGGAGTCGCTGTCCACAACGTCAAATCCCCACCCACCGGCTTTCCCACCCTCTAACACTTGCCAATTGTGTTAGTATGACGGTAGCAATGCCGAGAGCTGGGCTCGATACCAGCATCTCCTGCGTTAGAGGCGAGTGTCTTGCCCACTGCGCCAATCAGCCGCCCTACAGATTGCAATTTGAAGTGGTATTATTCAAATATTATTCAGTGATCTCTTAACGAATTACCATTTAAAAGTAACACTTTGATCTCTCTGTGCTCTTTCTGTCATTACCTGCGGCTCTGCTGACATTATGAGCCTCTATTTAGTTTTGATTGACCCATCTATAACAAGAATATCTGACCCTGCAACTACCTGTTATGAGAACGCATGGGGGAGGTGTTATTTCTTTGTGTGTGTTTCTATGTCTCCTTGAGTGCGTGTGTACCCGTGCACGCGCGTGCACGCGTGTGTGTGTGTACACGTGCATATGTCTGTCTGCTTGTCTGTCTATGTGTGTGCATGTGTGTGTATGTTCTCAACCCAGTAGATGCTCTGATTCCAAGCTCCTTGTATTAGCATGCAGCTCAAGATGCAACCTTGCTCACACATTCAATTTGTGTGTATGTGTGTGTGTGTGTGTGTGTGTGTGTGTGTGTGTGTGTGTGTGTGTGTGTGTGTGTGTGTGTGTGTGTGTGTGTGTGTGTGTGTGTGTGTGTGTGTGTGTGTGTGTGTGTGTGTGTCTGTGTGTGTGTGTGTGTGCGCACGCTCTGTCTCCCAGCTGATATTCACTCTTGCATTAGCAAGCAGCTTGCAGCATTCGCACATTCAATGTGTGTGTGTGTGTGTGTGTGTGTGTGTGTGTGTGTGTGTGTGTGTGTGTGTGTGTGTGTGTGTGTGTGTGTGTGTGTGTGTGTGTGTGTGTGTGTGTGTGTGTGTACAGTATGTGCACGTGTGTGCTTACATTCATGTCTTGCGTGCTTGTGTCCATACCTATCACAAGCCAAAGGGGTCGTAATGCCCAAAATAACAGTACACATTCCATTTACATGTTACATGAGTGCATGTGCATTGCATGCATGTGTGTCTGTTTGAGTATATACAGGTTTATGAACGTGTGTGTGTGTGTATGTATCTGTATATGTGTGTGTGCGTGTGCTTGTGCGTCTGTGCGTGTGTGTGTGTGTGTGTGTGTGTGTGTGTGTGTGTGTGTGTGTGTGTGTGTGTGTGTGTGTGTGTGTGTGTGTGTGTGTGTGTGTGTGTGTGTGTGTGTGTGTGTGTGTGTGTGTGTGTGTGTGTGTGTGTGTGTGTGTGTGTGTGTGTACTGCAGGTGGACAGCAGAGGCTGTCAGTGGAGCCAAACAGAGAGGAGAGATCTGAGAGTGTAAACTGAATCTATGACTCCATCTGCAGGAGAGAGCGATATAGAGGGAGAGAGAGAGAGGGGGAGAGAGAGAGAGAGAGAGTATGTGTCCCACTGAGCAATTCTTTATCTAAATATGGTACATAACCGGCTGGGTTAAAATCGGGCAACATTTTATATAAAAAAGTTTAGAATGTAAAGGTTTAGTAGATGTCTAGATCACACCTAGCTGTTGTTTCAATGGAATTTCAATGGCTATATGTTTAAATATATACTTAAATTACATACAATTATGTTTAATCAACGGCTAAGCTATGATTTTAACCAAATGTAACCAGATTTATAGTCTATAGTAAAAACTGTTTAGATGCCACCATTTGAAATGAGATGCATGTAGACGGCTCACCTTTAAGAATTGAGATGGGCATCTAAACAGCATCTATTGAACATTTCAACCACAGCAAAATATGATTAAAGACAACCCATTTCAATAAATATGTACTAAAATACTATATATTTTTTTGGACAGCAGCAAAACTATTTTCTTCAAAACACTGGCCCTCAATGACTGAATTTTCACAATTAATTTAGAGGAATTAGTTTTGACAATGATGGTCACAATAATCACAAAACAACTCACATGAATTTCACAGGAACACAGCACAACCAGCAGTAGAATGTATCACTTTCAGTAGTGTGAGTATAATTTTAAAGGGAAGTGATTAGTGTGCGGTCATGTAAAGACAAAAGTACAATTAAGTTATATAGCTATCGGACACCTGTGATACTCTTAAAGTCCCCATGAAACGGCTAGCAGAATGCTATTTGATTCCACATATTTATGTGTTTCCTGTAAAAACAGGAAACTAGGGAGGGACTTGTTGTGGATATTGATTGGAATTTATAGTAGCCAATAGTGCTGAATGTGCATTAGCTAGCAAGCAAATGTTAGCAACACAGGTTAGCAACATTACGTAGGGTGACCAAACGTCCTCTTTTGCCCGGACATGTCCTGTTTTCACACCCTGTCCAGGTTTTTTTCTAAATTCATGAAAATGTCCGGGTTTCATTGTTTTTAACAGGACCGTTAAAATGACTGGTGCATTGCACAGAATACTACGGTACTCTGTTGCGTGTGATGTAATCCCAGAGAAGACTGCATGGTTTTTGCTTATGATACAATCATAAGTGTAATAAATTCATTTTGTACACTAATTGCAAGTTATGCAAATGTAACAAATCCGAAACTGCATAGTGCACTTTTAAATTAGTATCTTTGTGAGGTTACTGTTTTATAATTTACATTACATTGAAAAGATACAAAAATTATATTTTTTAAAGCTGGATTTTCTAATACAGAAGAGGTATTATTTAGAACATTAATTCTTATTTGTTTTTATTTATTTTGTCCAGTAAGACTTGAAAATAGTTATTATTTATTATAGGTTGATTTTTAAGTTATTTTTGTACCAGAGATTTGTCAGAGAGATCACTTTAGGCATAATAAAGCATGTTGAGTAACTTTGGTTATAGAGATATATTATTTTGTTATATAAAAATAATATAGGGGAGCTCCAGTAGCTCACCGCGTACCTCGGACGCTATTTCGGCGTCGGGGACAACCGTGCGCGTCACGGATCTGGGGTACACGAGTTCGACTCCCGGACTCGCCATATTTTCTCAGAGTGTCTTTCCCCCGATCTATACCCCATTCAACCTGCTTCTGTCGGTCGTGCTTGACCAGAAAAAGCGATAAACGCTAAAAGAACCAGCTGACTGGTCAAAGTTTAAAAAAAATAATAATAATAATATAAATAATAATTTTCTATCCATACAGAGGAGGCATACTTTAAATATATAAAAATTATAAGGCACCTTTGAGTAAACTTCAAGTATCATTTAAGTATCTTGAGGCTGGAGGCAGACTGTCCTCTTTTTTGGAAATCACAATATGGTCACCTGTAGGAGTGCGGAACAAACAGACTGCCAGGTATTGGATGCAATACACGTGAAGTGCAATGTTTACTTCCACCTCCTTAATCTAATACGTCATCACGTCAACCTCCTTGATCTAATACGTCATCACGTCAACCTCCTTGATCTAATACGTCATCACGTCAACCCGTGTGACTACATACACAACATCAACTCCCCTCCTCTACTCCCTGTACACACATGACTGCGTAGCACAGCGGAACAACAACACCATCATCAAATTTGCTGATGACACAGTAGTGGTGGGCCTGATCTCTGCCAACGACGAAAGGGCCTACCTGGAAGAGGTAGAGAACCTGTCACAGTGGTGTCAGGAGAACTGCCTCTCCCTGAACGTCAGCAAAACAAAAGAGATGATTGTGGACTTCAGGAGGTCGGGGGTCAAGGACTACAGCCCCCTCAGCATCGACGGGGCACCGGTTGAGAGAGTGAACAGTTTCAAGTACCTTGGAGCCCACATATCCGAGGACTTGACATGGACCACACACATTGACAGTGTTGTGAAGAAGGCACGACAACGCCTCTACTTCCTCAGGCGCCTAAGGAAGTTCCAAGTCAGTCAGAAGATCCTTAGGAACTTCTACTCATGTACAATAGAGAGCATCCTGACCGGCAACATCACCTCCTGGTTTGGGAATAGCACTGCACAAGACCGTAGCAGACTACAAAGAGTGACACGTTCAGCCGAACGCACAATTGGAGGGGGGCTTCCCACCCTCCAGAACATTTACAACAAGCGGTGCAAGGGAAAGGCTAAGAGAATTATTAAGGACTCGAGCCACCCGAACAACTGCCTCTTTGAACTGCTGCGGTCAGGCAAGCGATACCGGAGTCTTAAGGCGAGCACAGAAAGACTCAGAAGAAGCTTCTATCCCCAGGCCATCAGGCTGCTAAACGAACAATAAACACTATGCAACAACCATCAAATGCACACAGCACACACACCCACACGCACACACTCACTCAAACAAACAACACACTGCAGCACCCACTCTCCACACTTTAGATCACACAAACACACTTTACACTTTATATTTATTGATAAAGGATTTGCACTACAACTCGTACACCTACTGTGAATTGTACCTAAATTGCACCTCGTCCCATTTCTGCCTTGCACTATATAGTATTGTATATTAGTACACTGCACAGTATTGTATATTGTATGGTAACTACGTCTATTCTGCATCGAACATTGTACATATGTCTAAACTGAACACTGTGACCTCATTTTTTTACTTCTAATTTTACTATGTTATTTTATTTCATACTTATCTTGTCTTGCACAGTCTCTGGAGCGTAACAGTAAGAAGCATTTTGTATAAAAGTATTCTGTACTTCTGTATGACAAATATTAAAGAAACTTGAAACTTGAACTTGAACAATGCCCTCTAACCACACTCTGTGCATAACATTGAACATGGATGTGACAGAATGTGAATGTGAATTCTATTGTCCATTATTGTCCCCTACATGCGACCCCCCAGAATTCACAAGAACTGGCAGCATGAGCCATTGAGGACCTCGTAAAATCCTGCCGAAACGGCTTTGGGTGTACAGAGTCTGTGTAGCGACGGACCAGTGACCACCAGAGGGTGGCCTGAGGACTTAACGGCCAGGGGGAAACCCTGTGTCATGGTGGAACCCGTAGACCCCGGAGGGTGGTCTGAGGTTTTGATGGCCGGAGGGCGGCCTGAGCTACAGGACCCGGACGGTCCAGGTCCACATGAGCTGGTTTCAGACAGTCCACTGAAATGTGGTCCGGTTTCCCTCCTATTTTGACTACAAATGACTTGTCCCCTGTTTCCAGAACACGAAAAGGCCCCTCATATGGTGGCCGTAGTGGGGACCGATGGGCATCATGGCGGACAAAGACGTACTTTGCTGTATTGAGATCAGGTGGAATATAAGCCTGGGGCACAATGTGCTGTGACGTAGGCACCGGCCTAAATACCTTGGCATTGTCCAGAAAAACAGACCGTTGGTGTCCAACAGACCAAGGCGTTGTGGTGTTGGGTATGAAATCCCCAGTGACTCACAATGGCTGCCCATAAACCAGTTCGGCTAAGGAGGACTGAAGATCTTCCTTAGGGGCTGATCGGAGGCCCAGCATGATCCACAAAGTCTGTCAACCCACCCATTGTCCCGGAGACTGGCCCTGAATGCGGCCTTCATTGACCTATGAAACCTCTCGTACAGTCCATTGGCTTGAGGGTGATAAGCTGTTGTGCGGTGCTGCTTCACCCCGAGACCCTGGGCCACAGCATTCCAGAGCTCCGATGTGAACTGAGGCCCCCGGTCGGAGGTTATGTCCGATGGAGCACCAAAACGGGCAACCCAGGTGCCGATGAATGCTCGTGCAATGTCGGCAGATGTAGTTGAAGACAGCGGAATGGCCTCTGGCCAACGAGTCGTCCTGTCAATCATGGTAAGGAGGTGGGTGCAACCGTGTGATGGCGGCAGTGGCCCAACCAAGTCTATGTGCACATGATCAAACCGCCTTCCAGGCACATTGAAAGGGGTTAGTGGGGCCTTGGTGTGGCGGTGCACCTTGGCCTGTTGACACTCCAGACAAGCATTAGCCCAATCTCGAACATCCTTTTTAAGACCGTGCCAGACGAACTTGGCTGCCACCAACTGCTGAGACGGTTTCCTGCCCGGGTGAGAAAGGCAGTGAAGGGCGTCGAAAACCGGCTTTGGGTGTACAGAGTCTGTGTAGCGACGGACCAGTGACCACCAGATGGTGGCCTGAGGACTTAACGGCCAGGGGGAAACCCTGTGTCATGGTGGAACCCGTAGACCCCGGAGGGTGGTCTGAGGTTTTGATGGCCGGAGGGCGGCCTGAGCTACAGGACCCGGACGGTCCAGGTCCACATGAGCTGGTTTCAGACAGTCCACTGAAATGTGGTCCGGTTTCCCTCCTATTTTGACTACAAATGACTTGTCCCCTGTTTCCAGAACACGAAAAGGCCCCTCATATGGTGGCCGTAGTGGGGACCAATGGGCATCATGGCGGACAAAGACGTACTTTGCTGTATTGAGATCAGGTGGAATATAAGCCTGGGGCACAATGTGCTGTGACGTAGGCACCGGCCTAAATACCTTGGCATTGTCCAGAAAAACAGACCGTTGGTGTCCAACAGACCAAGGCGTTGTGGTGTTGGGTATGAAATCCCCAGTGACTCACAATGGCTGCCCATAAACCAGTTCGGCTAAGGAGGACTGAAGATCTTCCTTAGGGGCTGATCGGAGGCCCAGCATGATCCACAAAGTCTGTCAACCCACCCATTGTCCCGGAGACTGGCCCTGAATGCGGCCTTCATTGACCTATGAAACCTCTCGTACAGTCCATTGGCTTGAGGGTGATAAGCTGTTGTGCGGTGCTGCTTCACCCCGAGACCCTGGGCCACAGCATTCCAGAGCTCCGATGTGAACTGAGGCCCCCGGTCGGAGGTTATGTCCGATGGAGCACCAAAACGGGCAACCCAGGTGCCGATGAATGCTCGTGCAATGTCGGCAGATGTAGTTGAAGACAGCGGAATGGCCTCTGGCCAACGAGTCGTCCTGTCAATCATGGTAAGGAGGTGGGTGCAACCGTGTGATGGCGGCAGTGGCCCAACCAAGTCTATGTGCACATGATCAAACCGCCTTCCAGGCACATTGAAAGGGGTTAGTGGGGCCTTGGTGTGGCGGTGCACCTTGGCCTGTTGACACTCCAGACAAGCATTAGCCCAATCTCGACCATCCTTTTTAAGACCGTGCCAGACGAACTTGGCTGCCACCAACTGCTGAGACGGTTTCCTGCCCGGGTGAGAAAGGCAGTGAAGGGCGTCGAAAACCTGCCGCCTCCAAATGGCAGGGAGAACAGGGCGAGGCTGCCCAAGTGAGATGTCACACAGGAGCGTGGAACCAGTGTCATTAAAAGAGATGTCCACCAACTGAAGACCTGTATCGGTGGTCCTACATGCCTGGATGTCCTTGTCAGAAAGTTGATCGGCTGCCATCTGTGCATAATCAATCCCGAGGTGGACCGTACTGATGATAGCACGAAAGAGGCAGTCGGCGACAGGGTTGTTCTTCCCGGCAACATGTTGGATGTCTGTTGTAAACTCTGAGATGGAGGACAACTGGCGTTGTTGGTGAGCGGACCATGGCTCTGAGACCTTGGCCATAGCAAAGGTCAACGGTTTGTGATCGACAAATGCTGTGAATGGTCGGCCCTCCAACAGGAAACGGAAATGCCGTACCGCAAGATAAGGGCTGAGGAGCTCCCAGTCAAAGGTGCTGTAATTGCGCTCACTAGCTCTGAGCTGCAGACTAAAAAAGGCGAGGGGTTGCCAATGACCATTGACTAGCTGCTCATACACTGCCCCAACAGCATAATCCGATGCGTCGGTTGTGAGAGCGATCGGCGCCTCAGGTAATGGGTGCGCCAACATGGCCTAGCTAGGGATTTCTTGGTGTTTTTAAAAGCTCCATCCATCTCCTCTGTCCAAGTGAGAGTGAGCTTAGCAGGTTTGCCCTTGAGTTCCTCGTAGAGGGGCTGCATGAGCTGGGCTGCCCAAGGCACAAAGCGATGGTAAAAATTCACCATACCCAAAAATTCCTGTAGTGCCCGGATGGTGGGGGGCTGCGGAAACTCGCTCACAGCCTGCACTTTCTACATTATGCAACATTAGTAACGTTAGCTGCAAGCTAGCAATATGTCATTCTAGAAGGCATTTCATTGGACGCAAAATTAATATACGCCCCGTGTGCTGGATGACTTCCTGCCCTGGGCAGTGCAGTTGCCAAACCAGGCAGTGATGTTCCCAGTCAGGATTCTCTCCACAGCCCCAGAGTAGAAGGACTGGAGTATCTTCAGAAATAAAGCACCATACAGAAAAGGAAACTCTCCTCTTTCTTCCCTACATTACTGCATGACGGATCGCTACATTATGTTGATCCACCACAATAGTACACATTAAATAGCTTACATAAGTCTAACCAGCTAGCACTAACGTTAGTTTTTTTTGTTTAGAAAAAGCTCACGCCAACTTGTGAGGCTGTACTGTAACTGAGTAGCGAGACTAAACAAAAAAGACTAAATTGAAATTAAACAAAAAAGACTCAAATGTAAATGCTCAGACCTGTAATTGACTAAAACAGTGACTAAATATGATGAAAACTATAAAGGGCATTTGAGACATGACTAAGACTAAAACAAAAACAAAAAAATAGCTGATGAAATTAACACTGCCTTCTCGTCATTGTTAGAGATCAGGCCCACCACCACGTGTCGTCCGCTAACTTCACTATGCAGTTGGAGCTGAACCTGGTCACACAATCATGTGTGTACAGCGAATACAGCAGGGGGCCGAGGACACAGCCCTGGGGGGACCCGATGCTCAGGGTGATGGAGTTGGAGGTGTGTCCACCCACTCTGACCACCTCTTCAGTCTTCGTGGGGACGATACTGTTAGCTAGTGTTGCTATGAAGCTAACAACAGTATCCGGAAACTCACTGACATTGCTGGAACTTGATTGGAACATGTCCCAGTCGACATCATCCATTGCGTCCTGTAACGTGGCCTCTGATTGCTCGGACCACCATGTCACTTCTTGCGTCACCACCGCTTCACATGCTCTTTGTTTATATCCCGGCATCAGGAAAATGGTGTCGTGGTCAGATTTCAAGATTCAAGAGGTTTATTTGTCACATACATACCAGGGCATACAGTGAAATTCCGCTGTCTTCAACTACATCTGCCGACATTGCACGAGCATTCATCGGCACCTGGGTTGCCCGTTTTGGTGCTCCATCGGACATAACCTCCGACCGGGGGCCTCAGTTCACATCGGAGCTCTGGAATGCTGTGGCCCAGGGTCTCGGGGTGAACGGTCTGTTGAGTCTGAACTTACTAGCATGACTATGTGGTAGTTCTATTTACTACAACATATGACGTGTATGACTGCTTTGTATTTCTGCAAGAGGTTTATTTGTCACATACATACCAGGGCATACAGTGAAATGCGGGTGGTCATGCCCGCATCGATTGTGCAATAATACAATAATAAAATAGACGTAAAAAACTGGTAATAAGAAGACATAAGATGTGCATGATAAAATAGACATGCTAAATTCCTGAGAAGGCACTGGTTCCTATGTACACTACTATACAATATACAATTTGAACTCATTATGCTATACTTACTATATCTAAACTATACTATACAAGAACCACATCTGTTCTTTCCTTAAAGTGACTTTTATATTCCTCATTCCTTTGAAGTGACTTTTCCATTTAGTTTAAAGTGACATTTTGTTTAAGCGATTGCATGTGTGTGTGTGTGTGTGTGTGTGTGTGTGTGTGTGTGTGTGTGTGTGTGTGTGTGTGTGTGTGTGTGTGTGTGTGCGTGCATGGCCGCCTAGTTATAGTTGAAAGTGGGGGTGCAAGATTTTTTTTTTTTCTTTAATTTCTTTTTTTAATATTTTTTTTTTGACAGGCAAGGTGTGGTTTGGAGGGGGTCCGGCACGACCCCCTCCATGGCAGATTTTTTTTTAAATTTAATGAACCTGTACGTGCAATTTCCTGCAATATAGAGCCACCACTAGACCCCTGGCCCTTCTATCCTCTTTGTTTTACTGTGTCCTACCAGTTTTTATTTTATTTATTTATACTTTCATTGCTTTATTATGTTTTTAATCCTATATCTTGCACCATACTGTTTGTTTTTGTTGCTTTCATTGCTTTGCTATGTTTTCTTTCTTTCTTTTAATCTTATACCTTGCCTCACACTAATTTGTTTTTATCAACTTGCTTGTGAAGCACTTTGGTGTCAGCTGCCGCTGCCTGGAAATGTGCTATACAAATAAAACTGACTTGACTTGACTTGACTTCAATCTTGACCAATAAAGCTGCTCTTTTCACTATAAAACTCAGTTTATATTGCAGTATGATAGCCAATTACTATAATAATAATATATTAATATATATATATACTATACACTGTATATTGATTTTTCGCTCATTCATTTTTATTAAATCAATCTCCTTTCAAATAGGCCAAGTTTTAATAAGAAAGAGAAAAAAGATATATTTCCATTACCTGTAAATCGTGTGTCTCTTTCTCTCCTTCTCTGCCTCCTCCCTGAGTCTGCAGTGCACAATCATGACATCGATCTCAAAAAAAAAAAAAAAGTAAAAAAAAAATGGAGGCCCCTCGTCACTATAGGCCCACGGGCCGCGGCCGTCGTTAATCCGGCCCTGCTCGTCTGCCATATAGATAGCGTTAACGTTTGCAAATGAAGTCAACGTCATCCAGCTCACACCACATATCTAGATAACGTTAGCTAGCGGCTAGCACTAAAGCTAACGCCAACCAGAGAGGGAAACGTTATTATTATTTATTCGAGGAAACCGTATGACCAGATCGCAATTCGGGACCGTGAAACACTTTTATTGTATTGCGTGGTAGAACCGTAGAAGTTCTACTACCACTCAATAGTAACTTATGTCTAACATAATCCTTTTATTTGAACAACTTACTGGAAAAGCCTGCCTGCCTGGTCTGCCACCAATATTATGACACACTCTGTGCGCTTTGATATTTACACTCAGCCTACCTGCAGCCAGACTGCAGCGCTGTGAGCCAAAAGGTCTACGCGCTGGAGATGGGAGGCACTGGATCAAACCATAATGGGGCAGGGGGGGGGGGGTTCGCAATCTTTGGAAACTTAAAAACTTGTTATTAAGTGTCATTGCGTATTATTAATTTGATTGAAATTACGTAGTTATGGTTAGATAATATTGATATATTGGGGGGGGATATATCAATGATCAAAAAGTGAGGGAGCAAAGAGACAAGCTTGCTCCCCCAAGTTCAATACTGGTAGAGCACCCGCTTCGCCTGCTCAATTACGTAGGCGCCTATGTGTGCGTGTGCGTATGTGTACTTGTGTGTGGAGAGTTCAGTGTTCAGTGCTCTGATGGCGTGGGGAAAGAAGCTGAGACGAAGTCTCTCTGTCCTCGTTGTGTGTGTACGGAGGGAACGGGAGCGCTTTGTAACCTCGCTTGAATGGAGTATAGCAATGGTCCAAAGCTTTCCCTCCCCTGGTGGTGCATGAAATATGTTGGAAGAAGTTTGGCACAACATTTTTTATATTTGCCTTATTGAAGTCGCCAGCCACCACCATGGGCGCGTCTGGATTTTGATCTGATACCGACCTAACGTATCCTGAAGGTCCGCTAGTGCCCTGCCGGTATTGGCTTGAGGTGGAATGTAGACGGCTGTGATGATGAGGGCTGTGAATGACCAGGGTTGATAATAAGGACGGCATAAAATGGACAGATGTTCCAGGTCCTGCGAGCAAGAACGGGAGATCTCGATCTCCTTGGGGCTGCACCATTTGTTGTTGGTAAGGAAGCAGACCGCACCGCCTTTGAACTTTCCAGACTCTTCCATTCTGTCCGCACGGAAAACAGAGAATTCAGTACATTTATATAGCGCTACATTTATATAGTGCTTTTCTAGACACTCAAAGCGCTCCCCACAATGTAGGGTGGAAATTGCCTCCTTCACCACCACTGGTAGCACCCAACCTTGGGCTATGCAGGCTCAATGGCTGCCATACACTGGCACCCGGGACACATCACACTGAACGCTCAGGAGACAGGGATTGATATCAGCAAATTAAGGGGAAGGGATGATTAGGTGGCCTTGATGTCAGAGACCTGATTGGGAATTTGGCCAGGAATGTTGGGGAACCCCCTTACTCTTTGCATTAAGCGCCCTGGGTTGTTTAACGACCAAATTCAGTCAGGACCTCAGTTTAGCATCTCATCCGAAAGACGGCACTCGCAGCTGTACGATGTCCCTCCCAATGTAACAGGGGCATTGTTACTGACTAGTCCAGAGGACAGAGTGCCCCTTGCTGGACAACAATACCACTTTCCGACAACGGCCTTGACCGGGGCTCAAACCGGTGATCTTCCGATCATGAGTCTGGAGCTCTACTCATGTAGCCACGCTGCCGGACAAGAATCCGAGAAGGATTCGGATGGGCAGATGGCTTGATCCAGCGTGAGAGGGGCAGTGTTGGTGTGACCGATCGTATGTTACTCCTTCTGCGTTGTGTTAAATGTCGATGCCCAGAGGGAGTTTCAAACACGGGTCTCCCACGCCGTGGGCGACAACATAGACCGCAGCACTAAGAGGTGAATTCACTCCTGGGTACCGTATCTATGTGTCTTTTAACCCAGTTATGGGGAAGTGAGTTTAACTCGCTCCACAGTCACTTCACAACACACACGTACATCGTGACTGTGGATATTACTCACAGACCTCCGTTACATTGGGAAAGTTCATTTTCTACATGAACTAGTTCAGTTCACAGTTCATAATTCAACCTTGTTAACTAAAGTTCATGGTTTCAAAAATGAACTAGTTTATAGTTATCTTTTTCATTACGTTGCTGCAAGCTATTATTTGTCAAAAATGATTGCCACAACCCATATAGAACCACAGACAGCAATCAGAATACTGGCATTTCCATCACACTGTGATTATTTATCAGTGTTTCCTTAAAGGGGCGGCCCGCGTCGCGTGTAACGAGTCTCTCTCTCCGCGCGCAACATGGTGTGTGTGTGTGTGTGTGTGTGTGTGTGTGTGTGTGTGTGTGTGTGTGTGTGTGTGTGTGTGTGTGTGTGTGTGCGTGGTTGTGTGTGTGCGTGGTTGTGTGTGTGTGTGTGCGCCCGTCCCAAATCTGGCACACTTTTGAACAAAGTTATACTGTGATAGAGCGCCGAGAATGAACGCATTCACAATTACGTTCATCTAGTGGAAATACAGTACTCTACGTTCAGTTCACGTTCGCCCAAAATATATCCACATGAGATTTGCACTACATTCATACCTCATTTGCCCTACCCTGAGTGTTGTACCTCATCTCATTTCTGCATTGTACCTCACTGTGTGTGTGTGTGTGTGTGTGTGTGTGTGTGTGTGTGTGTGTGTGTGTGTGTGTGTGTGTGTGTGTGTGTGTGTGTGTGTGTGTGTTCTGTATTGTGTGTGTATGGGGGGGGGGGGGTTACAGTTCACCTATTCGTGTGTGTAGGATACAGTACATATCAAGCAAATCTACCCACGTTCAAATCAAAACCGTTCTGATATATGGCTCTGGTTAAGTCTTTCATCCTGGGCCTGAATCTTTCTCTCTGCCGGTGCTGCTCTAACTGGCAGAGAATGTAAGACACAGCTGTCACACATGGGCAGACCGTCTTCCCCCCCCCCCCCCCTCTCTCTCTCTCTCTCCCCCCCCCCCTCTCTCTCTCTCTCTCCCCCCCCCCCCCCCTCTCTCTCTCTCTCTCTCTCTCTCTCTAGTTCTCTCTCTCTCCCCCCCCTATCTCTCTCTCTCTCTCCCCCCCCCCTCTCTCTCTCTCTCCCCCCCCCCCCTCTCTCTCTCTCTCTCTCTCTCTCTCTCTCTCCTCTCTCTCTCTCTCTCTCTTCCCCCCCCCTCTCTCTCTCTCTCTCACTCTCTCTCTCTCTCAAAGGTCAAATGCCCTGTCAGAAAACAGACAGACAGACGTCTGGGGAAATCTCCCTGCTCGGGTGCAAAGGGCCGTTGTTTCAGACACAAGGAGATCAGAAGAGTGGGGGGGGGGAGAGCAGGAACAATTAGGGGATGACAGAGGGAGGTAGAACATGGGTGGGGGGTAGGGATGTCCGATATTATCGGCCGACCGATATTATCGGCCGATATCGGCAGTAAAATGTGATATCGGAAAATATCGGTATCGGTTTAAAAACAAAAAAAAACAATAACAATATTTGTTATATATATCCAGTGAAATGATTAGTTACCTGAAATTATTCAGTTTTTTGGATGGGGAAACCCTGCATATATCGGTATCGGTTGATATCGGTTGATATCGGTATCGGAAATTAAGAGTTGGACAATATCGGAATATCGGTATCGGTAAAAAAGCCAATATCGAGCATCCCTAGTGGGGGGTGATAGGGGTGGAATGAAATAGAAAGGAGGAGATATGAAGAAAGGCAGAGAGATGACAGATGAAAAGAAAAAGGAAATAATAAGAATGAAGGGAAAGATGAGATGAGAGACACGAGGATGGGGCTATAGAGGAAAGTGGAAACAGATAGAGAAAAAACTGAACAGGGGGGAAAACTGTAATTTGAACATAGAATGGGAATGTAGGAGGTATGAAAGAGAGAAGTAGAGAGTAAAAGAAGGAGAAGTGGCAGAGGGGGTGATAATATCACCACATACAGTTCATATGTTATTTACATGGTTTCACATGTGTAAATGTTTCATTCTTTCACATTTTATCACACTCACGGATGTGATCAGCTGAGCAAAAAAAAACTAAAAAATTATATGACTAGTTATAATAAACTAGAAATGAAATGTGAAAGAAGTCAGAAAAATGGGGCATTTTGAGATGTGGCTTTGCTGGTTCCAGACCCATTCACACTGCTGGTTCCAGACCCAGTGACACTGCTGGTTCCAGACCCAGTCACACTGCTGTTTCCAGACCCAGTGACACTGCTGGTTCCAGACCCAGTCACACTGCTGTTTCCAGACCCATTCACACTGCTGGTTCCAGACCCATTCACACTGCTGTTTCCAGACCCAGTCACACTGCTGGTTCCAGACCCAGTCACACTGCTGTTTCCAGACCCATTCACACTGCTGGTTCCAGACCCAGTCACACTGCTGTTTCCAGACCCATTCACACTGCTCTTTCCAGACCCATTCACACTGCTGGTTCCAGACCCATTCACACTGCTGGTTCCAGACCCAGTCACACTGCTGTTTCCAGACCCATTCACACTGCTGTTTCCAGACCCAGTCACACTGCTGGTTCCAGACCCAGTCACACTGCTGTTTCCAGACCCAGTCACACTGCTGGTTCCAGACCCAGTCACACTGCTGTTTCCAGACCCAGTCACACTGCTGGTTCCAGACCCAGTCTGCATGTCCCCTTTTACACACGCAAAACCACGTCTTCCTTTTGTTACTAAGCAACACAAGCAATGCACAAGTGTTTATTTATATATCAGCTGTTAAACATGGCCCAGACTGTGGAGAGAAAGTTGTGCATAGTACTGTAGCGACCCTGGGATTGGGGCTTTAGTAGAGGGCATGTTCAGCCGGTTCGGTGTGCCAGATAGCGTTCACAGCCACCAGGGTAGACATTTCGAGTCTTTGGTTTTCAGCGTCATGTGTGAGCACCTGGGTATTCATAAGACCCGTACCACCCCTGTGTACCCACAGAGCGATGGGTTGGTGGAGAGATTTCACCGTACACTGGGTCAGCAGCTGGCCATCCTTACCTCCCAGCACCAGCGGGACTGGGACCAGCACCTGCCTTTGGTGCTCATGGCCTACCGCTCGGCAGCATACACACCCGCCCTCCTCATGATGGGGAGGGAACTGCGCCGGTGCCCTAAGCTTGATAGCAAGTGGGCGGGGCCCTGCCGGGTTTTGGAGAGACTAGGGGCGGTGGTTTATAGAGAGGTGTAGTGGTTACGTCATTGCCGTTTTTCCGCCTTCCACCCTCTGTCCAACGCAATGTATTTCCCCATTGCCCATTTCTAAATTGTCTCGTTTAAGACAAATAAAGCATGAACATTGGCATGGTGTACCTTTTCCACAATCTATAGCTCAACATGAAAATATTCGCAATTACTCATAAAAGAAAATCGCTGAATTTTATTTCAACCAGGGGGCGGAAGGTGGTGATACACAGGGACAGACTGGCGGCTTACCAGGAGGACTCTTTGCCCCATGCGCAGGGGACACCGGGGGCCTCAGCCTTTGTGGCCCCATCTCAGCCTGGGTCATCTCAGGTGCCCTGGCCTGTGGCTCCACAGTGGCCCCTTTTGACTGTTTCCCCAGCCCCGTTGACTGTTCCGTTTTCCCCTACGGGGGAGCCCTTGTCACCCAAGCCCCCGGAACCGCGGCCGCGCAGGAGGGGGAGGGCCCCAGGTCACCTGATGGATTTTGTATGGGCCCAGGGGGGGGGGGGGGGGGGGGGGGGGCAGAGACTGTGATGCAGGAGTGTGTGTGAGTTGTACTGCTAGAATTTAAAAAAATATTTGTTGTATTTTGGGGTTTGTTGATGTGGGGGGACATTGAAGGCATTGGGAGTGTTGAGTGGTTTTGGAGACTGGTGTTTAGTAGTCCTTTGGGGAGTATTGGGTACTGTGAGGGTGGGGGGTATTGTGTTAACAGTGGAAAATGTTGTTTGTCTTTGTTCTGGGGGGGTAATGTAGCGACCCTAGGATTGGGGCGATTGATCAGCCAAGCGGTCACTCTGCACTCTGCCAACTTGCCGGGACCCCGGGAGATCCTGGTGAGCCGTTTTTCCTGTTCCCCCACCCGTGCACCACCTAACCGTCTGGCGGACGTCACCCTTGCCTGGGCGGACCAGCGGGCGACAGTGGGTGCACTCATTGACTCTGGTGCTGATGGGAGTTTCATGGACGTTGGGTTTGCCACCCGGGCCAACATTCCACTTGAGGACCTCGAGAGGCCCTTGGAGGTCTTCGCGCTGGATCATCGCCGCCTGGCTGACGTCACTCAACGCACCTGTCCAGTCCTTCTCACCATTGCTGGTAACCACGTTGAGAGACTCCAGTTTTTCATCACCAGCTCTCCTCTTGTCCCTGTGGTCCTGGGCAGGCCTTGGCTCGCGCTGCATGAGCCCCACGTCGCCTGGTCCTCCGGCACCATCAGGGGGTGGGGCCCCTCCTGTCGTGCCCAGTGTCTTCAGGTGCCGTCCAGCCCCCTCACCGGGTCCCAGTCCCCGTCTCCGGCCTCCCTCGCCGGTCCTCTGTCCCCGTGCCCGGCCTCCGCTGTCGGGCCCCAGTCCCCGTCTCCGGCCTCCCTCGCCGGTCCTCTGTCCCCGTGCCCGGCCTCCGCTGTCGGGCCCCAGTCCCCGTCTCCGGCCTCCCTCGCCGGTCCTCTGTCCCCGTCTCCGGTCCCCCTCTCCGGGCCTCTGTCTTTGTCCCCCTCTCCAGTGCCCCTGATCGCCGGCTTCCTTCGGTCCCGTCCGGGCAGGCCGGGGCCGAGTGGGTCGCCGGGTGGCTCCCGTGGAGGGGGGGGTACTGTGAGGATTGGTTCTTTCCCCACCACAGGCTTCTTAAAGTACTGTGATGATTGGTCCGTTCCCCGCCACACGCTCCGTTCCTTTAAGGTACTGTGAGGATTCTGTGATGATTGGTCCGTTGCCGAACGCACACTTCTAAGTCAAGTATCAATTACCATCACGCCCTTGATGTGTGTTCTAATCGGCGCCCCAGAGGCTTCATATACTCTGACCTTCTGTCATTCGATGCCGGGTCGTTTTGTGTACTACTGTTCTGAATTACACCTGCATATACCTGCTTTCCCCGTCGCTGTTGCTGTCCCCAGGATCTTTTGTGGAGAACTGCTGTGGAGAACCTGGTTCCCCGTTCGGAGCTACGCCTCGTAATCTGCCCGCTTCTCGCGTTGCGCTCTGGTGAGTTTTTGGAAACTGTCTTTTGGATTATCAGTTTTTTGTGTGTTTGGTGAACACCGAAGAGATCCCGTATTTGTTTGTACTGGACTCACCTAATTTTTGTGTTAGTTTAACACTGAAGATACCGTATTGTTTTTTCTCTGGACTCTGCTAACTTGTGTGTGGTACACCGAAGATCAAGTCACTTGGATTTATACTGGATCAGTCACCTCTCTGCCTCTGTGTGTGCGTTGGGCTAAACTCTGATTTCTCTCTCTCTCCGTTTCCACCGGGAGTGAAAGCTGGGAGGATCTGCAGAGCCGCTTCAACGTCACTAGCCAATTCCTCACCACTACCTACTGGGAGTATCTGCAGAGCCGCAACATCTTCACATGCCAGATTCCCCGTTTGTTCGATTGCTGTACTTCATTCCATCTTGTGACTCTGTAAATAAATACGCCCTTGCTTTGGCTAACTCTGAACTTGCTCTCTGTGCCGTTGCGTTTGAGGTCGGTTACAAACCATAACATTAGTGTTATTGAAGTCCTATAATGCTAATTAAAACACATTTGCATTATTCATTAGAGCAGGTAAATAAGAATTGCCATGTGTTGTAAATAATGTGTATAGTGTTTACTTAGAAAAATTAGGTTAACTAAGGGAAACTTCATATAATTGAATAGGTTTACTTAAAAAAATTAAGGCAACAAAGGGACACGTCATATAATTGAATAGATTTTAATCACATAAGTTTGATTAAAATTTATTGAATAAGTGAACTAAATTTAAACCAAAAACATAAGTGCATGTTATTAATAATAACAGTTAAAATGTGTTGGATTTAGTAATAACATGCCAAATCATGAGTTAATATAGCAAAAAAATTATTTGCAGGTACAACTCAATTTCACAAGGGAAATTGATTTAAATGTACTTAACTCATGATTTGGCATGTTATTACTAAATCCAACATATTTTAACTGTTATTATTATTAACATGCACTTAAGTTTTTGGTTTAAATTTAGTTCACTTATTCAATCAATTTTAATCAAATTTATGTGATTAAAATCTATTCAATTATATGACGTGTCCCTTTGTTGCCTTAATTTTTTTAAGTAAACACTAGTCACATTATTTACAGTGTACACGAATATAGGACAATAACGACACAGCCTTGCTGGTACGATAAACAAAGGACTTTGAGAACAAACAAAAGAAAGTTAGGGGGTAAGGAGGTAAAGGGGTAGGGATCAATACGCTTAGCTTCCCTCTACTCCTTTTTTGGACATGTCTGCCAACCAAACACATTGCTCTTGACCTTTTGTTTATAATTATTTTTTTTTATTTTTTTTTAATGTTTTTAACGTTTTTTTATGTTTTTTTTATTAAAAAATATATATGTGCTATGATTGTTTGGTTTGACGGAGCTAGATCATGATTTGTTTGGAGGAATATGGAGAATTACATGTTAAAAAAAAACGTTTTCATTCATTCATTCATTCAAAGTAAACAGCGCAACAAAAGACTTTGAGAACAAACAAAAGAAAGTAAATGGCACAGCCGTGCTGGCACTAGAACAATAAACTGGAGAAAACGTAAAACAAACAGGCAACATCAAAACACTACACTTACTAGAATCAACCAAGGTAGAGCAACGACGTGGGCAGGAAACAGGGAACTGGAGGAAATGACGCCACAACGAGGAGAGGGAGACACATATATACCCGACTAATTAAGATTGGCAACACCTGGCCAGGCCAGTCTAAAACATAATATTAACCAACTAAACACATACGCAAAGATTACAACAACACCAGACAGGGGAGAACATCACACCAGGGAAGGGAACGACAGATTAAAATGTCTGATGAGATGCGCTGTTTGACGGATTTGAGAAATTGAATGAGCCGTCACATTAATGCATTTGAGAATAAAGAGATAAAACTTCATTCAAAAGAAAAATATTCGAAACACGGGTCTCTTGTCCATTGATGGATACACAATGGATATATCCCGTCTGGCACAGTGGTGCAACGGCCAGTGTTCGCTCCTGGCAAGCGGGCGACCCGAGTTCGAGACCCCGTGTTTCCAATATAATTTTTTTGGAATATAATATTAATGATTATACGCAAAAGTAGCCTAGTTTTAAGTTAAAATATTATAAATCTACATGCATTGAGGATGTCATTCTTTATATAGCTCTCAACGTGCACCAAATTGAATTATTCCTACATTGCAAAAAGAAGAAAAAGACTAGAAGAAGTGGGATTCGAACGCGGGTCGTCTGCGTGAAAGTCAAAACGACCAACCGTCACACCACAGTGCAGATAAGTAAAACATCCACCATACATCAATCAATGGGTAAGAGAGCTGTATCCTTATTCTGAAACAGTTGAACTAATTATTTTCGCTAGCAAGATCTCATTTGATTATCCATTCCATAAACCTACTGCCAGCAGGCAAGTTTAAAGAAATATAATCTGATTGATTGGGGTAATGAGGGACTTAAAATTAGCCTATAGATTATGCATTTAACTTGTCGGCGAGGCTATTGAGCCGTACTGCAATCTGTTAATAAAGTTTTAAATCAATTAATCAATCAATGCCGTTAGAAAATCAGGATTTCTGCTATCGATACTTGCTGGCTTTTCAGCTGAGGCGGGCGCGCGCAATTATCCTGGGTCTCAAGTCTGGTTCGAGTTAACGAGACTGAATCCACCTTCGAGGAACAGGAAAATCCCGGCTTCAAACATCGGGTTAATTGAATCTGGATAATGGGACTCTTGATCGACTTAGTTGAACCAGGTACGGGGAATAGGGCCCTGGGGTCGTTACACTCATCATGCCCTCGTAGATCAAGCCCTTGTTTGCCAAGATAAAGCAACATCTCAACAATAGCCTCAGGTGATCCGCTGTGGCTGCAGGTGTGTGGTAGCTGGTGCTGGCAGCTTCTGAATTACTTTGTTTATATTTTGCCTTGGAAAAAGACCATATATCCATTCTGCTTTTTGAAATTTTACTCAAAATAGCATGCTGGTGTTTGCTACAAAGCGATTGGTGGGCGGAAATTCGGAATGCAGATGTTTACAAAAAATGTATTATGCTTTGGGGCGAGATCAGGATATGATTGGCTACATTATTTAACCTGAGCCTACCCATAATCACCAGATTGTCACCAGGGGGCTGCAACGACAACACACACACACAATATAGTAGCCTATATAATGCTGCGCACATATATATAATTTTCAAAATTCCCAGCATAACATTTGGGTAGGCTTCATTACCTGCCGCCTATGACGTTACCTAGCAATGAATCAAATGAAAGTTTCTTCCCTGAGGTCAACATTACCACAGGCGATTATTTTATTCTGATCTTCTGTTTGTCCTATACACCTGATAACCAGAGTGGATGTGCATGTTCAACTTTTATTTAAATTGTATTGGTATGTCAGGGTATCCCTGCAAAAAGCCTTTTAATATCTACCATGGCAAGGGGAGCTTCCCCATTTTGGCTGACCAGGAGATGTTCTGATGTAGATGTTGATGTAGACATTTTGCTTCCCACAGAGACCCTGGCCCTCATTTATCAACAATGCGTAGAAAGTGTTCTATTTTTGTTCCTAAGCATGGAATTTAGAATGTCTCTATGCACAGAAAATCGGGATTTATCAAACGTGCGTACACAGGTCCAACGCACACCTGCAAGTACTCCATGTTGATAAATGCCACTTGTTCTACGCTCCGCGCTCATGCACGATTTTAAGTATTTGCATACTGAACCGCCTGTAATTAACCATATACGGTAATGAAACCCCCCCATGAAATGTGGAAAAATGGACTAGCCGAGCGAACGCGTGTTATGGGAGAAATACGCGACAGGCTGACAGACGTGTACACGGTGATGTCGGATATGATATCTATTAACTTCCTAAAGACCATTGCTGCCTGCAGCGCAAAACACTAATAAAGACTGTTAACCACTGTTTGCCGTTGGTGTCATTAATAACCATGCTGGAATATGAATGCCTTTCTTCATTTTGTTCTTTTAAAGTTCGATTAATACCCAGGGATTAAAGTTCTCCGTCAAATTGATTCCAAATCGCGACGGATTTTCCGTAAATTTTCTACCTGCATGGTTTAATATGATTTGTAGAGGCATACAATCTATTTTGATGTCGGTATTAGGTAGCCTATATACATTAGATATAATAGCATAGCCTACATTATGCAACAGTAATTTGCGCATAACGCAGCATGGCACAGACACGACACACGGAACCCCGCGAAGCCTGCATACAGTAAACTAACTTGATCGTTAATATAACTGTTGTCCTTGTATCTTTTTTTAATTTTTTTATTGATCTTTTTCCCCCTCCTTTTTCCTCAGATTTTCTTGCATCCCAATGTTAGTCGTTATGCCAATTCCCAATCCCCTTCCTGGTCGCTGCGCACTTACCCCCCACAGTCGGTCTGGGAGAGTGGAGGCTATCACATGCTTCCTCTGACACACGTCTAGCCAATCAACCGCTTCTTTTCACCTGGCAGCGCGGACTCTCACTGAGAGGGTGTAACGTGTGGAAGGATCACACTACCCCCCTTAGATCCTATCTGCGCTGAGCAGGCGCCCCCCCGACCGAACTGTAGGAGTCGCTGTTTACAACGACCCGGACCCACCCCGCCAGCTTTCCCACCCTCTAATACAGCCAATTGTATTAGTGTGAACGGCCAGCCAAGCTGGTGACAACGCCGGAGCTGTGAGCTACAGGCGAATCCAGCGTCTCCGGTGTTGGTGACAAACTCAATCTCCGCTACGCCACCTGACCGCCCTGTTGTCCTTGTATCTTTACGCTTATGAAAACATTTAATAATATTTATAGGCTATAGGCCCTCGTTTGGCCATAATAGCCTATTCTCAAATGGCTAAATCTCCTCGCTGACGGACCCAGTATAGCCTATATCATATATGTCTCCAAGGAATCGTGGGGCTCTGGGGAAGAAAGGTTGGGAACCCCTGCTAGTATAGCCTATATCCTTTATAATGTTATAGGCTATTTTATTTACAGTAGTCTATTTATGATTTTTTCCCATAGCCGGTCTCAGTTATGCTGTGGCTGAGACTGATCGGGATTAATGAAGCTGCTATGAGACTGCTTCTCGGCTACGAATTAAAGCCACGATTGAAAATAAATAATGTACTTCCTTTCTTGACAATAGCCTACTATAACAATAATACGAGAGCATACAAGAACAATGAATCTCACTGCCATGTAGCCCACGCCATGTGTAGCCTGCCTATATGTGATCAATACAAACTTGAACTTGAATTCCATCACGTCTGTGTGCGGGAGCTCACAAGGCTGTTGTCACAATATAAATAAAAACATGCACTGAAAAGTTATGTAGATGGTTGATTATTTATATGTCAGTCAACCCTTGCAAAAAGAGTTTTATTTAATGAATTGAAAACATAGCATTGATATATGCAAATCAAACTGACAATAGAAAAGATGTTAAAAATAATCTAGTTCCCTTAAAACGCTAACGCTATTAAATAAAAATATACAGTTTAGGTTAAAATAAGAATATGACTTGGCCTGGAAAAAAGCAAATTGCACGCTCCATGGTGACTCTTTCTTGTGAGCGAGTGTGCCCGGTGTAGATGCGCTCCTGTTGGGGTTGATCAGAGGAGTCATCCATGGCTTCAGTAGATAGCCCCGATCCCCTGCATTTAAGTGATATTTTAATTACAGATACCCCAGTAATAACATTACAATTTAATTCAATACTGTTATGGTTTGAAACCGACCCCAACAGCATGGCACAGACAGGTAGTTCAGAGTTAGCCAAAGACTAGGGCGTATTTATTTCTGAAACAGGAATGAGCGAAATAACAATAAGAACAAACAATGGGGAGAATGTTCTTGGCAGAGTTGTCTGTGGCTCTGCAGATCGTCCCGGTATTGAGATGGTGAAGCGGCGTAGCACCACTGCCTCTGCGGCTCTGCAGCTACTCCAGGATCCAACTCGGGGAGGAACGGAGAGAGAGAGAGGGTGGTCAATAAACAAGCCAACGGAATACAGAGGCAGTCCAGTCCTCCTTAGCTGAGTCCAGTATAAACACACGTGACTTAATCTTCAGTGTTACCAACACACAAGTTTAACTCAGCCCAGTACAATCCCATGTGACTTAATCTTCAGTGTTACCAACACACAAGTTTAGCTGAGTCCAGTACAAAACAAAAACGACAAATCTTCAGTGTTATCCAAACACACAGAAAACAGAGAATCCAAAAGGTTCGTTCCAAAAACTCACCAAAGCGCAAATGCGCAAAGCGGGCAACGAGGCACAGCTCCAACGGATGATAGAGATACACAACAGCGGCGACTTCCATGGACGTCCTGAAGAAAAACAGACGAGGCACAACAACGGGGGGAACAGGCAGTAGCAGTGGTAATCCAAAACGACCCGACAACGATTGACAGAAAGACCTGAGTAAATGAAGGGCTCTGGGCGCTGATTACAAACAACCGACAGCTGCGTGGCGGCAATTGGTACTTGACCTATAAGCGTGTGGTGGCAATGAGCCAATCCTCCTCACAGTACCTTGAAGCGTGTGGCGGGAATGGGCCAATCCTCACAGTACCCCCCCCTCCACGGGTGCCACCCGGCGACCAGCCCGGCCCGGCCTGTCCGGATGGGAACGATGGAAGTCGGTGATCAGGTCGGGGTCCATGATGAGCTGGCGGGAGACCCAGCTCCGTTCCT
Source organism: Notolepis coatsorum (assembly GCF_963971535.1). NCBI lineage: Eukaryota > Metazoa > Chordata > Actinopteri > Aulopiformes > Paralepididae > Notolepis > Notolepis coatsorum. The sequence goes on from NC_140179.1 coordinate 70,012,344, forward strand.
CCGGGCCGTATCCCTCCCAGTCCACCAGGTACTGGAACCCCCGTCCCCGCCGTCGGACGTCCATAAGCCGACGGACCTGCCACTGGGGGTGTCCGTCCACCATCTCGGGAGGAGGCGGGTCCGGAGCAGGGGGACTGAGGGAGACAGGCTTAACCCGGGACACATGGAAAACGGGGTGAATGCGCATGGACGCAGGAAGCTTAAGACTCACCGCCGCGGGACTGAGCACCTTCAGAACCTCAAAAGGACCGACGAACCGGGGGTTAAGCTTCTTGGCCGAGGATCGAAGCGGGAGGTCCTTGGCGGAGAGCCACACCCTCTGCCCAGGGTGGTACGTCGGTGCAGGGATCCCGCGCCGGTCAGCCCCACGACTGGCGCGCTCCGATGACCGGAGCAGTGCAGTCCTGGTGATCTCCCAGACCTGTCGGCACCGGTCGAGATGGTCCTGCACGGAGGGAACTGCCACCTCGGACTCCTGTGCAGGGAAAAGAGGGGGTTGGTAGCCCAGGGATACCTCAAAAGGCGAGAGGCCGGTGGCGGAACTGACCAGGGAGTTGATGGCGTACTCGACCCAGGGGAGGAACCGGCTCCAGGAAGCGGGTCTCTCGGCAGCCACACAACGGAGAGCAGACTCCACGCTCTGGTTCATCCTCTCTGTTTGTCCGTTAGTCTGGGGATGATAACCAGTGGAAAGACTGACTGTTGCCCCCAATCCCTTGCAAAAGGCCCGCCATACCTGGGAAGTGAACTGGGGGCCCCGGTCCGAGACGACGTCCTGGGGAAAACCATGGAGGCGGAACACGTGGCTTGTCAGGAGGTCCGCTGTCTCGGCAGCTTGCGAGGGTCAGCTCGGGTCAAGCCGCTCTCCACGATGAAGCCCAGGTAATCGACGGAGTCGGAGTGAAATCGGCACTTCTCTGCCTTGACGAAGAGCCGATTGTGGAGGAGGCGCTCCAGCACACGGCGGACATGCTGGACGTGTTCCTCGAGGGTCTTGGAGAAGATGAGGATGTCGTCCAGGTATACCACCACAAACTCCTCCAGCATGTCACGGAGGACGTCGTTCATGAGCGCCTGGAATACCGCCGGAGCGTTGGTGAGGCCGAACGGCATCACCAGATACTCGTAGTGGCCCCTGGGAGTCTTGAAGTCGGTCTTCCATTCATCGCCTTCTCGGATACGGACCAGATGGTAGGCACTCCGGAGGTCCAGCTTGGTGAAGACGGTAGCCTGGGTGAGGGGCTCGAAGGTGGAGTTCATGAGAGGAAGAGGGTACTTGTTCTTAATGGTGATCTCGTTGAGTTGGCGATAGTCGATGCAGGGTTGAAGGTCTCCATCCTTCTTCCCAACAAAAAAGAAACCGGCCGCCACCGGGGAGGAGGAAGGCGGAATGAGGCCTGCTGCCAAGGACTCAGAGATGTACTTATCCATCGCTGCCTTCTCAGGGACGGTCAGACTGTAGAGGCGGCTGCCGGGAAGGGGAGCCCCAGAGCGGAGGTCGATGGCACAGTCGTAAGGCCGGTGAGGCGGAAGGGCCTGAGCCCGGGACTTACTGAAAACCTCCTCAAGGTCGTGGTATTCGGGGGGAATAGTCGAGAGGTCCGGGGGCGGCTCACAAAGGGAACTCCGGGGCGAGGGACTGGACGCCGCCTGAAGACACTGGGCATGACAGGAGGAGCTCCACCCCCTGATGGTACCGGAGGACCAGGCGATGTGGGGCTCATGCAGCGCGAGCCAGGGCCGACCCAGGACTACAGGGACAAGAGGGGATCTGGTGATAAAAAACTGGAGTCTCTCAACGTGGTTACCAGCAATGGTGAGAAGGACTGGACAGGTGCGTTGAGTGATGTCAGCCAAGCGGTGCTGGTCCAACGCAAACACCTCCAAGGGTCTCTCGAGGTCCTCAAGTGGAATGTTGGCCTGGGTGGCAAACTCGAATCCAGGAAACTCTCATCAGCACCCGAGTCAATGAGCACCGTCGCCCGTTGGTCCGCCCAGGCTAGGGTGACGCTCGTCAGACAGTTAGGTGGTGCACGGGTGTGGGAACAAGAAAAACGGCTCACCAGGATCTCCCGGGGTCCCGGCGAGCCTGGTCTTTTGGCCGGGTGGGGCAATTGGAGATACGGTGTCCATCCCGGCCGCAGTAGAGGCAAAGGCCGGACCTGAACCTGGCCTCCCGTTCAGCCTGGCTAAGGTGCGTCCCAGCTGCATGGGTTCCTCCTCGGGCACCGAACGGGAGGGGAAGGGGCCACCAGTTGCGGAGGGAGCAGGACGGACCGCAGTACCGTCACGAGTGCGGGGGGTCTGGGGAACGTCTGGGGGTCCCAGTCGGGATCTCTCACGCCTTCTCTCCCGGAGGCGTCCGCCGATGCGAATTGCGAGGTCGAATAGGCCCTCGAGGGAATCGGGCTCCTCACGGGTCGCGAGCTGGTCCCTTACTGCGTCGTTGAGCCCCTTCAGGAAGGTGAGACGAAGCGCTTGATCGTTCCAACCGCTCTCCGTTGCGGCCAGTCTGAACTCCAGCGCGTAGTCGGTGACACTGCCACTGCCCTGCCGGAAGGTGCCCAACCGAGCTCCTGGGTCCTGGCCACGAGCTGGGTGGTGGAAAACCCTGCGGAGCTCTCCCACGAAGTCTGGGTAGGAAAAACAAAAATCAGCCCTCATCGACCAGGAGCCTGCTCGGCCTGAGAGCAGGTTAGTCATGTAAGCCACTCGGGCTCCCTCTGAAGTAAATCGGCTGGGTTGATGAAGGAAAACCAACTCACATTGCATGATGAATGTGGCACAATCCTCGAAGTTACCGTCAAACCAACGTGGTTCGGAGAGACGGGGCTCCCGAGGTGCGAGGTCGGGAGGCGCGGGGTCCGCCACGGCTGCGGGTGGTGCTCTGGCCGAGACTCCTGGAGTAGGTGGGGTTACAAGCAGGGCGTTAAATGCTTCACTCAACGTCTGTAGGTGGTGCAGAATATCAGCCTGCTGATTACCCTGGGCTGTCTGCAGGGTAGCCAGAGAGCTAAGGGACTCCTGAATAGGCTGGACCTGAGCCCGGAGGTCCTGCACAGCAGCCGCAGCCGCACCTAACTGTAGGCTGTGGTCATTGGTCAATTCGATCTGGACCGCCAACGCTGCCTTGACGCTGTCTGTGTCGGCTGGGGTCGTCATGGTCGGGTCGTAATGTTATGGTTTGAAACCGACCCCAACAGCACGGCACAGACAGGTAGTTCAGAGTTAGCCAAAGACTAGGGCGTATTTATTTCTGAAACAGGAATGAGCGAAAGAACAAACAATGGGGAGAATGTTCTTGGCAGAGTTGTCTGCGGCTCTGCAGATCGTCCCAGTATTGAGATGGTGAAGCGGCGTAGCGCCACTGCCTCTGCGGCTCTGCAGCTACTCCAGGATCCAACTCGGGGAGGAACGGAGAGAGAGAGAGGGTGGTCAATAAACAAGCCAATGGAATACAGAGGCAGTCCAGTCCTCCTTAGCTGAGTCCAGTATAAACACACGTGACTTAATCTTCAGTGTTACCAACACACAAGTTTAGCTGAGCCCAGTACAATCCCACGTGACTTAATCTTCAGTGTTACCAACACACAAGTTTAGCTGAGTCCAGTACAAAACAAAAACGGCAAATCTTCAGTGTTATCCAAACACACAGAAAACAGAGAATCCAAAAGGTTCGTTCCAAAAACTCACCAAAGCGCAAATGCGCAAAGCGGACAACGAGGCACAGCTCCAACGGATGATAGAGATACACAACAGCGGCGACTTCCATGGACGTCCTGAAGAAAAACAGACGAGGCACAACAACGGGGGGAACAGGCAGTAGCAGTGGTAATCCAAAACGACCCGACAATGATTGACAGAAAGACCCGAGTATATGAAGGGCTCTGGGCGCTGATTACAAACAACCGACAGGTGCGTGACGGCAATTGGTACTTGACCTAGAAGCGTGTGGTGGCAATGAGCCAATCCTCCTCACAGTACCTTGAAGCGTGTGGCGGGAATGGGCCAATCCTCACAAATACAATGCATGCCTTCCTCCCGGCATGCAGCAACGACATGTATCAGGCAAATACGCATCGCAACATTGACTGAGTTGAATCCCTTTCTATTCACATAACTGAATTTGTGATGGAGCTTTGACAGCTACATGGGTGGTACAGTAACAGTCACACCACAAATGTCTCATCACTAAGATATCTTGGAATAGAGAGAGTGCATCTTCCAAGATGAGGGAGAGATATAGATAATCTCCTACTGAGGAGAGAAGTATGGTGGATCCATTATCTTAAAACGATGGCACCAACAGGACTCAATGAGGACTTTGACATTAGACCTTATTTGTACATTTAAGAGGGAGACAGTCAATAGACTTTGTGTTTTGTGTTTTTTTTATTTTTGTTTTCAGTGACTAGGACTTGTACCTTACACACTGCTGCCTATATGTAAATTATGTCTTAATGTTGTGTTTAATATAGATATTTCTCAAAAAATCTCCTAAAAAATGTCAAATGAAAAGATAAATTGTTACTTAATCATGTATAAAATGTATCAATCATGCAAGTCTTGGGACCGCCCCTGATCACCAGGTGGGGCTGATATTCAATTTATTTCACTTCCTGTATAAAAAGATGTCATTGTTGTGTTGTCTTCATGCTTGAAGAAGACCGGAAGAGTCGGTCGAAACGTTGCATCTACTGCCTTTTTGTCAATTAAAACACCTTGGAACAACAAGTGAGTTGCGAGCCCCGCTTTGTCTTTGGTACAGTAACAGTCCATTGCTCGATCCATCTCCAATATCACGATGGACCGTGCCGGTGGCCAAAGACCCGAGGGTGGAGAGGACTTGAATGTGCACGGGCATGGCATTTGTGCGTTTTGTTCCACGCTCCAATTTGGGTCCCAAATTGCAGTACAAATCAAGGAGAATGTGTCTCGGGCAGCAGACTCTAGTTAATAGTATGTTCTCTCTACAATTAGACTGCACCTCATTCATTGATTCATTCATCCCTATCTGCTATCTCTGAAAACAGTGCGCAGTCAGTACACCCCGTAGTATTCCGATAACGCTATATATCAATCAATCAATCAATCAGATTTATTTATAAAGCACATTTCACATGACGCGTGTCAACCAAAGTGCTGTACAGAGGGTAGATACACAAGATACATATAGACAACAATCACATGGGAGGGCACACAGGCAAACACATAGGAAAACAGGGCATCAGTCAGTGAAGGGGAAAGGCTAGTAGGTAGAAGTGGGTTTTGAGCCTCGATTTGAAGGCATCTATCGAGGGGGCGAGCCTAATGGAGGTGGGGATGCTGTTCCACAGTTCAGGGGCTGCGATAGCAAAGGCACGGCCCCCCCCTGAGCTTGACGTTAGAGCTCCGGACTGTCAGGAGCCTCTGATCGGTTGACTTGAGGGACCTGGTGTTGGAATAGGGGGATAGGAGGTCTGAGATGTAGGAGGGGGTGTGACCATTAAGGGCTTTAAAAACAAATAGGAGAGCCTTAAAATCTATCCTGTAGCGTACTGGAAGCCAATGAAGGGAGGCAAGGACAGGGGTGATGTGGTCTCTCTTGCGGGTTCCGGTCAACAGTCTGGCAGCAGCGTTTTGTACCAGTTTTAAGCGGGACAGGGAAGACTGGTTAATGCCTATATAGAGGGAGTTGCAGTAGTCTAATCTAGATGAAATGAAGGCGTGGATGACTCTCTGAAGGTCTGCAGGGGAGAGAAGGGATTTGAGTTTGGCAATGGTGCGTAGTTGGAAAAAACATGCCTTTACCACTGAGTTCACTTGTCTGTCAAATTTTAATTGTGGATCAAAAATGACACCTAGGTTCTTGACATACAGCTTGACCAGGGAGGACAGGTTGCCAAGGCTGTTGGTAAGGGTGGTGACAGTTGTGGGAGTTGTTGATGAGGTCAGAAAAATATGTGATTCTCGCCGCTTTAACCGCTAGCTGGTAGTTAATGCGACTGTCCCTAAGCATTTCAAGTGAAACTTGAAGTTTGTCACGTTTCCACTTCCGCTCTGCCTTCCTATACTCTTTTCTCTGGGCTCTGGTGTTATCATTGAGCCAGGGCTGCCCTTTAGGCTTAGGTTTTTTCTGTCTAAGGGGGGCTACAGAGTCTAGAGTGGAGAGGCAGGTGGTGTTGAAAAGGGATGAAAGCTCTAAGATGGGAGGGAGAGGCTTCAATAGTGCAGGTGTTAGGGGCAGCTATGAAGGCAGTGGAGAACTTACTGGCAGTCGAGGGGTTAATGTTGCGAGAGAGACGTGCAGGGGGAAGGGATTTCGGTGTGGGGAGTAACAGAGATAAGGTAAACATAACAGCAAGATGATCAGATCAAAACTTTGTCATGCTTTGACATAATAAATATTAGAGATAAAATCCGAAAATTGTAAAATAAAGTTCTTACTACTTGGCGGTCGATACACAAGAACAATTAGGAGGGGAGAGTCCAAGTCTAGCATAATCAACTGTACCTCGAAGCTGGAGAAATTGTCACAGTTGAGAGCGCGGCAGTTGAAGGTTTTTTTAAACAGCACGGCCAGACCTCCTCCTCGTCCGGAGGATCTGGGTGCGCTGAAGAAATTGCAGTCATTGGGGCATAATTCAACGAGAGGTGCAAACTCGCCAACAGTTAGCCAGGTTTCAGTTAGCAGTAGGAAGTCCAGTCTGTTTTTGATCACAAAGTCATTTAAGATGAAGGTTTAGTTGGAGATGTGATTTGCGTTGATCAGAGCCATTTTCACTTCAACTGGGTCGGGGGCAGCAGTGGTAGTATGATCCGATGACGGGGGTATCCACACCAGCGGGCGGAGGTTGTCAGAGACTACCCCCCCGCGTTTCGCGCGCGGCCTGGGGGGAATCCCCGCCGTCGACAGCCCATCCAGGTTTACGTTAAGTGTAATCGCGCGAAGTGAGATGTATCTCGGCTCCAGGGAACGTCTGTGGATGTAGCAGGAGCGCTGACCGGGTCCATCGTCGTAGAGCTGGAGGAGATGGCTCGGTGGAGAAGGAGAACTGGAACCGGCAAGGCTTCTCAGCTTAACCGAGTTACCTGCACGTTTTCCCCGCCTTCTGAATCGCCTCCTCCGGTAACAGGGGCAGCGCGGAGCCCATACTCCCTCAGTAAGACGTGAGAACAGGCAGCGGTGAGTATTCCCGCCATTGGCGTCCGGGGTGCATATAGAGCAGGGGTAGGCAACCCTAGGCACGCGGCACGCGGGGGCATTTGCATAGGCACAGGGGGCAGCAGTACAATTTTTTTTTTTTTTTTTTTTTTTTTTTGCTTTTAAATATTATAGTGAAATATTTTGCACTGTTGTCGCATTTATCTTGTTGAAATCCTCCCACAGGTTCTTTTTACTACCACATATTTAATTGAGACCCTTTATTTGTTTATTATTTCAATTTAGCTGGAAATACATTGCTACATCATTCAGTAACATTTGCAGAGCCTTATAACAAAAACATTATTACGGTCACCATTGTGACCAGTGGGATTAATCAACACATTTGATTATTTATTTTTCTATTTCATTGACCATTGCACATGTTAAAAGCCATTTTTTTTACTCAAAATGTGAGTATTACCAAGTCAACTTGTGTTCTTAAAACAATGACAATAAACATAGTTTTATTAGGTTGAAATAATGTGGTTGTGTACTTATTTTTCTGTTAACTTATTATGGATTGAAAACTGAAAACCTTAATGCACAGTAACTGAACTCAATATTTTTAAGTTCTGGTAACTTATTATTATTATTTTTTTACAGTGTAGTCTTGCGATCAATCAAAACTTATTTACACGATATACCTCACATTCACCCTCCATTCACATCCTGGTGTTCTCCTGGTGTTCTCCATTAGGCCTGTAGGTGGAGCTATGACAGCACACGTACAGTACACACACCGATGTGGTGTGTGATGTGTCCAAAAATGAATGGGCAAATGTGAGTGAAATGGTCGCACTGTATGCAGCTGTTTGTCTGCATTGCATCCCCCCCCCCCCCCCCCAACTCAGATTTAGGGTTGATACAACCATCATAATAATATTGTTAATAACAATAATGATGTAATAATGTAAAAATTATCATAAAAAATACCTGATTATGAGGGAAAAAAATTACGATGCATGGAATATTGTTGAGGCACACTAGTTACAACTATATTTCAAACAGGCACTCCATGTCAAAAAGGTTGCTGACCCCTGATATAGAGGGTCGAATGTTCAGTAGAGTTTGCCGATCATAGACAATAATGCCATGTACAACACACACATACGACGGTACAAACAGAGCGAGGACAAACGGACAAATTAGGAGCAACAGCAAGCGATGACAAGCATCCAACAACACTGGCGCGGCCATTTTGGAATGCTTGGAATGTGACAGCGTGAGAACTCCGACTGCATTCAAACCATGCTGCATTCTTCTTCTTCTTCTTCTTTGTCTGTTTTATTGGCAGTTGGCACCATAGATATATATAGAACACTAGATAGCTTGCCCGCGCTGCCGGCCAATGGAGAGCGACGTCACTGAACCGCCGCCATCTTGCTCCAGTTAGCCTTGAGTGAGAGTGAGTGAGCTGCACAGACAAAAATACTCATAACTCGCTGAAATATTGACGGATTTACAAACAGTTTGGTTTATTACAAGCATTATTAATGTGGCTATGATTCAAGTGGTTTGTAAAAAAAAACACCTTTAAAATTTTTTTTTTATAAGTATGCAGTATCATAACTACATCTTTGATGTTTATAGCAAACCAACCCGTTTGTAAATCCGTCAATATTTCAGCGAGTTATGAGTATTTTTGTCTGTGCAGCTCACTCACTCTCACTCAAGGCTAACTGGAGCAAGATGGCGGCGGTTCAGTGACGCTGGTGACTCCGCCTTAAGCTATCTAGTGTTCTATAGATATCTATGGTTGGCACATCCCACAGGGTGCATTACCGCCACTTCCTTTAGTTTGACACGATCATAACTGTACAATACCGCCATCTTCTGGCCCCATTCACCTCCCATACTGCCCCTTCTGCTTTCACCATCCCGAAGTGCAGCTAACGCTGCTTCCCCCTGACTGAGTCCCCCTCCACGATACTTGCTTCACCTCCCGTGGCCTGGCTCTGAACCACCCGCTCACTCACACCCCCCTTCTCTAACTCTACTAGATCAGCCACCCTCCTTAACTCCCTAATAACATCCTCCACTGTCAACCCATCCATACCCAAGTGTCCCACTGCTGCTAAAACTATCAACCTAGTCCTCTCTGTCCTACTGCTAACCGTCGCTGTCGTATTCACTACACCTGCCACAAAGGCCACTAAATCCAACTTCCCCCTCCACACCCTCCTCTCCTCCTCCTGTACCTCCTCTACTGTCAGCTGCCCTTTCCTAAAACCCAGTTCCCTCTCTTGCTGTCCCTGATCCTCCTGCACTACCCTCACTGCCAACTGCCCCTCTCTAAACCCCTTTCCCTCGTCCTGCTGTCCCTGTCCTACCTTCCTAGCTGCCTCCGCATACGAAATCCCACCTTCCCTTCTCACCTGCTGGACCACTACCTCTCGTTTCACCGCCTCACAACCCCAATACCCTACACTATGATTCCCACCACAACTACAACACCTCGGCTCCACTCCCTGTTCACACTCCCCATACTTATGCTCCCCACTACACCTACCACACCTCTGCCCCTTCCTACACAACTTAGCTATATGCCCAAACTCCTGGCACCTGTAGCACCTCAACGGATTCGGCACAAACTCCCTAACCCTATACGCCATAAACCCTAAAAATACCACTTTCGGACTAACCCCACCCTCAAACTGAATGACTACCGTCCCTGTCACCTCCTTCTCTGCCCCTCTCTTCATCCTTTCTACACTCTTAACCTTCCCATTACGATCATCCCTCCTCAACCCTCCCAACAGCTGTTCTTCACTAACCCTAATTGGAATACCACTAATCACCCCCTTGCACCCACCATCCCTCTTCTCCCCTACTATCACTACTCTACTGATATTCACCTGTCCAATGCTCTCTAGCTCCCTTGCCTTCTCTACCTGCACTACACTTACACATCCTATAAACAAATTCCCATCGTCCAACACCCTTGCGTACCTTACCCTTCCTAACTCCAGTTCAATGAGGTCAGACAACACACTCGGCCCTATGTCCCCAACTCCACCTCCTCCCTCAAACCGCACCACCACATTCAACCCTTCTACAAAATCCCTCCCTCTGCCCTCACCCTCTGACCCACTCAAGCTATCACCCCTCTCTTTCTTCCTCTTACTCCCCTTCCCCTCACTTACCCCACTCTTCTTCTCCACCGTCGTCCACCCTTCTCCCCCGCTCTCCTCTCCCTCACTACACTCCATACTGTCACTATCCTTCTTCTTTTCCTTGACCGAATTCCCCGTCACCTCACTTCCCTCTCCACAAGTCGCATCCCGAAGGATTGTTGCTGCTTGACTGTCAAGTCCGGGAAAGTTGTTCACACAGAGAGGAAACTGTGAAACGTCATTTCCCATGCTGCATTCATTCGGAAAGAAAGACCTATTCCAAATGCTATATTTATAGGGTTTGACACTACTGTCGCTATTTTACAATGAACTATAATGAATTACGGATCATATGAACACGTCGGTGTTGAAAGTAAACTAATGCATGAAAGTCCGTCTCATGGTGCGTGCAGTCTTCATATTCTACCGCTGGGCGCCAGGTATGCACGGTCTGAGCTGTGCGTATATACGCACAAAGTCAAGAACACGTTCAAATTGATAAGTCCCACACTTTGCTTAGAAATGATCGTACGCACGGTTTAAGCACATATCTGTGCGTACGCACCATTGATAAATGAGGGCCCCTGATTCTAATCGATTCAGGTGTGTTACATAAACAAATGTGAAATTGTGTAAATTACACATTGGAATTGCAATTACAAATTGCATTGGAAACACATGTAATTGCATGTGCATTCTTCACATGTAAACGTCATGTGGTTTTGTCTGTAAGGGAAAAAGTTTAATAAATAGGAAATAAGAGAGGGGTTACTCAAAGGACAATGGGGGGGGTGAGAGAATGAGAGAGAACAGAGTTGAAGAGAGCGAGAAGATGAGAAAGAGAGGAGAAATTATGTGGCTGGCTGTCAGAGCGGATGCATGGTACGTCAGGTCAGGTTCAGTCGTCTTAGAAGGATCTCCACCTTCTTCTACTAAGCCCAATCTACTGCTCTTTCACTCTCTTTCTCTCTCTTTCTCTCATACACACACACACACACATGCTTGACACATGCACAAAACCTCACACACACACACACACACACACACATACAAACATGCTTGACATATGCACACATACGGGGTACATGCACACAAACTCACACACACACACACACAAGCAGGCTTCATTCAAACCTGTGCACGGGCAAGCACACACAGGCAAGCAAACGTACACATAAATACACACGCATGTATGCACAAATGCATGCAAGCACTTGCACACACAAGCTTGCAAAAAACACACATACACACTCACACATAACTGAATTCAACCTTTATTCAACACAGCTCATACTGCCCAGGTCAGCCTACCACCCAGAGGATGTGTAGTTTGGGCAGCGTTGAGGTCAGCCATAAGAATAATGAGGGTGAATCCTGTGGTGAGGTGGGCTGTGTTTGTCCAAATGATACCATAAGACCTCAAGCAAGAGATGCACTTATTGATCAGTTACAGTAAATCCACCCTGGAACAGAATTTATATTGTGCTATTCCAAAGATCAGTTTGAGTTATTGGAGATAGAAGCCAGAGCTCATAGAAGCCAGAGCTGGAATTCAACGTTTTAGCCTTTGTCAAGAGCATAATAATGTTTGATACACCTGATTTATTTTGACTAGATCACAGGAAGTGACGACTCTGCAGGAGTCCTCTAGAGGCTGAATGATAATGGACATAATAGTGGTTATTATGCATAATTTTATTTAAGAGAACACATGAATCAGAACCAAATGAGATGAAATCAGTTAGGATGCTTGTTTTGTAGATAACGGTCAGAAGAATAGTCAGGTTGTCTGCATAAGAGCCCACTAATGACATGCACTTAAGTCAAAATGCATAATAGTATTATTTCAGGGGAAATAAATGAAACAAAACAACACAACACAGTGGGAACCATATTTCAAACAATAGTTCAAAACCGGTAGAAAAACTACATGTTGGTAGAAAAACGCATTGGTCGTCATTGAGGGGCGACAGTGCCTCAGGAGGTTGAGTCATGTCTACAGTACATCTGGTAATCAGAAGGTTCCCGGTTTGATTCCAGCATGTCAATGTGTCCTTGAGCAAGACACTTATTGCTCCCGATGAGCAGGTTGGCACCTTGAATGGTTGCCTCCTCTGTCTGTGGGTGAATGTGAGGAACAGAAATGATAAAGCGCTTTGGATGAAAGCGCTATATAAATGCACCATTTACCATTGAGTCCATAAGGAGACATTGTGCCCTGGGTGTAAATCCATTTAATTTTGTAGATGTTCAGTGTGTTCAATGCATGGATAAGCTGAGTCCATCCATCTTTTAGGTTAGTTCTATAAATGTGTCTGCCAAGTCAAATTTCTTAAAATTAAATGAGGACAAAACTGAAATCCTACTAGTCAGCCCTATAACAAAAAGAGAAATGCTGCTGAACTATATGGGGAAACTTACTCCTTGGATTAAACCTGAAGTTACAAGTCTTGGTGTTATCATAGACCTAAGCGTTAAGTCCCACATTAACAAGGTGACAAAAACATCATTCATTCATCCATTTCAAAAGGACGCTGAGAACAGTTTTAAAATGGGTCGGCGCGACGTCCGGAGCGAGAGTTCTCCTCCGCTCCAATCCACTCCGGGCCGCTCACAGTGGTTTAACACTGATGTAATATACATGTAGTACAATGCCAAAGCAACAGGTGGCGATGTACAAACATGAAGACCATTTTCAACCAATGAGAAAGGTGAACCGTCACTCACATCCTGCTAGACAAAAGTATATTCCGCCATTGTTGTTGTCGTTAGCTTACATGCTAACGTGAATGGCAGCGACCATAGCATTGTGGCTAGGCTAGCTACCATCGCTTAGTAGAGCTAGTGAATGTATAAACAGCGTTATTTAACATTGCAGAATGGGTACAATTACAATACGGCTCAATACAAACAATTGTTAAGGGGCCCAGGGGGTGTAGACTGTTGTAGTTTGGTCAAATCAAGCAAATTTACATCATGCTCCTGTTGTCGTTAGCTTACATGCTAATGTGAATGGGAGCGACCATAGCATTGTGGCTAGGCTAGCTACCATCGCTTAGTAGAGCTAGTGAATGGATAAACAACGTTATTTAACATTGGAGAATGGGTACAATTACAATACGGCTCAATACAAACAATTGTTAAGGGGCCCAGGGGGTGTAGACTGTTGTAGTTTGGTCAAATCAAGCTAATTTACATCATGCTCCAAAAAAAGAAAAAAAATGCTGTGGAGCGATGTGGAGCGGGGAGCGCTTGATTCGAAAATGAAGGTGAGCGGTGAGCGGAGCGGTGAGCGGAGCGGTGAGCGACTTCGGGGGGCGGGCCAACATGAGCGGATGGGAGCGGAACCAGACGTCTAGAGCGAAGAGCGGATTTTTCGAGCGCTCCGCTCCGCTCACCTGCCCTGGTTGGTACACAGACAGGAAACCACTAAGAGTTGGTGGAACAAGATGCTTTATCGTCACGTCAAACTGACCTGAACTAAATGTAAATGTATGTGACACCCATAGAGCCAGAAGGCTAAGGCCATAAGAAACATAATACACAATCTGTAGGTTTCTGGACCTAGGGGTGATATTGGTCATGGGGAGTTCAGCATTGTCTGGTCTGGGCAGATGGAGGTGAGAACATCTGTCTGGGTAGAAGGTCTGTAGGCCACGTCACTGACTTTCCAGGGGTTCAGGGATTTTATCAGGACCAGGTCTCCTGGGACAAAGGGGTGTCTTGGTTTCTCTGAAGGGATAGGAAGATAGACACATCACCTATGTCATTGAATGTATTCATTATAATTCATTCATTATAATCACAGATAATGGTGTCTATGCCCCCCCCCCCCCCACCTATTCTGCATCTCTGTGTTCTTTCTGTTGTCTCCTTTGTTCTTGTGTTCTTGTTTTCCATAGTTATAGTTCCTTTTTTCATTTTCCTATAGTTCCTTGTTAGTTTGTTTCCCTCCCAGGTGTCTCCATTTGTTAGTGGAGTTTCAGTGTCTAGTCTGTTTTTTGTTTCGTTTGCCTTCAGTTTTATGTGGGTTTTCTTCTCTCAGTTCTGTAGTTTTGTTTCCTGTGATGTTTTCAATAAACACTCTTGGAACCATCATCTGTGTCCTGCCCCTGGGTCGTACACCCCCACCCTTGTGACTGTACTCTGTACTGTGACTGTACATCTGCTATGCAAAACCTTCTCTGTAGGCCCTTTATAACCCCCCCCCCCCCCCCCCTTTGTCCAACATGAAAAACACCATGGAAATGTCGCACAACAAATGGCAGTGTACTAGCTGGTAGTGCAATTACGGTCAGTTGTTGCAAGGTTATAGCCTCCAATAAATCAGAGACCAAGGTCTGATGTGAAATGGGCAGTTTGCCGTCTGCCACTTTAAAACCTCTTTGCTGCCATAATTTACCCAAATCAGGCGCAAGACCAAAAGCGTAATGTGAATCGGTATAGATTGTTAAATCGTGACCAGGAACTAACTGACATGCACATGTTAGATATACACCGTCATGTGATTTGGCCAGTGGTGTTTTGCCTTTATCTTTTTTTCCTCTCATCCCAACTTAGTCGTTATGCCAGTTCCCTTCCTGATCGTTGCGTGCATTGCCCTACTGTCTGGGTAGTGTGTAGACTATCATATGCCTCCTCCGATACATGTGGAGTCACCAGGATACCCCTCCACGAACACTGCCAATTGTGTTCATATGTTCATAAGGACGACTGACCAAGCCGGAGGTACCGCTGACAGCTGGATTAGAACCCAGAGTCTCTGCGGTGGTATCCGAGTGCTTAGACCTCTACGCTACCCAGCCGCACCTGGCCAGTGGTGCTGAATGAGAATGTGACAACGTGTGAAGCAGGGAGGCAGTGGCAGGATTAACCCTTTCACTGCCACACTACCAAACGGTTAACCCTTTCACTGCGGCAATACACAGAAGGTTAACCCTTTCACTGCCACACAACAGCCGGTTAATAGGAGCTGAATGACAGGAAAACGAATGACAGGATGAAGCCCAAATAAGTCACATCCGTTTTTACACCACCGAAGCTTCAGCCAAATGTGTCAACAGCAGTGGCTAGAGGTCTGTCTGCACACGTCCTCATTCTCAGCTGAGAGGATGAGATTGTTCACGTTACATCACAAGCATAGAATCAGGATTGGGTGTGAATGAGTCCAGCGTTGCCCTGACAACCATTGCAAAAGTAGTAATTTTTTAAGTAAAGTTTCCTCATGTACAGGACCTGTATAAACCTCCATTCATCTCTCCCTGGTTTCTTTACAAAATGTTGAACGTGCAAACATTTGAGAAATTGTTCAAGGTTTGTAAGCATGTTAGACAGCCTCTGGCCACCTGTGTTAACAGAACTCAGTTTAGGGCGACAATAATGTGGTCAAGAGGCATGGTTTCTATCTTGTGCCGGAACTGGTGTGGCTTCTTTTATTCACATGTCAGCAGCAGTAGTAGTACAACTCTTCTCTCTCTGAGAGACATTGGGGAAGAGAAAGAAGGGGGAGGAGACACAGATACTTATACTCGCCACCTGGTAGTACTCCAGAGTGTCTCCGCCTAGAACGCCCTCCAGTGGACACAGATATATATGCAGTTAGACAGTTACTAACAATCCTACACAGAGCCTATACCTTCAACACTCCCACTTTTTAGCATACTGGCTGACTTCTTGGAAAAACATTTTTTACAAAGGAAATAATATAATCACAAAAACATCAACAGAACATGGCAGTCAATATCTACACACCAAACATGGCCTTTGCAAATCTCTTCAATTTCAATTTGGAGGCAGGTTTCGTCATTGCATCTGCTACCATGTCGTCCGTGGGACAATACATCAGTGTCATCCTTTCTTCTCTGATGACAGATCTAATGAAATTATATTTTATATCGACATGTTTACATCTCTGCCGACACACAGGGTTTCTAGCAATCGCAATGGTTCCCTGGTTGTCCTCATAAACAACAGTCTTCTTGTATCACAGATAATGGTGTCTATGCCCCCCCCCCCCCCCCACTGAACACTGAACTCTCCACACACAAGCACACATGAGCACACACACGACACACACACTCACACACTAGCAGCCACTTTAACATGAGCAAACACATAGTATAGTATAACTTGAGATTGTATAATATAGCATGTACATAAAGATCCAGTGCCTCATCCGTAGCTAACAGTGTATTGCACTACCACAGGACCTAGCATGTCCTACCCTGCTCTGTAAATAACTCATGTACATATACCGATATGCCCTACTCTGTTTACTTGTTTTATTGCACAATGTCGTTCTATTGGATTCTATTATATATTACTATTGTATTATGCACATCGTTGCGGGCAAGACCCCCCGCATTTCATTGTATACTTGTATGCCGTGACAAATAAAACTCTTGACTTGACACACCCAATAACGTTTGGAGAAATACTCAATGCTCTTAATGAGGAACACTCATTAACCACTTAGTCTGGGGAAACATTATGTTCCCCATGGTGTAAATCATAAACCATCACAAAGGAAGTACGCCAGACAGTGTTTTTGCAAGAAAGCCAGAAATACTGTTTTAAGACAGAAGCAACACTTCTTAATGTGTTAACCACAATTTACTCTTGACCTTGTGTCCAGATATGTGCCTCCCCTAAAACCCAGCCGTTTTTGCTTTGGTATTTATTTACAAAGTTGTTTGGTCATGTAAAGGCATCTGTTCGGCCACAGAAAATAAATGTCTCTGGGAAACACTCCTGTAGAGAAACACTCCTTTGTGAAAACATACCCAATAATGCCAGAAAAAACTAAATATTGAGGAATTTGTTCACATGGTGTTGGAAACCATAATTCTATCAGGTTACAGAAGTCTTATGGACTTCTTCTGTTAGAATCAGGATTCTCAAGTGTGCACACATGCACACTTAAAAAAATTAATTTTTAATATATTATTATGGCAGCTTGAGTGATCTATTTGTGGTGGTGGGCCTGTCTGATATTGTAGTGGGTCACCACAATTGAACCCCTGCACTGAAGATGCACCATGTAACTCTGTTTTAAAATGTTTTGGACAGCCCATGTATTTGCAGTTGTAAAGTTAATCAAAATCACTTGGAGTGTGAATGTGATATATCACAAGAAAGAACTCGACCTCGACTGTCTTTAACTAGGAATGTGTGCAACGCTCTTACCATCTTAAGGCGAGACAGTACCCCCGAAATCGCCTTTTTTTCTCTCGACGATATTGAGATTTAGTTATATTTTGCTTGTCTTATTTCAAACTAGTGGCAATAAATACAGGAGAGGAGAATGGAGCGTTTCAAGGGGTTTTAATGGTATTCCCAAGCAGGCAAGAATTACAACCAGAAATGTACAACAGGTATGAATAGGGGGATAGCGGGGGCAGGCGCACTCCAGTGCCACTGCAGACGGGAGACACGGTTTCGTGTTTGAGAGAGAGAGCTTGAACTCCTCGGTAAGCTCCAGGGGGGTCCAGACAGGAACACGCTGGCACGGAGGTCTTGGGCACAAGAGAGGGAAGTTAGTACAGGGATGATCACACAGGGATGCCTAGCAGGTCTTCAGACTGAGGCGTCGTACCTAGGTAATGATACTAACACCACAACGACTTCTGGTCAGTGTCGTCCGGTTGAAGCAGGGTCCTCATCATCAGGGGATGGGATACTGCTGTGAGGAGTGAGGTGCCTGACAGTGTGTGAATCAGGGGATGAAGTGCAGCTGGGTTGAGTGACGGGAGGTGAAGGGATGCTGACCATATAAGGGCGTGAGGCTTCCGTGGTGGAAGGAAGGGAGGATGAAGAGGAGTGTGTGGTGGATGGAAGGGAGGATGAAGAGGAGTGCGTGGTGAATGTGAGGGGAGAAGGAGGGGGAGTGAAGTACGCTCTCGCCGTGATTATGACACTGATTGTGTCCATAGAACAATACAGAACTTTGAGGGTGTTTTCTCAAAAACAAGTTTTTATGCATTTTACTTACACACAAAGTCTTGCAACTCCATTTTTCGAGTACCTGCACACACCAAACGTTCCACACTTCTTGGAAATATCATTCATAGCCGGGTTCATAGTACATTTTATATTTGTATTATATATTTAGATTTTCTTTCATGCCCTTAGACAGTATTTCCTGATGTATGGGCTGATAAGAGGACATGGCCATGAATCCCTTCTGTGAAAAGTTTATTTTTGAATGTATCAAGAAAATTAAACCAGGTTTTTGAATCTGCATTATCCATGTTGGTGATGCGAGAGTTGGTGATATATGCACATGTGCGCATATTTAAGGAAGAAGTGCCTCATTTGCATATAACATACTGTACAATTCTGAAAACGTGCAATAAAAAATTTTCTTGGTTTTTATAACAAACTCGGAAAGTTTCATAGTGATATCTATTAAAATATTTTTTGTATATGGTTCTTCATCTGAGGTACTCATTAGTAAACAGATCCACTGCCATCATCTACAGACTTCACTCGTCATCTGGAATCTGTCTGCAGTGACCTTTCCATTACTTGAAGGTGAGTCGTAGTGATTGTAATTCTACGAGGACGTCAGAGTGGGTCAGAGTGTCTGTATAAAATAAAACGGGACACTTTGCAGAGAAGGAGTGAGCTGATGTCATATCCAGCCTTCTTCACCATCTCTCTCGGAACATTCCATGTTCCCATTTTCAATTATCTTGAACACATGTTCAGTGACCGGCCTTGACAAGTCTTCCATCTTCATCCATCTCTTTCTCTCTCTGTCTACCTCGTTCTCTCTCTCTCCCTCTCTCTCTCTGTCTTCCTCATTCTCTCTCTCTCTCTCTCTCTGAATGAATGAATGAATGAATGAATGAATGAATGAATGAATGAATGAATGAATGAATGAATGAATGAAAACTTTATTTAACAGATTGCAGAATGGGTACAATACAGTACGGCTCAATACATACAATTGTTAAGGGGATGCAGACCTGAGAAAGACGTTTGTCTTGTTTCCATCAGGGTCCCCCATTTTCAATTCATATAGACATTTATGACATACACAACATACATGACATTTATGGCATAGGGACATATAGGTACTTAGTACTGATACATTTGTGACATAAGCGGTATTCAAATATACAGTACTGTTACCCCTAGATCCTGACAGAGTATATACATATGATGGGGAGGGGACTGTACATTAGGAGGGGGTGGGTGGGTGGGAGGGAAATATACATACGGCGGGGAGGGAATATATACATGCGGTGGGGAGGAGACTGTCTATTAGGAGGTGGTGGGGGTTTTGGGCATTTACGGTGGCCAGTTTCGAAATGTAGGTGCTCTTTAAGAGCGGTTTTGAATGTGGGCAGGGATTCACATTCCTTTACAGCTTTGGGTAGGGCGTTCCACATTGTTGTGGCATAATTGCGAAACGTGGTTAATCCCTTGTTTGAGCCGAATCTGGGTTTAACATGATTTGTTGAGCTTCCTCTGGTGTAGTGGTTGTGGTATTCACTGACCTTTGGGAAGTATTTTGACATGTACATGGGCACCCCGGTCGTATAGTGTATCTTGTAGACCAGGCCCATTGCAAGTTGCTGTACTCTGTCGTCTACTCTAAGCCATCCTAGGTTGTCAAAGTGGGCAGGGGTGAGGTGGGTTCTGGGGTTCAGGTCAAGTAGTAGTCTGACCAGTTTGTTTTGTGATGTTTGTAATTTTGTTTTCTTTCCTTCTCTGTGTCCTCATTCTCTGTCAATTTAATAAAATTCAAATGTCTTTATTGTCATGATGTAAGATGTACATGTTGCCAAAGCAAGCGATTGAACACTGAAAAGTTAAACATTAATTAGGAAACAGATAGTAAATAGTAGAACATACAGTACACGGAAGTAGAGAATGGATAGTCATTCAAAAAAGCTGATCAACGTGTGTCAGGTGACTGTCACTCACTTTATGGCAGCAACATAGCTCACAGCTCCTTGAGTCCTCCCCTAGTAGAACTGGTAGTTTTTCTTTATCTGATAGGTTAAGAAAACCTTTTGTTAAACATTAAGAAAATGTTTAAATGTGTTTCTCTAAGATGTTTATACTTTTCACATTTGGTGAGGAAGTGTAGCTCTGTTTCAGCCTTTAAGTTTGCGCTGTAGGAAGCCAGGTTTCTCTCTCTCTTTTCTATCTGTGTCCTTCTCTCTCCCTCACCATCTTTTTGTCTTCATTATTCTCTCTCTTCCTCTCTCTCTCTCAGAATATTCCATGTTCCTATTTTCCCTGTCTTCTTCATTCTCTCTCTCTTTTGCTCATTCTCTCTCTATCTCTCTCTCTCTCTCTCTCTCTCTCTCTCTCTCTCTGTGTCTTCATCTCCCTCTCTCTCTCTCTCTCTCTCTATCTCTCTCTCTCTCTCTCTCTCTCTCAGAACATGCCATGTTCTCATGTTCAACCCTCTTGAACAGGCATTCAGTGAAACAGGCCTCAATAAGTCCTCTATGTTCATCCATCAGGATTCCTCTCAGACACCCTTCTGTTCCTCCAGTCACTCACTTGCTTCTTTCCTTTTCCTTTCACTCCCTCCTCGTAACCTCTCCTCTCCCGTCGTATTACCTGCGTCACTAACTCCGCGGGCCTGGAATGAGTGACAGGTGATGCACATGCGCTGACCTTCATGCTCCCTCCACTCCTCCCTCATCCTCTTTTAGCCTCTTTCCACATCCTCCCGTCTTCCGTTGCATCCTTTTTTTCTCTCCTCTTTTGATTGATTGATTGATTGAAAACTGTATTAACAGATTGCAGAATGGGTACAGTACAGTACAGCTCAATACATACAATTGTTAAGGGGATGCAGACCAGAGAAAGACTTTCGTCTTGTTTACATCAGGGTCCCCCATTTTCAATTCATCATAACATATATGACATACACGACATACAGATAGACAGTACTGCTACATCTATACATTTATGACATATCAGATTTGCAAATACAGTACTGTTTGTGATACCAAAAGAGTCCAGAAAAGAGAGTATATACATTTGACGTAGAAACTGTACATTGGAGGGTAGGTGGGGGGGGGGGGGACTGTACATTGGAGGAGGTTGGGTGGGTGGGGTGGGACACTGTACAACTGTACAAGCAAAACTGTACATTGGAATATTGACAAAACCATACTTGGTCATTTACTGTACATTGGGTTGGGTTAGGACATTTACAGGGGCCAGTTTCGAATTGCAGTCTCCCGTAGGTGTTCTTTGAGAGTGTTTTTGAAAGTGGGTAGTGATTCACATTCCTTTACAGCTTTGGTTAGGGCGTTCCACATTGATGTGGCATAATTGCAAAACGTGTTTAGTCCCTTGTTTGAGCCGAATCTGGGTTTAACATGATTTGTGGAGCTCCCTCTGGTGTTGTGATTGTGGTATTCACTGACCTTTGGGAAGTATTTTGACATGTACATGGGTACCTTGGTCGTGTAGTGTATCTTGTAGACCAGGCCCATTGCAAGTTGCTGTACTCTGTCGTCTACTATAAGCCATCCTAGTTTGTCAAAGTGGGCAGGGGTGAGGTGGGTTCTAGGAGTAAGGTCAAGCAGTAGTCTGACCAGTTTGTTTTGAGATGTTTGTAATTTTGTTTTTAGCGCCTTTGAGGTGCTTTGGTACCTTGAGGTGCAAGCATAGTCGTAGTACCCTTGAATGAGTGCGTCCCCCTTTCATTACCATCTTCCTCTCCCTTTCCTCTCTCATCCTTCTCCCTCCCTCATTCCCTCCCATCTCTCTGCATACTTTCTCTCCACTGGTCTTCTCTCTCCTCCTCCCTGCTCTGTCCTCCTTCTCTCTCTCCTCTTTCCTCAACCTCCATCTTGTTCCCCATCTCCCTCCCGTCTCTCTGCGTACTGTCTCTCCACTTGTCTTTTTCCCCCTCTTTCCTCAACCTCCATCTTGTTCCCTTTCTCTCTCCCTCACAGGCCCTCTAATAGTCACTTTAAACTGTAACCTACAGAATAGATGAGACAGTGGTGGTATCGTTGGTGGAATGTCTCATTCAACTTGTACCTACTCAGCTTGATATGGTGTATATTTGTAAATTGCTGCTAAACTGTATTGCACATTGCATTTTACCCACAGCTAATTATTGCACATTGCTCTGTTAACAGAATTCGGCTATAGGGCGACAATAATGTGGTCAAGATGCATGGTTTCTATCTTGAGCCCAAACTGCCGTGGTTTATTTATTCACAAGTTCAGCAGCAGTTACTATAGGTCTTCTCTTACTGAGAGACTGAGAGACATGGGGGAGAGAAGGAAGTGGGAGGATACATTTTATTTTATACTCGCCACAAGGTGGTGTACCTGAGTGGCTCCGCCAAGAGCGCCCTCTAGTGGAAACAGACATACATACAGTTAGACAGTTACTAACAATCCTACACAGAACCTCTGACCTCAACACTCCCACTTAGGTTTGCATTAGCATACTGGCTGACTTCTTGGAAAAACATTTTACAAATGAAATAATATAATCACAAAAACATCAACAGAACATGGCAGTCAATATCTACACACCAAACATGGCCTCTGCAAATCTCTTCAATTTCAATTTGGAGGCAGGTTTCGTGATAGTGTCTGCTACCATGTCGTCCGTGGGACAATACATCAGTGTCATCCTTTCTTCTCTGATGACAGATCTAATGAAATGATATTTTATATCGACATGTTTACATCTCTGCCGACACACAGGGTTTCTAGCAATCGCAATGGTTCCCTGGTTGTCCTCATAAACAACAGTCTTCTTATATACATAGGTATCCATCCCTTCGAGCAGTTGTTCCAGGTAAATACACTCCTGTATGGTCATAGCTAGAGCCATATATTCGGCTTCACAAGTTGATGAAGCCACGGTGGGCTGTTTCTTTGTTTTCCACGAAACCAAGAGCTGTCTGCGTTCAAACTCACACAATATCCGGTGGTACTCCTTCTATCAGTGGTGTCAGCTGCCCAGTCTGCATCACTGTAGGCTTTAAGCCCAAGGCCCTCGCTGCTCTTTCTGAAACACAGTTGTCTGTCTGCTGTACCTTTAAGATAACGAAAAACATGTTTTACCGTAATGCAGTGCTCCTCTGTGGGATCAGCAAAATGCTGGGACAACTTACTCACTACAAAACATAGGTCAGGGCGAGTACATGTCGTCAAATAGATGAGGCTACCCACTGCTTCCCTGTACTTTTTTACATCTGTCAGTTTCTGAGCATCCTCCTGGTAGTCCAGTTTTTGATCACATGGTGTATCCCTTGTTCTACATTCCTGCATGTAAAAACTTTTCAGAATCTTTTCCACATATCTCTTCTGGGATACGGTTACACAATTGGCAGACTGCTCAAAATCCATACCTAGAAAGTGTTTTAACCTCCCAAGGTCTTTCATCTTAAATCTATTGGAGAGCATCTCTTTCACCTGAGCTAGGCTCCTGGTGTTGTCCACTGCTATAATCAAATCGTCTACCCAGATGACGATGATCACTTTCCCAGACTCCTTTGATTCCCTCGAGTAAACACAGGGTTCTACTGGGTTCTGTAGGAAGTTATCTTTGATAAGGCATGTATGAAGCATCTCGTTCCAATTTCGCCCAGACTGTTTTAGGCCGTAAATGGATTTTTCCAGCTTACACACTAACTTCTCTCCTTCCTTTTCGTAACCCTCGGGTTGTTCCATATAGATCTCCCTATCTATGGGAGCGTGCAGATAGGCTGTCTTCACATCCATCTGATGTAGAATCAGATTGTCCTCAGCTGCTTTCTGAACCACTACTCTTACACTGGTCAGATTGGCTGTGGGGGAGAATGTTTCACCATAGTCTATCCCCTCCCTCTGACTGAAACCCTTAGCTACAAACCGAGCTTTGTATTTATCGTGGCCTTCAATTCCCTCCTTGATTGAATACACCCATTTTCCTCCCACTGTCTGTCTGCCCTCTGGTAACTTGGTTAGAGTGAAGGTGTGGTTGTCCTCTAGGGACCTCGTCTCCTCGTCCATCGCTCTCTCCCATTTACTTGCTTCAGGGGACACTATGGCCTCTTTAAAGATCTGAGGGACCCCACTGACTACCCTGTAGCAGTAATCAACGGTGATGGGTGTACTGTCCTCCTCGTCACTCCCTTTCCGAGCATAGTCTGTCAGATACTTTGGGGGTCTGTGTTCCCTCGTGGGGTACCTCCCACTGCTTGGGGCACTCGGCGTCACCCTCGGGTGCTCCTCGTCACCGCCCTCTGGGGGTGGCTGATTGTCTGCCTGCACGACCGTGCCAAGTACACTGGGCTGATGTGTCTCGGTTTCTACACACCTTACTCTGGAGTCCAGCTCTGGCTCCTCTGTCTGTGTCTCGCCCTCACATGTTGTCTTTGTGACAAACTTGACTAGCCTATGTTTCTGCACTATCCCTTTACCGGGATAATAAACCAGGAAAGTGGGGCTTCCCTTGTCGTGCCCTACAAAGAGCCCTTTTACACACCTGGACTCTAGCTTTCCTCTGTCCTGCAGGTACGCATAACACTCTGATCCAAATCGGTGCATTCTGGCTAGATTACACTTCTTTCATATCAGTGCTGTATATGGGGTGGTGCCCCTGTGCTTATTGAAGCACCTGTTTCTGGTGTAAGCGGCTTCTTGTACTGCATAGTGCCATAAGCTCTTAGGTAAGTTACTGCTTACTAGCTTACACCTAGCCATCTCGAAAAGAGTGCGCCATTCTCTTTCTCCCACTCCGTTCTGGTGTGGGGAATATGGACATGACGTCTCGTGTCTTATCCTGTTCTTCCTCAACAGTGATTGAAACTCTCTGTTTGTGAATTCGGTTGCGTTGTCTGACCTCAAACATCTTACTGTACCATAAGGGGCTATGTCCGCCAGGAATTTTTCCGTGGCCTGGAGTGTGTCACTTTTTGCTTTAAGAAAGTAAACAAACACTGCCCCTGTGTACACGTCTGTAAAAGACTGTACATATCTAAAGCCTCCTATGGACTCATTCCTTACTGGACCGGCAAGGTCTGTGTTAACCAACGCAAGTGGTACTTTTACTTTTTCTGTGGGATTCCTGTTTCTTGATTGAGCAAACTTCCCCTTTATGCACACGACACATTCTTTATCAGGTCTACGCTTTTCGCCTTCAATGTGCATGCCCTCTGTCACTGTTTGCAGTTTCAGTAAATCCTCGTAATTACAATGACCCATAATCTAATGCCATGTCTGAATATCATGGCTGACGGTTACTTTACACATATCATTGTCATTACACTCTGTTTTCAGGTAATACATTCTCTGATACACTTCTATGTCAAATTGCATACCGTTGGGCTCTACAAGAAAATTTTTACCTTCCATGAAGGACACTCTGGCCCCGTTCGCAGTAGCAGCTATTACAGAGAATAGTCCTTGTGGGAACAATGGCACATAGAGAGCGTTCCTTAACGTCACTGTACGCCGGCGCCCCCCGCTGTCCGTGAGGTATACCTGTGCGTCCCCTCTTCCTCTCGCCAACCCGTGGATGCGCCTTCTGTCTGCCAGCTCCATGCTGTGTCCCTCCGGGCGGAAAGTTCTGTCAAAGTTCTTGAACAGACTCCTGTTGTTGATGACGTGGGACGACGCACCTGTGTCCACGATCAGTCCCTTCCTTTGGGCCTGTTGCAGCTGCGTTGGCCTGATGACGTACGCCGTCTGCGCCCTGGGGATGAAGTCCTCTCGTTCCGCTACTCTCCAGTCGTCGCCTCGATCCGTCTCACGCCAACCATCGCCGCCATCTTGTCCATGCGTGTGTTGCGCGCCCTGGTCGCGTTTCATCATGCACGCTCTGCTTGCGTGCCACGTGGATCTGCAGGGGCCACACCAGACAGTCCTCGTGCAGTTACTTCTCCGATGGCCTTTCTCTCCGCATCGCCAACACGCCTGCTCCGTCGCGGTCCTGGTCCTGGTCTGGCCTTTAGCGCCCTCTCTCCCGCTTCCGCGGCGGCTGGTTGGGTATCTTCTGAGGCCTCGAAGTTCCTTAACTTAGCCTTGAACTGTCCCAACGTCATGTCCGTTGAACCGTGTGTTACCAGGAGTGTGAACGGTTTGTACAGCTCCGGTAGTCCTCTCATTATCATCGCCATCATTAGCCCATCGCTTGGTGCTTCTCCGGCACCCCTCAATGGCGTCGTGATCCGCTCCGCTCTGTTGACGTATTCGGTCACAGTCTCGATTGGTCCCTTCCTCAGGGTCGTCAGTGCTATGTAGAGGGCCATGACTCGGGGTCTCCCTTGCCTGATGAAATGCTCTCTCAATACCGCCAGGCTTTCTCGGCCTCTGTCTTTAGTGTCGCGGAATATCAGCCCCAAGCTGGTGTCGTCGAGCATCGGCGCTAACTCACAGTACGCGCTTGCGTTACGCTGGTAGTCTAGGGCTTGCTCTTCCGCCGTCAGTTCTCCCGTGGGGGCCGCCAGGATCGTCTCCTTCAGCCCCGTACCGTGCATGTAGCATAGCATGCGCTCTTCTCAGAGTTCATAGTTCTCTGCTTTTCCATTGAATGGTGGCCCTTTGTTCCTCCCTCTGGCCGCCACACGTTCTAAGGTGGGGTTCTCCCCCTCGCCTCCGTTGTGTTCAGCGGTCGCCACGCATTCTGAGGTGGGGTTCTCCCCCTCACCTTCGTTGTGCTCAGCATGCTGCATCTCCCCCGGTGCCGCCTCCTCGGGGCGCTTGGTTGCTGCCTTCCAGCGACTCCCGGCTGCTGCCTTCTTGACTCTCCTGTGAGTCTTCTTGGCTTTCATGTTCACCGTTGGTGGTAGGCGTAGCTTTAGCTCTCGTTGGCCTAGCGTCTAGCCGCGCGGTGCTCCCGGCGCTAACCTAGCCTATACTTCAGCTAATCTTGCTACCCTTATTATTTCGCCCCGGCGTTATCTGGGCCCATAACCTCTTAACAGAATTCGGCTATAGGGCGACAATAATGTGGTCAAGATGCATGGTTTCTATCTTAAGTCCAAACTGGTGTGATTTATTTATTCACAAGTTCAGCAGCAGTTACTATAGGTCTTTTCTTACTGAGAGACATGGGGGAGAGAAGGAAGTGGGAGGATACATTTTCTTTTATACTGTACCTGAGTGGCTCCGCCTAGAGCGCCCTCTAGTGGAAACAGACATAC
The DNA here is from genome assembly GCF_963971535.1 of Notolepis coatsorum. Lineage (NCBI taxonomy): Eukaryota > Metazoa > Chordata > Actinopteri > Aulopiformes > Paralepididae > Notolepis > Notolepis coatsorum. Next base: position 70,039,772 of record NC_140179.1, read on the forward strand.
ATACAGTTAGACAGTTACTAACAATCCTACACAGAACCTCTGACCTCAACATGCTCATTGCACATCACATAACATACTTTTCTTGTTGGAACTATACATAGCCTTTTTGTTATTTAAATTTGATATAGTATAATATCTACATCCTGTTATCGGCACTGCACACTTATTTAGAACTGTATATAGTCATCTTGCTGTTATTTTATCTTATTGTATTTTAAATAATTCTATGCACATTCTATTTTATTTATATTATATTGGATGCTGCTATGGTCGAGGAACCACAACAAAGTGAATTTCACTCTTTCTGCTGTAAGGTACTGAACGACGTGACAATAAAATAATCTGAATCTGAATCTCTCCTCCACTCACCCCCCCCCCCCCCCTTTCCTGGTGTTCTCTCTCTCTCTCTTCCTGAGGAGTGTAGTAGACGAGAGGCCCGAGAGGGTTCACACAGGTGGTCCGTAGACTTCATAACATCATGTGATTCATTCAGAGGAGCTGTCTGGCTGTGAAGCGGCTGAACACAGAGCGGCAGGGCAGGCAGGCAGGCAGGCAGGCAGGCAGGCAGGCAGGCAGGCAGGCAGGCAGGCAGGCAGGCAGGCAGGCAGGCAGGGCAGGCAGGCAGGCAGGCAGGCAGGCAGGCAGGCAGGCAGGCAGGCAGGCAGGCAGGCAGGCAGGCAGGCAGGCAGGCAGGCAGGCAGGCAGGCAGGCAGGCAGGCAGGCCCCCGTGAAACACATTGTTAATCTCAATCTCCCCCTGACCTTGGCTGTCACCAGCAAGTTTTCATTAAGCAGCTATTTTGTTGGCAAGCAGCAAGAGTGTGTGTGTGTGTGTGTGTGTGTGTGTGTGTGTGTGTGTGTGTGTGTGTGTGTGTGTGTGTGTGTGTGTGTGTGTGTGTGTGTGTGTGTGTGTGTGTGTGTGTGTGTGTGTGTGTGTGTGTGTGTGTGTGTGTGTGTGTGTGTGTGTGTGTGTGTGTGTGTGTGTGTGTGTGTGTGTGTGTGCGCGTGCGTATGTGTGCGTGTGTGTGTGTGCGTACGCTTACGTGTGCATGCATATGTGTGTGTGCTCACAAACACGTGTGGTTTAGTGGTAATCCGTCAACATTAAAGGTTTTTCAAGGTAACACCTAGCAGCCGAATAAACAAATTAATTTCAATGAAAAGATACATGGGTTTCTCGGCGGAGGTGCCAGACTTGACAAGCAGTTAAGTGCTTAGAATGCTCTGGGCAGTGCAACATAAGCTCCTGGGATCTGCAGCTGTACCCGTATAAAGTAAAAGAAAGAAAATGGCGTTATACATCAAGGGTCTTTCATGCAAATCCCTACGTAGTGCTGCTGGTGATGGTGATGGAGGCGGTTCAGATGAATGTAGTGGAGTAAAAACTGCAATATTTCCTTTGACATTCCTTTGTCTCCTGGAGTAAAAGTACAAAGTTCCCTACACTTAAAATAGAGGACAGTGCAGTAGTCTCTGTAGTGACTTTTCAATTGCAAAAGGACAGAACTCACCCCAGTCCTTAACCGGCTATACATATGCTAATTACAACAGGACAGTGGTTTCAATTGCAAATCACTGGTGGCACGATTCATGTTTGTACATTAAAAGATGCGTTAGGAACGGGAGACTACGGTACCTCTATATTCATCAGTCTGATGTTTAATATGCAATGTGAGTGTTCTGTACTCTCCAGCGTACCTGAATCATTCAGGAACTGTAGTCAGCTAATTATCTCCTATTAGCTGTTTAAGCCCTGTTAATGAATGATGCTAAGTAGAGTTGAAGGGAACGCAGGAATAATGTGGGCAGTTAATTCTTGAAGGTTGCAAACTCAGAATTAGGCCTCCTTTGACTTTAGTTCGTGTGAAACCTTTCTGAACCCTCCAAACTGGGATGCCAAATCTGGGGCTGCAGTGCTCCATAGTCAATGAATGGGACTCTGACTTAATGAGGCCATACATTTTTAGTAGGGATGTTCGATATTGGCTTTTTTACCGATATCCGATATACCGATATTGTCCAACTCTTAATTTCCGATACCGATATCAACCGATAGCGATATATGCAGGGTTTCCCCCCCCAACAAAACGGAATAATTTCTGGTAATTAACATTACATATCTCTTGTCGTGGAATTAACACAACATTATGCATACTTTTGACAATAAATTAAATAAGAATTTGTTCTTACTTGCTTGCCTGGGTAAATAAAGGTTAAATAAATGTAAAAAATATATTAAAAAAAATTTATAATCTTTTTTTAAACCAATACCGTTAATTTCCAATATTACATTTGAATGCCAATATCGGTAGGCCGATAATATCGGACATCTCTAATTTTTTGTGTGAGCTCCTTCACCCAAACAAGGTTTTAAACTATTTAGTTATTATGCCAATTCCCTGCATGTGTCATGGTCCTGGACGTTGTGGTATCCTCCGTTGGTCTGGGGAGGCTAAAGACTACCACCTGTTCTCCGACAGACCAAACTGCTTCTTTTGACCTGACAGCTAGGAGTTTCACTGGGAGAGCGGAGGTGCACGGAGGTTCACGCCATCTCCCCTCAGCGCTGAATAGATAAGATAGTTCTTTATTGTCTGTTGATACAGTTGAACAGTACTGTATATCGGTATGTCATGTATGTCATGTACCCACCACCCTCCAACCCACCCACCCCCTCCTAATGTACAGTTTCCTCCCCCTCGTATTTTCTGTTAGGATCTCTGTTTAACAGTACTGTATTATTTGCATATCTTGTATGTCACAAATGTAACAGTACTGTATACCTGTATGTCATGTATGTCATAAATGTCATGATATATATCTGTATATCTGTATGTCATAAATGTCATTATGAATTGAAAATGGGGGACCCTGATGTAAACAAGACGAAAGTCTTTTTCTGGTCTGCATCCCCTTAACAATTGTGTGTATTGAGCCGTACTGTACTGTACCCATTCTGCAATCTGTTAATAAAGTTTTCATTTATTCATTCCTTCATACAGACATTTGTTTTGTGTCATAACACACAATACTGCATTACAAAAAAGAACCACCAACCAAAGGAAAAACATAAGATACTGTAACCATGTTACAGCATAGACAGACATACAGACAAGAGATCAGAGAAATATTTTTATTAGCCCCTTCCTTCCCTCCAAACCAACGTTATTCATTTGATGTGGCACAAGGTTATTTTGTATTGCACAGCCCTTTTTATATTGCATCCAGTGTAGGTTGTGACCATATTTCTATCCTGCTTGTTATTAAGTAGGCTTATTGCATGTGGTACAAATAAATCTTTGAATGTTTTCAGTTTCCACTTGAGGGATATGAAGCACCTACTGTATGTGAGGGTAGCAGCTCATATTTTGTGTGTAATACATGTGAGGGATCTCTTCTATCATTGTATGGGCCATTCTCAACATATTTGAAGTGTAACTTTCCAGGAATGTTTGCATGATGGATTTGCAGATTATTTTTGAGGCAATTTTAACCCTTTCACTGCCACACTACAGAAGGTTAACCCTTTACTATCACACTACCGACGGTTACTTACGGTACTGGACAACACTCTGGATGGTAGAACAGTAGATGATGCAGTACTGGACAACACTCTGGATGGTAGAACAGTAGATGATGCAGTACTGGACAACACTCTGGATGGTAGAACAGTAGATGATGCAGTACTGGAGAACACTCTGGATGGTAGAACAGTAGATGATGCAGTACTGGACAACACTCTGGATGGTAGAACAGTAGATGATGCAGTACTGGACAACACTCTGGATGGTAGAACAGTAGATGATGCAGTACTGGACAACACTCTGGATGGTAGAACAGTAGATGATGCAGTACTGGACAACACTCTGGATGGTAGAACAGTAGATGATGCAGTACTGGACAACACTCTGGATGGTAGAACAGTAGATGATGCAGTACTGGACAACACTCTGGATGGTAGAACAGTAGATGATGCAGTACTGGACAACACTCTGGATGGTAGAACAGTAGATGATGCAGTACTGGAGAACACTCTGGATGGTAGAACAGTAGATGATGCAGTACTGGACAACACTCTGGATGGTAGAACAGTAGATGATGCAGTACTGGAGAACACTCTGGATGGTAGAACAGTAGATGATGCAGTACTGGAGAACACTCTGGATGGTAGAACAGTAGATGATGCAGTACTGGAGAACACTCTGGATGGTAGAACAGTAAAACAGGTTGAGGATGCTGCAGCTGGACCTGAGCCTACGTAGAAAGTACATATGCTGTTGCACTTTGATACAAACAGAATCGACATGTGCGTTCCAACTCAGGGTATGGTCGACATGGATTCCCAAGTATTTATAGGAGTCCACCTGTTTGATGGGCTGATTGTGAATGAGGACTGGACTATGATCCGCCATAGACCTGGCATCAAAGATGACTTCCTGTGTTTTTAAACATTGAGAACAATGTGAGTTACTATCACACCACTGCACCAGCCTGTTTACACTGTCCAGGTAAGTTAGAATGAGCCAACCAGTAGGAGTCGCTATTGCAACGACCAGGACTCGTACCCCACCGGCTTCCCACCACTGCCAATTGTGATCATTGGAACATCCGACCAAGCCGGAAGTACCGCTAACTTGTTTGTCCGAGGGAAGCCACAGTTGTGATTGGATTATCAAGAAAAGAGGGTGGGGTTTAATGTCAATTGTGTACATTCATCCTCAGCGTACAGCCATTTGGTGAATGTGGGTTTCCAAATTGTTCCATACATTCACTCCGTCAGTAAGAATACTTGTTGAGGGGACGCAAATGGTCAAATATTGTTCAGCAGCACATCGAATTGAATCTGAATTGGTCACAGCCATAGCAGCAGTTTTAAGCTCACATGCCTCACTCTTTGCTGGAAATGAAAGGATAAGTGGAGTGGATCTCTCTCTCTTTGTTTTCCATCTTGCTCTCCATCTCTCTGCCACTTCAGAAGACATATGTTATCTTCCCTCCTCTCTCTTCATGGTCTTCCACCTATTGAGGCTTTGCACCCCCCCCCCCCCCCCCCCCCCCCCCCCACACACACTTTTAGACCTCACTATCTTTATCTCTCTCATCACTGGCCCTTCCTCTCCTCCTCTCTCCCCTCCTACTCCTCTCACAGAAACAGGGGGTCTCTCTCTCAGCATCGCTGTTGAAGGGTTTGCGCTCTTGTGTCTTTTTTTCTCTGACTCTCTATCACTGTCTCTCATCTCTTCACCCCCCCCCCCCCTCCTTCAGAGATCTGGAGTATCACATGCTTAAAAGGCTCTGTTGCACCAGGGTGGCGTGGGCACTTTCCCTCCTCTAATTCCTATCTCTCTTTCTTTCTCTCCTCCCTCTCCAGGGGCGACAGTGGCTCAGAAGGTAGAGCGGATGTCTGGTGATTGGAAGGGTCCTGGTTCCATTCCCGCTCCTCCCAGGCAGCGTGTCGAAGTGTCCTTGAACAAGACACTTAACCCATAATGGCTCCCGAAGAGCAGGTTGGCTCCTTGCATGGTTGCCTCCGCCATCGGTGTGTGAATGTGTGAGTGAATGGGTGAATGTGAAGAAGAAAAATGGTAAAGCGTTTTGGATAAAAGCGCTATATAAAATGCACCATCATTATCTGTTCTTATGCACACCTGGTGATACTAAATCCAAATTGAACTCAGGCATTTGAAAGATAATATATGTATATATATATAAATGTGTGAATTGGCTATAATAAGGTAATTTATAAGCCTGCTATTCTATATTCTATAATAATATTTCAAATTGCATTGGTCCGGATGGGAGAATTCAGTACTGTATCTACAGAACCTTCTGTTTAATCATCTTCCCTTTATTAATTTCCTTCGGTTTTTGTACACATGATCTCAAGAAGGTACTGAATGAGATCAATGGCCGTTTTTTTATTTTTTATTATTTATCCACTTTTTCTCCTTATTTTCCTTTTTCTCCCATCCCAATTTCGTATTTCCAATTCTCCACTCCCCTGTCTTGAACGTTGCTAGACTATGCCTCCCACTGGTCGGCTGTAGTGAGGATAGAAGCCTTGCATCACGTGTCCCCTCCAGTACACGAGGAGGCAGCCTGTCGCATCTTTTCACCGCAACAGCTCAAACTCTCAGTGGCGAGGAGTAACGCGTGGGAGGCTCACTCTGCCCCCGCTACTTCCTGTTTCCGCCGTACCGGCGTCACCCAACCGACCTGTAGGAGTCGCTGTCCACAACGTCCAATCCCCACCCACCGGCTTTCCCACCCTCTAACACTGCCAATTGTGTTAGTATGACGGCCGGCCAAGCCGGTAGCAACGCAGAGAGCTGGGCTCAATACCAGCATCTCCTGCATTAGTGGCGAGCGCCTTGCCCACTGCGCCACTCAGCCGCCCTGATCAGTGGCAGTTTTTCATGTCTGGTCATTATTAGCATGGTGTTATTCACTGTCAAAGATGCAAACAAATATTCTCCTTTGTTTCATGACAATTTAACACTTTGGGTGCCGGGAACCGTCTTTAGACGTCTTTGCTGGCCATGCTAAAGTTGCCGGAGGACGCGTTATGTCGTCCTTATATCAATATTTCAAAAATCTGCGATCGGATTCATATGTCCCCTCCGCTGGCCTGAGATCCACCAGCAGGACCCACTGAGCTCTCTGGCGGTTCAGGAGCGCCATCTGGTGGCCGATCGGCGCAATCGCCAAACAGGATGTGCCATAGAGGTTGTGCTAGACGTCCGTAGTACTTCCGGGCGCTCGCTATAGGTCATGGGACTCTGGCTCGTCACGCTACACAGTGATCGATTGGCAATAACTCGATAAACAACATGATTTGGACGTATATACCATTATACAAGCTGGAGATGGACCGGGTAAAAATATATCCCATAATGATAAGATTTCTACTCTACGATGATCGCCCAACGGCGCGGAGACTGGGGTGAGTTTCAGCGTGTAACGTTACCGTCTTCGATACTAACTGCTATTATCAACATTTGACCCACATTAGATGATTGGTATAACGCTGCCCACGGAATTATAAACGCCCCCTTGCCCATCCGGTCAACATCAGATGACGTGTAGTAACTTCTAGAAGTACGTCTAGTTGGAATTTTTTATATCGCGCTGATTGCCATCAAACTGTATTTCATCATCAATATAATGCATTTGGGGCTATATATCACGTTCTGGAGAAAGCTGCAGAAAGAGATGAAAACATACTTATACATTAGACCATACTTTACTATGAATATGTGAATGAAAAAGTTTAACGTTTCTACACAATGAACAATACATATAGGACTTTGAATGGGCCCTAATAATGGCAATGTAGCAATAGAATTTAAAAGGTTATAGCCCTGCAAAGAAGGGGACTTTCTCCATAGACAAATAGCGCTGGCAATCTATGGTATATCATGAATTTAACCTTAGGCAGCCAAAGTGTTAAGCAAGCCTAGTAATAGACACAATATTTCTGACACTGGGAATACATTCACAGAGGTCCATAGATGTCCCTACTGTAGATACCAAGAATATGCGAATGGCCTTGTAGAAGTGGAGCAATATTCCATTTACTTAGGTATGTATTTTAGGCGGATTTTCAGAAAATAGGGCTCCAGGCTTAAGAGGTTAACAATTACGTTTTACCGGAAATGAATAAAAGCACTACACAAACACTGCAAATGACAGTGAATGAATACATAAATAAATAACAGACACAAATTATACATTTAACGAATTTCCTATAAATTCCATCATTATTAAGATGCAGCAGGGGGTTGGTGTGTGTGGACATGCTCCAAGACATTTACATGTCATTGAAGCAGTTTGTAAGAGGAACGAGACTACGATAGTCCTCAATGCATGGAGAGGATGCTCTTAAATTTCAGGTGATAGCGTTTACATACAGAAACGCCCCACCAGCTCCTTATGGGGAGGTGTAGTGGTTACGTTATTGCTGTTTACGGCCGGTCCACCATCTTGAAAACGCAATGTAATTCCCCATTGACGATTTCTAAATCGTCTCGTTTAAAACAAATAAAGCATGAACATTTGCATGGTGTACGGTACCTTTCTGTGCGTATTCATCCACAATCTATAGCTCAACATGAAAATATTCGCAATTAATCATATTTCAACCAAAAATGCTTAAACAATAATGTTAGTGGTTTCATGAGTGACAGTGATGAGAGAGAGCCAGGTATATAGACAGAGTTAGCATCATGGCTAACGGGGCACCCGCAGTACCTGCGGCTACTTTCAACATCCAACCGCCTGAGCCCTTCGAGAGATTCGAGAGGTTCCGTCAGGCAAGCAATTTAATTGCAAGCTCTGAAGAAAATCAGGTAAACACGCTGATTTACTGTATGGGAGATGAAGCTGATGATGTTTTGAGAGGCTTGAATCTCAATGCTACAGACCAGCTAGAATACGGTAAAGTGCGGGATGGCTTTCAGTATTTCTTTGTTGTGAAAAATAACAAACGTGCACGTTTTAACATGCGCAAGCAAGAAGCAAACGAGACTGTGGATGCATTCGTTACTTCCCTGTATGGATTAGCAGAGCACTGCAATTATGGGACGTTGCATGATAAGCTAGGGGACAGGATCATAGTGGGACTGGCTAACACACATCTCTCAGAACGCATGCAGATGGAGAAAAACCTAGACCTGGAAAAAGCCATTAACATGGCTAGACAATCAGAAGAGATTAAAAAGCAGCAACACACACTGAGGAGTGATGCCAGTTGTGTAAAACTCATGGATAGTGTTAGCTCTGTGGACAGAGTGTTTAAAGGCTGGCAGCAGTATGACAAGCGTAGTTTCACCAAAAACAAAAGTTATGGAGCACAGCCACACAGCAGCCAGAGTAAAAATCAAAACAGCTCACAGTGCTACAAATGTGGGAGCGTGCCCCACCCTAAACACGAGTGCCCTGCAAATGAAGTCAGGTGCCATTCCTGTGGAGAACACCATGCGGCGTTATCAGCCGCATGGAGGAGCCGACCGCATGGAGGAGCCGACCGTCTGGTGCGCCGGCATGGTGGTCGTGCCCAAGAAAGACAGCGATAAGGTGCGTTTATGTGTGGCTTAAACGTGTATGTGTGCCGTGAAAAGTAAATTTTACCGTCAGTAGAGCAGAATCTCGGGACACTTGCTTGAGCGAAAATATTCAGCAAATTGGATGCCAACATGGGGTTCTGGCAGATTCCACTCACGAAGGAATCAGCCAAGTACACCACGTTCATTACACCCTTTGGCCGATTCCACTTTAACCATCTTCCGTTTGGAATCGCTTCAGCACCCGAACACTTCCAGTGCATGATGGCGGAGGTCATAGAGGGGCTAGAAGGGGTGGTCTGCCACATTGATAATCTATTAGTGTGGGGGCGGGACCAGGAAGAGCACGCCGCTCGACTCCATGCTGTGCTACAAAGAGTGGAAAAAGCTGGATGTGGACAAATGTGAGTTCTCCAAGAGTGAAATGCTTTTCCTGGGTCACATCATCACAACGGAGGGCTCCGCCCTGACCAGAGGAAGACAGAGGCCATCACAGAGTTGGTGGAGCCCACGAACGTTACTGTGAGGTTTGGTTGGTTCCCCGCCACACGCTCTCCTGAGGTATGGTGCTGATTGGTGCATTCCCCGCCACACGCTTTTTGAACGATTGCCACTTTCATCACGCAGCTGTCATAGTTTGTAATTAGCGCCCCAGAGGGCTTTATATACCAGGACCTTCCTTCTATCGTTGTTCGGGTCGTTCTGGAATACAACTGCATTTGCCTCCTTTTCCCCGTTGCTGTTCCTGGTCTACTTTCTCTCCAGGACCTTTCTGTGGAGAACCGCTGTGGAGAACCTTGTTCCCCGTTTGGAGCTGTGCCTCGTTTTGCCCGCTTTACGCGTTGCGCTTGGGTGAGTGGAACCAAACCCCTCTGGATTATTCTGATTGTGTGTCTTAGAAGAGACACTGAAGACTTCGTTTTGTTGCACTAACTCGGCTAAATTGTGTGTTGTGGGGAACACTGAGGACTGTCACTGTCAATTGGTTCTGGACCCAGCTAGGGAGGAGGGAACCACACTGCCTCTGTGTTTCGTTGGACTGTTTCTGATATCTCTCTCTCTCTCTCTCCGTTTTCCACCTTGAGTGAAAGCTGGGAGTATCTGCAGAGCCGCTACAACGTCACATGCCAATTCCCCACCACTATCTGCTGGGAGTATCTGCAGAGCCGCTACAACGTCACATGCCAATTCCCGACCACTATCACCAGGAGGATTCTGCAGAGCGGCAGATGACTCTGCCGAAGGCAGTCTCCCCGTTTGTTTGATTATTGTACTTTATCCTTCTTTTGACTCTGTAAATAAATACGCCCTAGCATTTGGCTAACTCTGAACTTCCTGTCTGTGCCGTTGCGTTTGAGGTCGGTTACAAACCATAACATTACGACCCGACCATGACGACCTCAGCCGACACAGACAGGAGGGTCAGAACAGCGTTGGCGGTCCAGATTGAGTTAACCAACGACCACAGCCTACAGCTAGGTGCGGCTGCGGCTGCTGTACAGGAGCTCCGAGACCAGGTCCTGCCTATTCAGGAGTCCCTTGGCTCTCTGGCTAGCCTGCAGACAGCCCAGGGTAATCAGCAGACTAATATTCTCCACCAATTACAAGCGCTGAGTGAAGCCGTTAACACCTTGCTTGTAACCCCACCTACTTCAGGAGCCTCGGCCGGAGCATCACCCGCAGCCGTGGCAGGCCCCGCGCCTCCCGATCCCGCACCTCGGGAGCCCCGTCTCTCCGAACCACGGTTGTTCGATGGTAACTTCGAGGATTGTGCCACATTCATCATGCAATGTGAGTTGGTTTTTCGTCATCAACCCAGCCGATTCACTTCAAGGGGAGCCCGAGTGGCTTACATGACTAACCTGCTCTCAGGCCGGGCAGCCCAGTGGGTTACTGCCTCCTGGGCAATGGGGGCTGATTTCTGTTTTTCCTACCCAGACTTCGTGGCTGAGCTCCGCAGGGTTTTCCACCACCCAGCCCGTGGCCAGGACCCTGGAGCTCGGTTGGGCACCTTCCGGCAGGGCAGTGGCGGGGTCACCGACCACGTGCTGGAGTTCAGACTGGCGGCAACAGAGAGCGGTTGGAACGATCAAGCGCTTCGTCTCACCTTCATGAGGGGGCTCAACGACGCTGTCAGGGACCAGCTCGCAACCCGTGAGGAACCTGAGTCCCTTGAAGACCTATTCAGCCTCGCCATTCGCATCGACGGACGCCTCCAGGAGAGAAGACGTGAGAGAACCCGACAGGGACCTCCAGAGGTTCCCCAGACCCCCCGTACTCGTGACGGTACTGCGGTCCGCCCTGCTCCCAACACGACTGGTGGTTCCTTCCCCTCCCGTTCGGTGCCCGGGGAGGAACCCATGCAGCTGGGACGTTCACATCTTAGCCAAGCTGAACGGGAGGCGAGGTTCAGGTCCGGCCTTTGCCTCTACTGCGGTCGGGATGGACACCGTATCGCCAACTGCCCCACCCGGCCAAAAGACCAGGCTCGCCGGGACCCCGGGAGATCCTGGTGAGCCGTTTTTCTCGTTCCCAGAGCCGTGCACCACCTAGCCGTCTGATGAGCGTCACCCTGGCCTGGGCGGACCAACGGGCCACGGTGGAGGCACGCATTGACTCGGGTGCTGACGAGAGTTTCCTAGACTTCGAGTTTGCTACCCGGGCCAACATTCCACTAGAGGACCTCGTGAGGCCATTGGAGGTGTTCGCATTGGACCAACACCGCCTGGCTGACATCACTCAACGCACCTGTCCTGTCCTGCTCACCATTGCTGGTAACCACGTTGAGAGACTCCAGTTTTTTATCACCAGATCCCCTCTTGTCCCAGTAGTCCTGGGCCGGCCCTGGCTCGCGCTGCACAAGCCCCACATCGCCTGGTCCTCCGGTACCATCAGGGGGTGGAGCTCCTCCTGTCATGCCCAGTGTCCTCAGGCGGCGTCCTGTCCCTCGCCCCGGAGATCTGTTTGTGAGCCGCCTCCGGACCTCTCGACCATACCCCCAGAGTACCACGACCTCGAGGAGGTTTTCAGTAAGTCCAGGGCTCAGGCCCTTCCGCCTCACCGGCCTTACGACTGTGCCATCGACCTCCGCTCAGGGGCTCCCCTTCCCGGCAGCTGCCTCTACAGTCTGACCATCCCTGAGAAGGCAGCGATGGATCAATATATCTCTGAGTCCTTGGAAGCAGGACTCATTCGGCCTTCCTCCTCCCCTGTGGCGGCCGGTTTCTTCTTTGTTGGGAAGAAGGACGGAGACCTTCGACCCTGCATCGACTATCGCCAGCTCAACGAGATCACCATTAAGAACAAGTACCCTCTTCCTCTCATGAACTCCACCTTCGAGCCTCTCACCCAGGCTACCGTCTTTACCAAGCTGGACCTCCGGAGTGCCTACCATCTGGTCCGTATCCGAGAGGGCGATGAGTGAAAGACCGCCTTCAAGACTCCCAGGGGCCACTACGAGTACCTGGTAATGCCGTTCGGCCTCACCAACGCTCCGGCGGTATTCCAGGCGCTCATGAACGACGTCCTTCGTGACATGCTGGAGGAGTTTGTGGTAGTATACCTAGACGACATCCTCATTTTCTCCAAGACCCTCGAGGAACACATCCAGCATGTCCGCCGTGTGCTGGAGCGCCTCCTCCACAATCGGCTCTTCGTCAAGGCAGAGAATTGCAGATTCCACTCCGACTCCGTCGATTACCTGGGCTTCATCGTGGAGAGAGGCTTGACCCGAGCTGACCCTCGCAAGATCCGGGCCATGAAGGAGTGGCCGGAACCCACCTCTCGGCAGGAGTTACAGAGCTTCCTCGGGTTCGCCAACTTCTACCGAAGATTCATCCGGAACTACAGTCAGGTGGCGGAACCGCTTACCAGGCTGACCTCTCCCGCCCTGCCGTTCGACTGGTCCCCAGCGGCGTGTGCTGCGTTCCGCTCCCTCAAGAAGAGGTTCACTTCCGCCCCGATCTTGCTCCATCCAGACCCCAAGAGACAGTTCATCGTAGAGGTGGACGCCTCGGATACTGGACTAGGAGCTATCTTATCCCAGCGGTCGGCAACGGACCAGAAGGTACATCCGTGCGCCTTCTACTCGCGTCGCTTCCTCCCTGCCGAGAGGAACTACGACATCGGCAATCGGGAGCTGCTGGCGGTTGTGGCTGCCTTGGAGAAGTGGCGTCATTGGCTAGAGGGGGCCGAGGAGCCATTTACCATTTGGACGGACCACAAGAACCTGACGTACATCCGTGCTTCCAAGCGCCTCAATGGCCGGCAGGCAAGATGGGCCAGCTTCCTCAGTCGGTTCGACTTCTCGCTGACGTTTCGCCCTGGTTCCCGCAACACGAAGGCCGACTCCCTGTCCCGGTTACACTCCAAGGGGGCTCCAACCACTGAGGACCCGACTCCCATCCTCCCAGAGGCCAGGGTGGTAGGAGTAGTCACCTTGGGCATCGAGGGGGTGGTAAGGCGTGCCCTACGCTTCCATCGCGCTCCAGGCAATGTACCGGTTCATCGTCTCTTCGTCCCCGACTCAGTCCGGTCCCGGGTCCTCCAGTGGGGCCATACCAGCCGGTTCGCCTGCCACCCAGGCGTTCATCGCATGTTCTCCTTCCTGGCTCGTCGATTCTGGTGGCCCACCATGAGGAACGACGTCAAGGAGTTCATACTGGCCTGCGCAGTCTGCGCCCGCAGCAAGGCCTCCCACCAGGCACCCTCCGGGCTATTGCAGCCGCTTCCCATTCCGAGCCGCCCTTGGTCCCATGTGGCGTTGGACTTCGTCACGGGTCTTCCTTCTTCCCAGGGGAACACGTGCCTACTGACCGTGGTGGGTCGGTTCAGCAAGGGGGTTCACCTCGTGGCCCTTCCCAAGCTTCCCTCGGCGGCCGAGACGGCGGACCTGCTGACACGCCACGTGTTTCGCCTCCATGGGTTTCCCCAGGACGTCGTCTCGGACCGGGGGCCCCAGTTCACTTCCCAGGTATGGCGGGCTTTTTGCAAGGGATTGGGGGCAACGGTCAGTCTTTCCTCTGGTTATCATCCCCAGACTAACGGACAAACGGAGAGTATGAACCAGAGTGTGGAGTCTGCTCTTCGGTGTGTGGCTGCCGAGAAACCCCCGTCTTGGAGCCGTTTCCTTCCCTGGGTCGAGTACTCCATCAACTCCATGGTCAGTTCCGCCACCGGCCTCTCACCCTTTGAGGTATCCCTGGGCTACCAACCCCCTCTTTTCCCTGCACAGGAGTCGGAGGTGGCAGTTCCCTCCGTACAGGACCACCTCAACCGGTGCCGTCGGGTCTGGGAGATCACCAGGACTGCGCTGCTCCGGTCATCGGAGCGAGCCAGTCGTGGGGCTGACCGGCGCCGGGTCCCTGCGCCGACGTACCACCCTGGGCAGAGGGTGTGGCTTTCCGCAAGGGACCTTCCGCTTCGGTCCTCGGCCAAGAAGCTTAACCCCCGGTTCGTCGGTCCTTTTGATTTTCTGAAGGTACTCAGTCCGGCGGCGGTGAGTCTTAAGCTTCCTGCGTCCATGCACATTCACCCCGTTTTCCATGTGTCCCGGGTTAAGCCTGTCTCTCTCAGTCCCCTGATGCCTCCTGCTCCGGAACCACCTCCTCCCGTGATGGTGGACGTTCACCCCCAGTGGCAGGTCCGCCGGTTGATGGGCGTTCGACGGCGGGGTCGGGGGTTCCAGTACCTGGTGGACTGGGAGGGGTACGGCCCGGAGGAACGGAGCTGGGTCTCCCGCCAGCTCATCGTGGATCCCGGCCTAATCACCGACTTCCATCGTGCCCATCCGGGCGAGCCGGGTCGGGCTGGTCGCCGGGTGGCTCCCGTGGAGGGGGGGGTACTGTGAGGTTTGGTTGGTTCCCCGCCACACGCTCTCCTGAGGTATGGTGCTGATTGGTGCATTCCCCACCACACGCTTTTTGAACGATTGCCACTTTCATCACGCAGCTGTCATAGTTTGTGATTAGCGCCCCAGAGGGCTTTATATACCAGGACCTTCCTTCTATCGTTGTTCGGGTCGTTCTGGAATACAACTGCATTTGCCTGCTTTTCCCCGTTGCTGTTCCTGGTCTACTTTCTCTCCAGGACCTTTCTGTGGAGAACCGCTGTGGAGAACCTTGTTCCCCGTTTGGAGCTGCGCCTCGTTTTGCCCGCTTTACGCGTTGCGCTTGGGTGAGTGGAACCAAACCCCTCTGGATTATTCTGATTGTGTGTCTTAGAGGAGACACTGAAGACTTCGTTTTGTTGCACTAACTCGGCTAAATTGTGTGTTGTGGGGAACACTGAGGACTGTCACTGTCAATTGGTTCTGGACCCAGCTAGGGAGGAGGGAACCACACTGCCTCTGTGTTTCGTTGGACTGTTTCTGATATCTCTCTCTCTCTCTCTCCGTTTTCCACCTTGAGTGAAAGCTGGGAGTATCTGCAGAGCCGCTACAACGTCACATGCCAATTCCCCACCACTATCTGCTGGGAGTATCTGCAGAGCCGCTACAACGTCACATGCCAATTCCCCACCACTATCTGCTGGGAGTATCTGCAGAGCCGCTACAACGTCACATGCCAATTCCCCACCACTATCACCAGGAGGATTCTGCAGAGCGGCAGATGACTCTGCCGAAGGCAGTCTCCCTGTTTGTTTGATTATTGTACTTTATCCTTCTTTTGACTCTGTAAATAAATACGCCCTAGCATTTGGCTAACTCTGAACTTCCTGTCTGTGCCGTTGCGTTTGAGATCGGTTACAAACCATAACAGTTACTGAGTTTAGGAGTTTTCTTGGCATGGTCAATCAGCTGGGAAAGTTCATCCCCCAGCTGGCCGAAACTGATAAGCCGCTTTGTGACCTCCTCTCAAAGAAAAACAGTTGGGTCTGGGACGTGGATCAGGCTATGGCGTTTGAAGTGCTGAAGAAGGCACTGTGTTCTGCTCCTGTGCTGGCTATGTATGACCCGAACAGAGACACTAAAGTGTCAGCTGATGCATCATCATATGGATTGGGAGGCGTTCTTCTCCAGAAAGAGGAGGAAGGATGGAAGCCTGTGGCGTATACATCGCGCTCACTCAATCCAACTGAGCAACATTAGGCGCAGGTAGAGAAGGAGGCGCTAGCCCTCACATGGGCCTGTGAAAGGTTCCGGGATTACCTCATAGGGAAACATTTCTGCCTGGAGACTGACACACAAACCCCTACTCAGTCTACTTGGAGCCCAAGCACTGGATCTGCTGCCGCCAAGAATCCAGCGCTTCAGAATGAGGCTCATGCGCTACTCATACTCCCTTGTGCATGTACCAGGAAAGTCACTTTGGACAGCAGACATGCTGTCGCATGCACCTGTGGAGTCACGCATGTCTGAAGGAGATAAAGAGCTGATGGAGAGCACCAACATATACGTGGACTTTGTTATAGAGAGTCTACCTGTCAGTGCCTCATACATGGAAAACCTGAAAGAACAGCTGAAAGCTGACAGTGTCTGCTCACATATTCTGACACTGTGCACAGAAGGATGGCCAGCGCGCTTATTGCTTATTGACAGCGGAAGAGTGCGCCCGAGTGCTTCCGCGTTTTCCCTGATTGGCTGTGACACTCCCCGCGGCAGGCGCGGCAGAGCTTGTGGCATTATGTAGGCATAATCATACTAATACAATTGGCAGTATTAGGGGGTGGGAAGCTGGTGGGTGGGGATCGGACGTTGTGGACAGCGACTCCTACAGGTCGGTTGGTGCGCCTGCGCAGCAGAATCAGGAAGCAACGGGGAGGCGTGTCCCTCCCACGCAGACCCCCGCCGCTGAGAGATCGTGCTGTGCAGGTGAAAAGATGCAACGGCTGCTTCCTCAAGTACCGGAGGGGACACGTGGTGTAAGGCTTCGTCCACATTGCAGCCGGCTTGTGGGAGGCATGGCCTAACAGCGTTCGAGACAGGGGAGGGTAGAATTGGACGATACGAAATTGGGATGGGAGAAAAATTGAAAATGGGAGAAAAAAGTAGATAAAAAAAAAGAATACTTGACAATAAGGGAACTCATTTTGTGCAAAAATGGAAAGCTTGCCAATGTTCATGAGGCAGAATTGTTACAATAGCCGATAATCCATTTTCCCAATGATAAATCCCTATACGGGTGGACCTCGCAGACGGTCCAAAGTGACGTCAGACTACATCTCCCTATAATGGCGTGGTGGCCTTCATTCATTCTGAAGGGGGAGGACAGCTCAAACAGTGGTGCAGTGGTGGTGCCACACGGTACCACGCCGTCCCAGCACTTTTCTGAGCAGAAGTACGCACACGGATGTGCACGCGCGCACACACAAAAATGCGTTCACAACTTTCACTCGACTCGTCGTCCATGCACCAAGTACCGGCACTTATCTCTATCACCTAGTCTTTGCATAACAATAGCATAGCAATAGCATAACAAAGAATGAGAAGTGCAAAACCAAAATACAAGCCCTGTGGGGGTTTGCTTGAGCTGTGGAGCTCTCACTATGTGACAAATGGTCCCGACTGGAAGGATGAGACAATTCTCGACTGTGATGGAAAGGTCGGTCAGGGGGGAGGATTTGGCCGGCAGGTGAAGCAATTCTGTTTTGCTTAGGTTCAGTTTGAGGTGGTTGGTCGTCATCCAGGCGGAGATGTCAGACAGACAAGCCGAGATACGCTCAGAGACGTGGATATCAGAGGGAGGGAAGGAGAGGAAGAGTTGAGTATCATCGGCATAGCAATAATACAAGAAGGCATGAGACGTGATAATGTTACCCAGAGATTTAGTGTAGAGGGAGAAGAGAAGGGGTCCAAGGACAGAGCCCTGCGAGACACCCGTCCGCAGGGGGCGGGTGGCAGACAGGGTCCCTCTCCATGACACTTGGTAGGAGCGGTCATTGAGGTATGATGTCAGCCATGTCAGCGCAGAGCCAGCCACTCCCATTCCTGCGAGGGACGCAAGGAGGATCTGATGGTTGACTGTGTCGAAGGCTGCAGATAGGTCTAGGAGAATCAGGACAGAGGAGAGGCCTTTCGCTTTTGCTAAGTGAAGTGCCTCTGTGTGTTAAACTGACCATCTTTGCAAGAATGCCATGTGTGTCTAGCCTACACACAGAAATGTAATTGACCACAATGTGAAAAACTGAAATGCAAACGTATTTCTATTAACTGTTAGGCGAAAATGGATAACACTAAAGTTAACTTGACCGACACTCTCAATTAGTTTACTCCCTAATGTCCCCTAATCTACAAGGTGAATAGGTTTCTTACCTTGTGAAACCTTTGCAAAGTCCATTTTCACCCATTGTATTTGCTCTCGCGTCGTTTGCAACCCATGTTTGCTTTCATTTTCAGCTCGGCCAAGTTCTCTCAACCTCCCCTTCGATTGACAGGCAGTTAGGGTGTTAGACTTTGAGCGAGAAGTATCGACGGATCAATTTAAAGCACAAGGTCGCGCTCAAGTGCCCTCGGCACACTCTGCATGGTAATACGTGTGCTGTTCCATCACTTTTGCTTGCTTGCGGTGTAGCCGTCTGTCCTTGAGTGCGTGCTTCCTTGTGCATGCAGGGAAAACATGCGTTATGCAATATTTGTGTGAACCCCTTTTTCCTTGCCGGGTTCAAGATTCAAGATTGTTTATTGTCATGTGGACAGTTAAACAGACAGTTTGCCGTACAAGGAAAAGCGAGTGCTAAAAAATAAGGTAAAAATATATTTTTTTTTAAAGGTAGAATATATATACAAGGCACAGTGAGTAACATTGACGTTATAGCACGTTACGATTCACAGTGTTTACAATATAAATATGGAGGTGACAATGGGTTACAGCAGCAGTTAACACTAGCACAGCCGACAAGGGGTCACATGACCCCTAGGCATTTTCAATAAATGTATCCTTGTCACTCGGTCGAGCTCCAGCTCTGTCACTCAATGGCTTTTCCTAAAAGTACTGTTGGGGAAAATGTGTATACGAGGGTGGAGGTAGGAAAGGGGTTAGTCTTGACTAGTTTAATATAGGTCAACTAGCAGGGCTCAAAGACACTAGGGCGACAGTCTGGCTGATGTTCTTAAAACAGCCTCAAGATAGTAGATGGACATTTCAGTACATCATATCGTGTGTTCTAATCTTGTGTCTTTTCTCTCTTACACACATACACAGCACACACACAGACACAGCACACACACACAGACACACACAGTCGCACAGACATACACACCGACACACACACACATTCCCTGTGTCACAATACACACATACAATACACACACGTCTGTACACAGACGCACACACACACAGACACACACACACATACACACACACACACACAAACACACATATCTCACTCTCTCTTCATGTTCTTAATGTTTTACATCATATCGTGTGTGGATATCATATCTTGCTTATCTCTCCTCATGTTCTCTCTCTCTCCAATGTTAAATCTACGTATCATCTTAATGTACGTCATGTCAGATCTGACATGATGTGACACGTCATCATATCTGTCATGGGGGCAGGACTGAGAGGGGATTTAGGGACAGGCAAAGGGTTCCAGGACAGAGTGTTTTTGTTCAAGCTGTGGCGATCATCTTTGACCCATAGCTCTTGCTGTTAACGAACTTCTTTTCTTAAATAAATTACCTATTTGTTACAATTGGAAATATCGTCTCCTGCTGTGTCAAACAACCTTTCCACAACATTTGGTGACCCTTGACCTGTAGACCGCCCTGCCGGGCCCCCTCACACGGCCAGCTCCGGACCTCTCCCGTAGAAATTCTGACGGTTGTCGACAAAAAAAGGTAAGCGTTGAGCTTGTTATATAAATATCCGTCAGAGTTTTTGCGGGAGGGAAAAGTTGAGCGGACTGTGTTGACGAGGTCTGGGAAGGACGGCTAAAACGAACACGGTGAGGTGTGTTACACTGGGGCGACTCCTTTTTTAACAGTAGCGGGACAATGCATGCAACCATGTTCGGCCCAGCTTGCAGAACTAATAGCACTAACAGAAGCATGCATAATAGCTAAAGATCGCACGGTTAACATCTTTACAGACTCTGCGTATGCGCATGGCGTATGCCACCTATTCGCGGCCATTTGGAAGGCAAGAGGCTTTAAGAAATCGGACGGCTCACCGATCTTTCACCACAAGCAGGTTGTGGCGCTTATTCAGGCTGTAAAGTTGCCCAAAAGCATTGCTATCGTAAAGTGCCAGGCACACAGAAAAGACCTGTCCTTTGTGACGACGGGAAACAACGCGGCGGACGAGGCCGCGAAGGCGGCGGCTGCGGTGCCGTCCACGGCTGTTCTGATGTTTGCGGCCGAACTGACGACTGAGGTAACTGAGGATAATTTGAGTGATCTTCAGGACTCAGCCACGCAGGCCGAGAAACAGTCGTGGACGGAGAGGGGGGCTGTAAGGGGGGCAGATGGTCTGTGGAGGAGTCATAACGGTTTGATAGTCGCCTCCATCGATCTTCTGTCCTTAGTGATACCTGAGGCTCATGGTGTTGATCACTGTGGAAGAGCAGAGACCCTGAAACGAATCACGAAAATGGGATTTTGGTCCCCAAAGCTTCAGGCACAAATTGACGTTACACTAGCCAGGTGTTTAACATGCTTACAGGGCAATGTGCGCAAAGGAGTACCGACAGTGGCGGCTTACACACCCCTCCCTGAGGGACCATTCAGACATCTGATTATGGACTATACAGACATGATAACGCCAGTGCAGGGCAAACGATACCTCCTGGTAGTAGAGGACTGCTTTAGTCGCTGGATTGAGGCCATTCCATCTAAACACAAGAACGCGGACACAGTGATCAAGTTCCTGTGTCGCGAGGTCATTCCGAGATTTGGAATTCCCACGATATTACAAAGCGATAATGGCCGCGAGTTCATCGACAAGGTGGTTAAAGGGCTGATGCAGAAATTAGGTATAAGACAGCGCCTTTCCTGTGTCTATAGTCCCGGGTCGCAGGGGAAGGTGGAAAGGGCCAATCTGGTCATTAAAAACAAACTGTTGAAAATCTGT
Organism: Notolepis coatsorum; assembly: GCF_963971535.1. NCBI lineage: Eukaryota > Metazoa > Chordata > Actinopteri > Aulopiformes > Paralepididae > Notolepis > Notolepis coatsorum. The sequence goes on from NC_140179.1 coordinate 70,060,842, forward strand.
ATGCAAACTAAGCTTAACTGGATTGATGCTTTGCCGCTTGCTCTGATGGCTATTAGAAGCAGCGTAAACCGCCAAACACAGCTAACACCGCATGAAATGCTTACAGGCCGCAGCATGCCAGCACCGCCATTTAGACACCTGGCTAGGGGCCCGGCATTAGATATTTTTGAGCAGGATCTGAAAAAATATCTTCAGCAAGTGACTAAAATACATGAAGCTGTGTTTCGACAGGAGCAGAGAAAGGAAAGAAAGGGGGAGAAGGAGGCGGAGAAGGAAGCCACCAAACCGAGACTGATCCCTGGGGACTTGGTCTTCGTAAAGGTCCACAAGAGAAAGTGGTCATCACCCCGGAGAGAGGGCCCGTACGAGGTGATCCGATCGACTGGAACGGCAGTCCAAGTCAAAGGATCAGCGACCTGGTTCCACTTCAATCACTGCATAAAGGCCAGCGGCGATCTCTTGGGGGATACAATCGATCGCAGTTATGCAGAACCCGACATGGAGGGTCCGAGACGGCAACTGGAAGGTGCAGTGCCTGCTGATGCTCCCGCAGATGTTGGCAGCAGTGTGCGGACGGTCGGCCGGGCACAACGACGTCATTAAGAACCGTCACGGTCGACCCGTCCTTGAGGATGACGGGTTTGAGTGGGTAGGAGTCCCACGGGGTCCCGCTCAGGCTCAAGTACCAGCAGACTTTCATGACCAGGCTCAGAATCAGGCGCCCCCTTTTCCCTCCATCGAGGAAGGGGGGGAGAAGATAAGACTACAACCAAACGGGGTGTTTCCCGTAGGACCGCAAGGGCATGTTTTTGATTTTGACCATTCCCCCGTTACAGGCGGGGATACTTACCATTATACTAACGAGCATCGGGTTGTGGGGGTAGATAGGAGAGTTGAGCCTGTCCCGAACCAATCACAGGGGACAGGGGTGAGGGGAAAAAGGGAGGTCAAGGACACTGAGTCGGAAGAGGTGGGGGGACAGGATATGTTCCAGAGGACAGCCGGAACGTTGAGGGACTCAGTGGGCTCACTCTGGGCCAGGTTGAGGGGTTTGCTTCCTTCCGGGGAACAAGATGGGGGCGACTATGACTATGACGAGGAAGACCCGGAGGCTGACCCGATGTATAGGGCGGCTTTAGGGAATGAGTGGTTTAAGTGGGTCCAGTACACGAGCGCGCAGAATCAGATAGAGGATTGTTATGTCTGCTCCAAGGCACGTCCGGATAGGCTGCTGGTGAAGGGCACGAAGTTCAGTTGGGCTCAGTGTGACAGGGACGCAGAGGCATGGGAGGGGCCCCATAATAGTCGCCCTTGGTGCGAGGCAGAGTGTTTGGGGTTTCTCGGCTCTAGTCGTTTTAAGGCGGCAGGAAACGTCACGGATTTCAAGGATGTCACTATGCGGGAACGGTGTAGGAAATTGGATGTACGTGTGCAGGGGGTAGCGACGGGGTTGCCAATACCCAGAGGTGTCAAACTATGGCTGACCAAGGATTTCGAGTGCTTGCAAAAGGAGGGGACCCGGGATGTAGGGGAGGTGGCAGAGGGGCGGTGCACTACTATTTGGAGCATCACGACTAACTGTACGAAAGAAGGAAAGTGTGGACACGGGGTCGTGTTAAAGGGAGTGGATACCAACCCACGGCCTGTAGCTTGCCCTTTTCATGTCCAGGATATGGCACTGGCGGACCAATACTGGCTCTGCGGCGGTAGGAGGTTGAGGAATACACTTCCTTTAGATTGGTCAGGTAGATGTGCCCGGGTTCAGGCGATCATGCCAATGGTGGTCCTACCATTATCAGTGACGGAAGGACCTTCTGAGTCTCCTATCTCTCGAACGAAGCGTAGCTACAAGGCAGACCCAAGGGTGTATCTGGACAGCATAGGACAGCCAAGGGGCATTCCAGCCGAGTTCATGGCTAAGAATGAGATTGCGGCAGGGTTTGAGTCTATTCTGCCATGGATATCGGTCAATAAGAACACCGGGTGGATCAACTATTTGTTTTACAATCAGCAGCGGTATCTCAATTACACCGAGGAGGCGTTGGATGCAATGGGGGACCAGATGCACGCGACCAGTACGGTGGCGTGGCAGAATAGACAGGCTCTGAACTGGTTAATGGCGGAGAAGGGTGGAGTCTGTTCCATGTTTGGACAGTACTGCTGCACATTCATTCCGACGAATGTGGGGCCAGGGGGAAAGTTCTCCGAGGCCATGGCTAAGCTGAAGGATTTGAGGGAGGAATTGAGGGGGAATTCTGGCCGGAATGAAGAATGGTGGGGGAGTGGGGTGTTGGAAAGATTGGGACAGTGGGGAAGCATAGTGATGCAGACGGGGATATCCATCGGGGTGGCAGGGTTGATATTGGTTCTCCTTTTCTGTTGTGGTATGCCTCTCTTGGGTAGGCTGGTAACTTCACACGTAACGAGCCAAATGCTGATGGTGGGACAGAAAGAGATTGAGCCACAAATCGGGCCATATCCTCAGCTTTATGCTGCCTTAGAGGGAGACGAGGGGATAGAGGATTAGGGGTATGGTGAGGTAGGGACATTTTCTTTTTGTTGGTTCTTTCCTTTAAGAGTGACGGGGGATGGTCTGAGCGCAGTTTTGTTGGTTTATTCCTTTAACTAGGAATTTTAGTCTGATTTTCTAATGATCCTTCGGCATAGAGATTGCAACCATTGAAAATCATTGCATTGTTTTTTATTTTTTTATTATTTTTTGTTTATTTTACTTGTGGTCCTGGTCAAACCGGAATGGGAAGGGGCATCGGCAGAGTGTCGGTTCTGAGCCTGAGGAAGCATTGAGAAGAAGTGGTCGGGGGATCGGTTCTGGGGACTGGAGGGACAAAAGGGGGGGGCTAACGCAGTGGGCAAGATGGGCACCTCCCGTCGAAGATGGGGGGACACGTGGTGAGGTCGGTACCAGCGCCTCCCGTCCAGGCATGGGGACATGCTTCTACGAGGACTGGAGGTGTGGCGTGGTGGTTGCTGTATTGGCAAAATGTGACTTTTGGCAATACGGTGAGGAGACTATGGCGTGGGCATGGAAGGGGGGCTGAGCGATGGACACTGGGACTCAATGTTATGGAAGAGACAATGTCATTTTTTTTGGGAGGGATGTTCTATGTTTAGTTCTGACGGTCAACTTCTCCTTTCCCTGATGAGAGTCGCGGTTTCCGGCCGGAACTGTGGCTCATTTGGTAAGCGGTGGAGGTTGGGGGGATTTGTCTGTCAGGTTAGGATTATAAATTTTTTTTATTTTTTTTTGATGTTTTATTATTACTCTTGTTTTGAGCGGTTTTGTGTTTATTGTGAGAACGGTAGTCAGCCTTTGTTGGTCCGTTAGGGGTCCAGTGAATGAAGTAAGGTTTCTTGTTTAGTTAGACGTTCACATTTTCTTGGTTATATGATTTGGGTGGGACTAGGGATAGCCCCAAATGGGGGAATGTTGGGGAAAATGTGTATACGAGGGTGGAGGTAGGAAAGGGGTTAGTCTTGACTAGTTTAATATAGGTCAACTAGCAGGGCTCAAAGACACTAGGGCGACAGTCTGGCTGATGTTCTTAAAACAGCCTCAAGATAGTAGATGGACATTTCAGTACATCATATCGTGTGTTCTAATCTTGTGTCTTTTCTCTCTTACACACATACACAGCACACACACAGACACAGCACACACACACAGACACACACAGTCGCACAGACATACACACCGACACACACACACATTCCCTGTGTCACAATACACACATACAATACACACACGTCTGTACACAGACGCACACACACACAGACACACACACACATACACACACACACACACAAACACACATATCTCACTCTCTCTTCATGTTCTTAATGTTTTACATCATATCGTGTGTGGATATCATATCTTGCTTATCTCTCCTCATGTTCTCTCTCTCTCCAATGTTAAATCTACGTATCATCTTAATGTACGTCATGTCAGATCTGACATGATGTGACACGTCATCATATCTGTCATGGGGGCAGGACTGAGAGGGGATTTAGGGACAGGCAAAGGGTTCCAGGACAGAGTGTTTTTGTTCAAGCTGTGGCGATCATCTTTGACCCATAGCTCTTGCTGTTAACGAACTTCTTTTCTTAAATAAATTACCTATTTGTTACAATTGGAAATATCGTCTCCTGCTGTGTCAAACAACCTTTCCACAACAGTACCCTGTTTTATCTGGCACGGTTTCTGAAATTTCAAAATGACTTCAGGAAAATGGAATTAGAACGTTATTTCTGCTGAGCGGCCACCTCCCTCCCTCCTTGACCCTCCCTCCTTTTCACTCTCTCCCTCCCCCTTTCTCTCCCTCCTCCCTTTCTCTCCCTCCCTCCCTCTCTCTCTTTCTCCCTCTCTTTCCCTCTCTATACCGCCCTCTCCCTCTCTCCCTCTCTCCCTCTCTCCCTCTCTCTCCCTCCCATCTCTCCCTCCCATCTCCATTCTGACCCGTTCCCGGCGGGAATTAGTGTCATTTTCTCCATGGCTGAGCTAGTGTTAAAGTGTCTTTAGTGATTCACAGTTAGGGGGAATGGTGACAGTGAGGTCACAGCAGCAGGCAGGTCAGAAGCACAAAAGCAAAAGAGGGGTGGGGGGATTACAGTTTCCAAAAAAGTGTGTGTGTGTGGGGGGGGGGGATTAAAAATGTTATTAACAGATTGCAGAATGGGTGCAATACAGTACGGCTCAATACACACAATTGTTAAGGGGATGCAGACCAGAGAAATACTTTCGTCTTGTTTACATCAGGGTCCTCCATTTTCAATTCATCATAACATATATTGCATACATGACATACTGTTACATCCAGACATTTATGACATACCAGATCTACAAATATACAGTACTGTTTAAGAGTATAACGTCATATAGACCCTGGTGTTGGAAACTCTGATTAATAGACAGAGTTTCTAAGAAGAGAGTATATACATTATATACATTTGAGAGTATATACATTTGAGGCGTAAGAAACTGTACATTGGAGGCGGTTGGGTAGGTGGGGTGGGGGGGGGGGGGTGAAACTGTACGTTGGAGGGGGTTGGGTATTCACAAACCTGAAAAAGGTTCAGCCAGCACCTTTTTATTTTTTGATCAGAAGTTGTATTGTATACCTCCCTGAGCCACCACTAAAGTGCCGTTAACTGTTTGAATAGAATAGAATAAAGCTTTATTGTCCAGAGGTAGAACAACATAGACACACAGGACGGCACACTGCACAAAAAATACCATACACTGTATGAAAGCTCACTGAGGGCAGTGGAATGGCTGCACAAGAACCGTGAATAAACCTATAACATCAGACAATGATCCATTGATATATATATATAGACATAATTATATACTATATACACAATATATATATATCATTTATTAAAAAAATGCTAGCTTTAATCCACTTCAAAATATGGATGGGGTTGAACTTTTTCAGAACATAAAAAAGTATATATATACTTCATGAATTTTTCAACAGCGGGGATGTGGCTTTTTCACTGGCAGCGAGGGAATTTACCAGAGCGACCTTGAAGTGATAAAAAAAGGCACTTTTCAAAGAGACACGTTTTTCACTCACTTATTACACGGTTCATCTGACTGCACTACTACCGGTGTGTGTGTGTGTGTGTGTGTGTGTGTGTGTGTGTGTGTGTGTGTGTGTGTGTGTGTGTGTGTGTGTGTGTGTGTGTGTGTGTGTGTGTGTGTGTGTGTGTGTGTGTGTGTGTGTGTGTGTGTGTGTCAGGATGGAGGTAGGTGAGTTCCAATTGTTGTAGGCAATCACAGAGACGGAGAAGGTATACTCTTGAACAGGTTCGACTTTAATAGTTAAGAACACAAAGAGTAATACTAGGATACTATGCCAAGGCAAGGGAACGAGAGAATTAGATAATGGAGCTTAGTGGTGGTCCAGAACAGGAACCGCCCGAGTTATCTCCGAACGCCTAAAGTGAAGACCTGACAAATGACAAGCAGAGGAAAGGAATGTTATATAGCCACCAAATACCAACATTCCACACACACCCCCGTGACAGCCAATCAGAAGCCAACCCCTAATTGACAGCACTAAATGACAGGGAAAACAAGTGACAGTAAACAAGTGACAGATGACAGAGAAGGTGGGAGGTTCCCGACCGTAGTCAAGAACCAGAATCGTAACAGTACCCTCCCCCGACGAACGGCACCAGACGTTCACCTGGGGCCCTCGGGATTCAGCCGCCGGAAATCATCGATCAGGCTGGGATCTAAAATATCCCTTTGAGGCACCCAAGAACGCTCTTCTATCCCGTACCCCTGCCAATCCACCAAGAACTGAAACCCCCTACACCTCCGCCTACAACCCAGTATCCTCCGCACCGTGTAAATGGGCTGACCACCCATAAACCCAGGCGGAGGAACCGTAGGCAGTGGCGGGGCCAAGGGCGATGAGAGGAACGGCTTCAACAGGGACACATGAAACGTCGGATGAACCCTCATAGAACTTGGAAGCCGTAGCCTGTAAGCCACAGGATTCACCCGACGTACCACCTTAAAGGGTCCTATAAAGCGAGGAGCCAGCTTCCTGGATTCCACTCGGAGAGGGAGATCCCGGGTGGAAAGCCAAACCCGCTGCCCAGGACGGTAAACCGGAGCCGGACGACGCTTGCGGTTAGCCTGCCGCTGGGTACTAACCGAAACCTTCTGCAGCGCCGCCCGGACCCGCTTCCACGTCCTGCGGCAGCGAGCCACATGTGCCTGGGCCGAGGGCACCTCCGCCTCCTGCTCCTGCTCGGGAAACAAAGTAGGTTGAAAACCATACTGACACTGAAAGGGAGACATACCGGTAGAGGAGGAGAGGAGGGTATTATGCGCGTACTCAGCCCATGCCAACCTCCTACTCCACGTTGCCGGGCAAACGGCAACGTAACATCTCAAGACCCCCTCCAGGTCCTGGTTGATGCGCTCCGTCTGCCCGTTCGACTGCGGATGAAACCCAGACGAAAGGCTGACGGAGGCGCCGAGACCCGGTCCGACACGATATCCACCGGAAACCCGTGGACCCGAAAGACATGCTGTATCACCAGATCAGCAGTCTCCCGGGCCGATGGAAGCTTGGGGAGAGGAACAAAATGAGCCGGCTTCGAGAACCGGTCCACCACCACCAAAATGGCGGTGAACAAAGGAACGCGTATCCCCCTCCACTGTCGGCCACCAGAAACTCCTACGGATAAATTCCAGGGTCCTGGTGGCCCCAGGGTGGCTGGTGAGGGATGAGGCATGTGCCCACTGCAGCAAACGTGAGCGTGCCGCCTTGGGCACATACGACCGCCCCGGAGGGCCCCCGCCAGGATCGGGCTCCCGCGTCAGCGCCGACCTTACCACCTTATCTATGCCCCAAGACACGGGTGCCAAAATCAAGGCCGGTGGAATAATGGGATGGGGCTGCTCCTCCCGGCCAGGAAGATCAAACTGGCGCGATAACGCGTCAGGTTTGATATTCTTGGACCCGGGTCTATAGGAGATGGTAAATCGAAATCGTGTGAAGAATAACGCCCACCTGGCCTGGCGAGCGCTAAGGCGTTTAGCCCCTTGGATGTAAGCCAAGTTCTTATGATCGGTCCAAACAATGAAAGGATGTGCCGCCCCCTCCAACCAATGTCTCCATTCCTCCAGTGCCAATTTGATAGCCAACAACTCCCGATTACCCACGTCGTAGTTGCGCTCGGCTGATGACAGACGGCGAGGAAAAAAAGCACACGGGTGCACTTTCCCATCCTTTAAGCACCTCTGAGAGAGCACCCCCCCCCCCACGGCGATGTCAGAGGCATCCACCTCCACAATGAACGGAACCTCTGCATCGTGGCGGATCAATACAGGAGCGGATGAAAACCGACGCTTGAGATCGCAGAAGGCCGACTCTGCCCTAGGCGACCATTCAAAGCCAGGGAGAGAGGCCTTAGTGAGAGCTGTTAACGGATTGGCTAAGGCGCTAAAGTTGCGAATAAAGCGCCTGTAAAAATTTGCAAAGCCCAAAAACCGTTGTAACCCCTTGAGCGACGAAGGCCGTGGCCAGTCCAAGACTGCACTCACCTTGGCCGAATCCATGCGTAGATCACCCTTCGTCAACACAAAGCCCAGGAAGGAAACGGTATCAGTGTGAAACACACACTTCTCAGCCTTAACGAATAGTTGATGCTTGAGGAGACGGTCTAGCACCTCCCGAACATGCAGTTGGTGTTGCACCATATCGCGAGAAAAAATTAGGATATCATCTAGGTAAACAAACACCGACACCCCAATCAAGTCTCGCAGCACGTCGTTAACCAGGGCTTGGAAGACTGCCGGAGCATTAGCCAAACCAAAGGGCATGACCAAATACTCATAGTGACCATTGGGTGTATTAAATGCAGTCTTCCACTCGTCTCCTTCTCTAATCCTGACCAGATTGTATGCATTACGTAAGTCAAGTTTAGAAAAGACCTGTGCCCCCTGTAAGCACTCAAAGGCTGTGTCCATGAGAGGTAAAGGATATCGGTTCTTGATGGAAACGTCATTCAATCCCCTATAATCAATGCACGGGCGCTGATCCCCATCTTTTTTGTCAACAAAGAAGAAACCAGCGCCGGCCGGGGATGTGGAAGGATGTATGTGCCCCGCAAGCAATGCCTCCTCAATGTAGGTGTTCATGGCCAAGGTCTCGGGGCGTGAGAGAGAGAACATTCGCCCGCGAGGCGGGGAGGTACCGGGTAGAAGATTAATGGGACAGTCGTATGATCTATGAGACGGTAGTGCTTTAGCACGCGTCTTGCTAAAAACGTCTGCCAGGTCCCAATAGATCTCAGGAACCCCTATCAAAGCGGGATTAGAGGGTGGAACAGAATCTGCGATGCTCCCCACCACCCTGGAGAGAGAAGAAGGAGAAAAAAGAGAAGAGGGGAAGGGAGACAAGGGAGTGGACAAACTCTCGCCGACGACCGACTTCACGTCGACCTCCGTTGAGAGCTTGCCCGTGCTCCAATTAATATTCCGTACACATGAAGACAACCAGGGATGACCCAACACCATAACAGAATAGGGGGAGACAATAACAAATAATTGAACCCACTCCCACCCCCCACCCGCCACCCGGATGTGCATAGGGACAGTACGTTGTGTGACGCTCCCACTGCCCAGGGGCTGACCGTCCAGGGCGTAGACAGGAATGGGAACCCCCAACTCTTCTACCGGGATTCCCCATTCTCTCACCAACCCCAAGTGAATGAAATTGCCCGCCGCCCCTGAGTCAATGAGAGCATTCGTTCCCCTAACGTTACCCCCACAGTTAACTGCCACCTCCAGAAATGTACGTGAGTCAGATGGTAGTGCTGGGGTGAGCCCACCTGCTGGCGCCCTCTCGAGGCCCGGCAGAGCACCTCCCCTTCCCGACTGGTGCCGAGTTGAGCCAGCCTGTTCCCGACAGCTGCCGAAACGATGACCGGTGCAGCCGCTCCGGAAGCAGCGTCGCTCCTCGATGAAGCGCCGCCGCTCGTCGTCTGAGAGCGACAGCGCCCCAAGCTGCATGGATTCATCACCCAGTCGCCCACTCGTGTAATGCGGGAAGATGTCAACAACGGGAGGAGAAAGGACACGTACCTGGGTAGTATCTTCACGCTCCCTCTCTCTCTCCCGATGTCGGTTGTCCATCCGTATGGCGGTGTTGATGAGCGTTTCCAGCTGCTCAGGGATCTCACGCACGGAGAACTCGTCTCGCATCCGTGCGGAGAGTCCCTTGAGAAATAGGACCACACAAGGAATTTCCGGCCAAGCCGCCTCCCGAGCAGTCCCGGCGCCATGGGCGGGCATTAGGGGGCCGGGCCCGCCCACTGAGTCAGCTGTGCCCACCCTGGTAAAAAAAAATAAATTAAAAAATAAAATTTATTTTTTCTTTTCTTTTTTTCAATCAAAGTAAACTATCCAAATCCTTAGTCGGGGACAGCCCTAGTGGGCACTGATGTCAACAACAGTACTGAAGCTAGCACGGCACTCTGTGAGAATTCGTTTTCTACCCTCAAGAACGTCTTTACAGAACATCGCCTTAGTATGCTTCATCGACGCAACTAAGGCCAATTTAATTCAGTTGGCATTTGAGAAGGACTTAACAAAAAAGTTCAGGAATGAGTGGAGGGGCAGTGTTTTAAGAAGATTTCACTCTGTCCCCAAACACCGCTTGCCTCTTATGATGGTGAGTAGCCTGTGGAGGAATTTTGTTTGCTTTTTTATGCACCTTATTTTTGTCAGTTCAGTTCAGTTTGTCAGTGAATTCAGAAGTGTTGAATAAATGGAGACTTTTCAAAGATATAGAATAGAATAGAATAGAAATGTATTATCCTGAGGGAAACTTGACACTGCAAATCACTCAACATTAAACATTTAGACAGAACAAGTCACAAATAAGAATAACAAAACAAATGGCCTAAGAATAGAATACAATTAAATAGAATAAAAATAGAATAAAAGATACAGTAAATAAATACAGTAAAATATACTGAAGTCTACAGTAGGTGTAGGAAGATGGTAATTGTCACTCTGTGCTCAGTGATGCAGTGAGGCACAGTGATGCATTGTATAGTCTGATGGCTGTCGGAATGAAGGACTTCCTGTGCCGTTCAGTGCTGCATTTAGGTAGTGTGAGCCTATAACATGCTCATCCTGTCAGCCAAGTATGTGTATAGTGGGTGGGAGGGGTTTTCCCTGATGGCCTGGAGCTTAGCAAGGTTCCTCCTCTCCGCCACCCTCGCTAGAGTCCAGCTCCACCCCAACCACGCTACTGGCCTTCTTGACCATCTTATCCAGCCTGTTTGTGTCCCCTGCTCTCAGTCCGCTGCCCCAGCAGGTCTGTTATATATATATATATCAGTTCAGTCTGTTTTTGTATAAGTGAAAGTTCTTAAGATAGAGAGAAATTAGATTTTTCAATTGCCTCTCTGCTGTTTAGTTCAGCACCGTGGGCAGCGCCAAGCAAGCCACAGCGCCGCTGTCCCAGCTGAAACGTATAAAAGGGAACCTGTGTTGAAAAACCATTGTGCCCCCCCGAGAACATTTTATGCCCCCCCACTCATTTGTTTCTGCAGCCTGGTCTGCTCCCGAGCCACGATCCGAAATTCGATGGCGTATTCTGAGACCGTGCGGGAGCCCTGCCGGCAAGCGAGAAGCCGCCCACCGGCCTCGAAGACCGAGAGTACTCAGGAAGTGTCGAATACCCGTCTCAACTCCCTGGTGAAGTCGTCCACACAGTCGCAGAGAGGCGAACCGCTCTCTAATTCGGCCGTAGCCCAGGAGAGTGCTTGACCGGTGAGGAGGGTGATAATATATGCGACTTGTGCTCTGGGAGAGGGGAATGAGCGTGGCTGCAGCTGGAACACGAGTGAGCACTGGGTGATGAACTCCATGCATCCCTCCGGTGCTCCCGCGTAGCGGCCTGGTGCGGGTAGCCGTGGCTCCTGGTTCCGATCCTGGTGCCCAAGAGCTCCCCGACTCTCCTCGGTGTTGAACGTGGTGTTGAACGCCGCCTCTCCTGCCGCCGTCTCACCCACCGTCGTCCTTACCCCCGCCACCTCGACTTGTGCCTGCTGGGCTGTGATGAGCGCCGACTGCGGCGTCTCCTGCGACGCGCTGACGATCCCGCCCAGCCGAACCAACTCGGCGCTGACCAGATGTTGGTGTTCCTCCATGCGCTCTTGTGCACTCTTCTGTGCCTGGAGCATCTCCATGATTGCCTCCATGGAACTCTGATGGTCAGGTCTTCTGTCAGGATGGAGGTAGGTGAGTTCCAATTGTTGTAGGCAATCACAGAGACGGAGAAGGTATACTCTTGAACAGGTTCGACTTTAATAGTAAAGAACACAAAGAGTAATACTAGGATACTATGCCAAGGCAAGGGAACGAGAGAATTAGATAATGGAGCTTAGTGGTGGTCCAGAACAGGAACCGCCCGCGTTATCTCCGAACGCCTAAAGTGAAGACCTGACAAATGACAAGCAGAGGAAAGGAATGTTATATAGCCACCAAATACCAACATTTCACACACACCCAGGGGCGGAGCTATAGGCGCGGCTGGGGAGGCAGCTGCCTTAGGGCCCGCCCACCGTCTGGCGGGAGGGGAGGCCCGGGACTGAATGGAGTTGCCGTTCGCGTGTGGGACTGGATCGAACACAACTGGTGGTAACGGCAACTGGGACTGGTGCGTTTGTTTTGATTCTAGGCTCCTCCCGTTTTGCCAGTACTGTGGTACGAGTACGACTGATAGCGTGTGGTTTAGGAACAGGGCGTTTTGCACAAATCCAGCGCTCCCTTTCCTTGGCTGTGACGTAGCCACGTAAATCTCACAAGCAGCGCGGAGGTGATATTTTTCTCTGATGTCGCGTTCACGTTACGTGGGAAGAATCGGAAGAATCAGCTTCCGACTGGGAAAAACCATTCACGTCAGCCTCCTAGTTGTAATTCCTACTAGGACATATGGGATTTTTTATAGACCCCGATATCTCCCACTTCGCGTCACGAATTGCGGAAGTATGGATGTGGGCGTTTTGATCAAGTCAATGCGTGAAGGCTTCCTAGTTGTAGCAACGAGATGTCCTCTGGTTCTTCCGCTTCTTCCCACGTAACGTGAACGCGGCACAAGCAGCGCGGACGTAAACAACAAAGATGCCGTCGGTACTAGGAATAGTTTCAGAGGAAAAAGATCGCTTGCTATTTGTAATAAATGCAATGCAGAAGTTCCACGAGGAGGGAAAGGGGCAATAAGCTATAACACATCCAACATAATAAGTCACCTGAAACATCACCACCGCTACCATGGTGTATTAAAATCCGAAGACGCCGAGCAGCTAAAGGGGACATTTACCGAGGACCAGCACACAGTGTGGATATATTATGATTTAACAAGTCTTATCTGTCCAGGACGATGACAACATTATTGCAGGTAAGCTAACTAGTACTACTAACGTTATCACGCTAGCTTGGATGCTAACTAACGTAATGTGAATGAATGAATGAATGAATGAATGAAAACTTTATTTAACAGATTGCAGAATGGGTACAATACAGTACGGCTCGTTAAGGGGATGCAGACCAGAGAAAGACGTTTGTCTTGTTTACATCAGGGTCCCCCATTTTCAATTCATAGTGATCATAGAAAACATATACGTTACCACCTAGCCACAATCTATGGTATTTCTAGGTTACCACATGGGTGGCGCACGTGAACACTTTGTGAATTATGTGAGGGTGTATCATGATGATGGTAATTTGGCACTTAACGAAGGTTACCTATCTCTTTGCCGTTTTGCATAGTGCACTGCATAGTACCAGAGATGACAAAAGTTATGTGGTAACATAGGTCGCATCACTGCCAGTAGTCGGCATATTACCCAATTCTGACTCTGGTATTAGTCAACTAACGTACTGTTAGCCAGCTACTGTAATAACGAAACTGAAATATCTAATGATGATAGTCAATCATAAAGACAGAAAACACTCTCATCACAGACAAGCTGGATCTGGCCAAATACCTAAACATGTCATGGTGAATGAATGAAAACTTTATTTAACAGATTGCAGAATGGGTACAATACAGTACAGCTCAATACATACAATTGTTAAGGGGATGCAGACCAGAGAAACACTTTCGTCTTGTTTACATCAGGGTCCCCCATTTTCAATTCATTATAACATAATGACATACAGATAGACAGTAGTGCTACATCTATACATGACATACCAGATTTGCAAATGCAGTACTGTTTGTGATACGAAAAGAGTCCAGAAAAGGGAGTATATACATTTGACGTATTATTATTGTATTGTGATATGTTTTGTTTCATGTTGGATTTTTTTTTTTTTTTTTTTTTTTTTTTTTTTTTAATAATAATACAATAAATATCGGGGGGGGGGGGCCCGAGCTGTCAATCTCGCCTCGGGGCCCGTGGGGCATTCCAACCGCCACTGCACACACCCCGTGACAGCCAATCAGAAGCCAACCCCTAATTGACAGCACTAAATGACAGGGAAAACAAGTGACAGTAAACAAGTGACAGATGACAGAGAAGGTGGGAGGTTCCCGACCGTAGTCAAGAACCAGAATCGTAACAGCGTGTGTGTGTGTGTGTGTGTGTGTGTGTGTGTGTGTGTGTGTGTGTGTGTGTGTGTGTGTGTGTGTGTGTGTGTGTGTGTGTGTGTGTGTGTGTGCGTGTGCGTGTGCGTGTGTGTGCGTGCGCGCGCGTGCGTGCGTGTGTGTGTGCGTGCGTGCGTGCGCGCGTGTGTGTGTGTGTGTGCGTGCGTGCCTGTGCCTGTGTGTGTTGACACTTAGTCCGTTGAATGTAGCACCTCTTTCTGGCAGTGATGAGACAGATTCTGTGTGCGTTAGGTGCGACAAGACCGCGCCTGGTAACATTTGGCTGGTAAAATCCAAAAAGCCTCCAAAGTACACTGTAAGAAAAAAAGCTGGCAAGAAAACGGTAAATATCTGGCATCAATGGTTGCCAAATACTTACTGTCAAATTACAGTAAAATCAAATACATTTACAGATTACAACCTTTATGTAATGGTTAATATTTTGATAAAAGGTAATTTACTGTATTTGTATGGCATTTACACTTAAAGTAGAAAAACAAAAGTAATCTGTAAAATAATAGTGAATTTCCCGTGAAAAAACATACATTTTGTACAGTGTAGCCCCCAAACACAGAAACACACAAAAGAGAGCATTATGTGCACAGAAACACACACACATTACAGACATCCAGAGAAACAAGACACCATTACATGTATATATAGTATGCACACGCACACTCTCTGTCTTCATGTTACTGTGTCACTGGGTTTTTAGCAGTGCCTGTGTGGCTGCCGTGAGTGGCTTTTAAATATGACCCTTGTGGGCCCTCTGTCTGGGGGTGACAGGACCGCCCTGCCTCCACCATTAACAGCACTATATAGTATGTCTTACCTGCACTGTGTATTCATTATTCACACGTCTATAGTAACCACAGAGAGAGAGAGAGAGAGAGAGAGAGAGAGAGAGAGAGAGAGAGAGAGAGAGAGAGAGAGAGAGAGAGAGAGA
Organism: Notolepis coatsorum; assembly: GCF_963971535.1. NCBI lineage: Eukaryota > Metazoa > Chordata > Actinopteri > Aulopiformes > Paralepididae > Notolepis > Notolepis coatsorum. The sequence continues at coordinate 70,075,932 of NC_140179.1, forward strand.
GAGAGAGAGAGAGAGAGAGAGAGAGAGAGAGAGAGAGAGAGAGAGAGAGAGAGAGATAGATAGATAGAATGATTTTGGAGAGTGCCTCAGACCAACATCCTAATTGGCCATCTTGGCTAACAGTCAATTTCACCATGCCGTTGCTATTGTGTAATTTAGATGGTCAAAAATGTATAGGGATTTTAGATACATTTTATTTGCTATTGCAAAGGATGTCTGTAAATAGAAAGATAAGGCTCAGATGATGATGCTTGATACATTTTCAAATGTATTCTAGTCACTCCAAGTGAAGTGGAAAGAAATGTTATTTCTAACCTCTTAACTGGCAACTTTGCCAAGCGGCTCGGTGTGCATATTCTTTAATACAATACATATATCGAATTAAAGCCATATTTATTGCCTGTCGATTGCTGTTTCATGCGACAAAATACGTTCAGCGGTTCTCGAGTTACATGCTGATATGTGAGGCGTGCGCCGAAGTACACGGCAGACTTTAATTTTTTTTCGAATACCACCCGCGACTCCCGAGGCTCTACCTCCGTCAATCATTTGACGATCTCGAAATTTATTTGGAGACTGTTGTAATCAATGAGTCTGGCTTTCCAATGATACCCCATGTGGGAATGAGCGAATCAATGAGCGAATCATCATACCAAACTATACCAAACTACTATACCAAAGCCCTGTATAGTGGTAAAGCACTGCACCCCTATACCAAACTACTATACCAAAGCCCTGTATAGTGGTAAAGCACATAACAATAGACAGTAAGAAGGTTTCAGCGTTTACTGTATAACAGCTGGTCCAAAACACTGCTGCTCGGCTGTTGACAGGGACACGCAAACGGGAGCACATCACTCCTGTCCTCGCCTCCCTTAATTGGCTGCCTGTGCAGTTTAGGGTCAATTTTAAGATCCTGCTGTTTGCTTATAAAGCAATGAATGGTCTGGCCCCACCCTACCTCACCGAGATCCTGCACCCCTACACCCCATTACGGTCTCTGAGGTCTGCTGACCAGTCCCTTGTTGTCCCTAAATCCAGGCAAAAAAACAGGGGGGACCGTGCATTTGTGGTTGCAGCCCCCAAACTGTGGAACAAATTAACCCCCCCACATTAGGCTGGCCCCAATGCTCCCAGTGTTTAAGTCCCATCTTAAAACACATTTGTTCTCCCTAGCTTTAAAAAAAAATGTAGTTTGCTGCTGTAATTTTGTTTGTAGTTCTCTAAACTTTGTATTGTGTTTATGTGGTTTTTTTTATACTATATTATGGTTTTTACAGTGAAGCACTTTGGTCAACCATGTTGTTTGTGCTATATAAATAACGTTGGATTGGATTGGATTGGATAAAAGGTTTGGTCACGGAGTAAAAAGAAAAAATACCTTTCATAAATGATCCGACAGGACAATAAATAGTATGGATTGCGATTAACCTCCTCTTACTACCTTCGGGATGTCAGACCGCGCTAATGGAGCTAAGTCCACTGCCCTCGGCGGGGTCGGTTATCGATTGCTTTGTCTGGTCAGAGAAGATCTGAGGGTTATGTAAGCGCTGGGCAGCCGGCCTGACTCTGAGGTCATTCCAGACAGAGATGTATGAGAGAATGTGCGTGCGTGCGTGCATGCGTGCGTGCGTGCGTGCGTGTGTGTGTGTGTTAGTAGATAATGTCCATATAGCTGTGTGCGAGTGTGTTCCGGTATGCATGCGTGTGTGTGTGTGTGTGTGTGTGTGTGTGTGTGTGTGTGTGTGTGTGTGTGTGTGTGTGTGTGTGTGCGCGCGCACTGCAGTGTCCAGTGGAATTGGCCCTGTCCAATCCAGTCAGAGTGATGAATGACTTCCCCCGTTACCCCTCCTCCTCCTCTCCATTTCTCTCTCTCTCATCCATCTCTTGTTTTATTTGTCTCCGTGCTTTTAATCCATCCATCCTTAATACGCTTTACGTCACTCTGTCCGTCCGTCCGCCCGTCTCTTTCCATCTCCCCTCGTCTCCGAAGTTAACTTTTCCATCGTTTCCCTCGACTTCTCTCTCGCTCTTTGACGTAGCGTTGGGGGGAGGGGCGGTGTGGTGGGTGTTAATTAAGCTAGTCGATTGGGATAAAAGCTAAGTGAAACAGGCTAGTCGTTCACCTGCTAGTCATACCGCATGCATCCATCCCGGTTTACGGTCTCGTTAACGTGACTTTTGGAGGGAAATCTACTCGCCGAAGTGATTGAGTCGAGTTGGAACCGAACTCTGCCCTTTAACCCTTTCACTGCCACACTACCACAAGGTTAACCCTTTCACTGCGACAATACACAGAAGGTTAACCCTTTCACTGCCACAAGACAGCTGGTTAACCCTTTCACTGTTGTGTGATAATAAAGTGTTAACCTTCTGTTGTGTGGCAGTGAAAGGGTTAATGCTTCAACCTGGCACCTGGATCACTCCATCTCCTCTCTCTGTCTCACTCCATCTCCTCTCTCTGTCTCACTCCATCTCTTCTCTGTCTCACTCCATCTCCTCTCTGCATCACTCCATCTCTTCTGAGTGGCTGTCTCGTGTCTCGTAGTGATGACCGGAGTGTTGGACGTCCCGTGATGATGACCGGGAGGATGCGACCCTCTCATGCCTCAAATAGATCCGCCATCAGCTCTATTCTAATCTTTCAAAATGTTCAGTTACTATTGCATGCACTTATTTGTGTTTCATTACACTTATGAGTGCATGCTTACCAACTGTCTCGCCTGTTTTATTGCAACACTACTATCACCGACATCTAAGAAGGGAGATCCCCCCCTTGAACGGCCCTTCTAAGGTTTATCTCCTCCACATTGCCTGTGGTGCATTTTTTCCTATTGCTAGGTTTTAGTGAGTTTTTCCTTACCTTCGCGTGGGGTATGTCTGGGAGTGTTGCATTTATTTAAAACATTTTGGACTTTATGGTGTTTTTGTTTTGTTCTTGATTTATTGTGATGTTTCTTTTTTTTTTTTTGATCAAATCTTTTTTATTTTCAATTTTCAAACATGAAACAACACAACTCGCAACACAATAATAACAATAATACATAAAAAGACATCCAAAAAACATCAGCTAACACAACAATGATTAGACAATAAATTAGACAGATTATACATTTAACACCCCAAGCCCCCTCCCTCACCAACCATCGCAGCCACGATCCCCAACCCTCGAGAGCCCAGAGTCCGGCACCCCAGAGCGAGTCAGAGCATCATGCCTCTTTAACACCCCGAACCGCAGAGGGCCGGAACCAAGGGCCCCCCCCCACCCCGAGCCTGTGACCCTCCGACACAATCAAAGGGGCCCAGAACACATACATAACCAGTTAAAATAAGTTGTCACAAAGTATAAGGGAAATAAAACATTTACTATAAAATGGGCTTCCTGAGCCCTTTCCATCTCCAGGCCCGGCAGCCGCGAACCCCAACCCCGGAGGACCCGGAGCCCGGCGCCCCCACGAGCCAAAGCATCATGCCTCTTTAATGCCTTGACCCGCAGAGACCCCGAACCACGACCCCCCCAGTCCAAGCCCACGACCACCACAGCTAAAGGGGGCCCAGAAAATATACATAATTAAAATTACAAGAAAAAAGAAAAAGAAAAAACAAGTGGACAATGGCACTCGCTCGCAATTCTTTTTGGCGGCTGTGAGGCCAGCTAGAATGAGTCTCTTCACATGTGTAGAGGTTGGTAATTGAGAAACCTCATTCAATAATAATACAGAAGGTAGGACAGGTATAGTCAGAGAGAAAATATCTGATAGCTGGGTGGTAATCTCTTCCCAAAAAAGCTCAACAGGAGGACATTCCCAGTACATATGCATAATGTTCCTGTTACGACCCCTGTGAGTCTAGGGGTAAAGGGCTGTAACATAACAGTTGGTTGACAGAAAAGATGGACCACATTTGTAAACAACAATGATATTTATTGGTAGATGCAAAGGAAGCACATGTAGCTCAGGGGTGAGCCCAGGCCAAAACAACAAACAAACACCACTATACTCCAAATAAACACAATCTAATCTATGGTAAAAGAGATTACAGTACCTAAACTACTCTTACCTAACCAAAACAGGAGAAAACAATGTCCAAAGGAAATGGCAGCTCACCCCATCTGTGCTTCCTGAGAAAGAGAGAAAAACACATTAATTATACAGAAACAAAGGCAGAATATATACAAAAACAAACTATAACTTAACAATGCTCTCTCTGTGGCCACACACACACAAGGAAATTATTACCAAGCACCAAAGGCCAATAAACAAGATGCAATACTGTCAAAGTTACAGGTTTACCAAAATCACAACATGCCTAGCCTCATGCCAGAGAGAGAGAAAGACTGAAGGGAGAAAACCATGTTTTAACAGGTGTGGGGTGATCCATGATTGGGGGGTGTGGATTGAGTGTTGGAGTCTGGAAAGCCAACCACCAATCACTGCTGTGTTGCAATAATGGAAGGATTGGCCTGGCAGGGACCAATGGGGAAGGGAACAATGGCTGGAGGGAGGAAACAAAATGGAGAACACACACACATGGAGACACACACTGGGGAATATATACATTGGGATGTAACACCCCCATACATAAGACAAAAAACATGCCTACATAAACTACCAACTAAACATGTTTTTTTTTTCTTCTTTAACAACGAGATAACATCCCCGAGATAACATGCACTCCAAAACAAAGAGCTATGAAAAAACCAGCAGCAACATAAAACGAGTCCACAGCAACATAGACCGAGTAGACAGAAAAAATAGATCAAGTCGACAGCAATATACAGTAGAACGAGTCGACAGCAAAATAGAACAAGTCGACAGCAATATACAGTAGAACGAGTCGACAGCAACAGAGATTTCAACTACGAGACAGAGCATCCGCCAACACATTATCAGACCCCTTCTTATGCTTTATGCTGAGGTTATAATTTTGCACTATGAGCGCCCAACGCATGAGGCGCTGATTGTGGTTGTACATCCGCGACAGAAAAACCAATGGGTTGTGGTCGGTGTATACTACCACTGGTAATACGCTCGAACCGACATACACCTCAAAATGTTGCAACGCATACAACATAGCCAAAGTCTCCTTTTCAATAGTGGAATAGTTTAGTTGATGTTTGTTAAATTTCCGGGAGAAATAACAAACCGGGTGACTGACACCATCGTGATCTTCCTGTAATAACACCCCTCCAGCTCCCACCCCGCTGGCATCCACCTCCAGCTGGAACGGCAGGGAGAAATCTGGAGCAGAGAGAACAGGGGAACTGCATAAGAGAGCTTTAACACTATCAAATGCATTTTGACAATCAGCTGTCCAAATGAATGGTTTGGACGGGCTACACGGGCTACACAGGCTAGTGAGAGAAGTGACGACAGAAGAAAAGTTCCGGCAAAAACCACGGTAATACCCAGCCATCCCAAGGAATCTACGCAATTCCCGCCTAGTAGTAGGCACTGGAAAAGTTGTGATTGCAGATATTTTTGCATCCACTGGACGCACTTGGCCTTGTCCTACCTGCTTACCAAGATAGGTAACCGTAGCCTTGCCGAACTCACACTTGGCAAGGTTAAGGGTCAGGGAGGCTCCAGCTAAGCGGTCAAAGACAGTTTGCAAGGTTGTCATGTGGTCACGCCAGTTGGTCGAATAGACAACCAGGTCATCGAGATAGGCATTACAATTTGGAACACCAGCCAGGACTAGGGTCACCAGTCGCTGGAAAGTGGCCGGGGCATTACGCATTCCAAAAGGCATTACAGTATATTGCAAAAAATTGTCAGGAGTAACAAACGCCGAGATTTCCGAGGCACGGGGGGTCAAAGGGACCTGCCAGTAACCCTTTAACAAATCTAGTTTGCTAACATAGGTGGCAGATCCAAGGTTGTCAATACAATCTTCCATGCGGGGCAGTGGGAAGGAATCAGGCACGGTGACAGCATTTACCTTTCGGAAATCAGTACAAAATCTAGGAGTTCCATCCGATTTGGGAGCTAACAAGCAAGGTGAACTCCAGGGACTGCAACTTGGCTTGGCTAAACCATGTTTTAACAAATAGTCAACCTCCTGTTGCATCATGGCCCTCTTGGTGATGTTAACACGGTATGCATGTTGCTTGATAGGCACAGCATTGTTAACTTTAATATCATGGGCCAATACAGAAGTACAGGAGGGAACATCACCAAACAGAGCCATGTAGGCCTGAATCAAATTTGTGATGTCCTCTCGCTGCTCCTCAGGTAAGTGTGCTAAGTGAGTGGGCAGGTTCCTTAACATCTCAGTGTTGGACAATCTAGCACCCTGATGGGCTGCATTGCGCAACTCCAAGCCATCTACATCCTCACCACTAACGTCAGGAGAGTCCGGAACTATTGGAGTTGAGGCAACAGCAGAGACGGCCAGTCCGGCTGTCTGGTCTGAGGTCTTCACCTGCACACTATCTCTGGAAAAATATGGTTTAAGCATATTGATGTGGCAAACACGAGAGTGACGTTTACGGTCAGGGGTGCGAACCACATAGTCTGTATCACTTATCTTCTTGTCTATTGCATACGGTTCACCGACCGCTGGTATAGGACAGAGGGGAGCAGGTGGAATTACCTGGTTTGGCTTTCCGGTGATCTGACAAGTACTACAGGTACGACAGTACTGTGCTACATCGGACTTCAAACCGGGCCAAAAGAAATGTTGAAGTATTCTGTTGTATGTTTTAGTGACTCCCAAGTGTCCAGACCAAGGGTGGTCATGGGCCAAGAACAGTACATGCTGACGATAAACTGCAGGGACAACAATATGATAAACAGTGCTCCAGTCTGGTACCTGATCTGGTAGCCCTATCTCCGATTGTGCATGCTCTGCCAGTCTAGTACCATGGGACCTCCATGTACGCATCAAAACTCCTTCATCCACAAAATAAGAATGCAACTCTCTCCTCTGTTCTGTTTCAAGAGAAGAGAAACATTTTGCAAGAGAAGGGTCAGCCTTCTGGGCAGTAATTAGCATTTCACGAGTAACGGGTAACTTCAAAGCGTCGGAACTAGTTACAGTTGTCTGTGGGGGTACCTTACTATGAGTCGGTGGTTTGTCAGCGGTATCAGAAGTTGGAGCCAGCAACTCCTCCCTGACAAAGGCTGAAGCAAAAACAGAGTCAGACAAATTAATTTCATCACCTCTCTTTTTCAATTGAGCCCGAGTGACAACACTTGCAGAAAAAACTTCAGGGAAGTTCTGTGACAAGTCATCAGGCAGAGAATCTGTGTCTGGGTGATCCAACACTTCCAGCACAGCGTTCACCTGTCCTCCAGCTAAATCATTTCCCATGATAAAGGAAATGCCTTTAACTGGCAAGGAAGGTCTCACCCCTATTTTAAAGAAACCAGTGACCAAATCAGATTGTACATGAATACAGTGTAACGGGGCTGGCACGAAACCCATCTCAATACCTTGAACTAGGACACTAGAACCACAGGAAGATTTCCCAGACAGAGGTAGTACATCAGAGAGGATAAAGGATTGTGAGGCTCCAGTATCTCGTAAGATCTGAACTGTACACTGATCTTTTGGATCCCCTGTCAAGGAAACTAAACCCTTGGAAGTAAATGGCCTGAAACAAGGCTCGAGAACATCCTGATCATTGTGCATCTGTTGATCGGAATCAGGTGCCATTTTAATCAGACCAACCCCTTTGGGTTGTCTAGAGTTCTGAGAGGACGGTTGCTGCTTACGTTTCAATGTTAAACAGTCAGAAATAACATGACCAGATTTATGACAGTAGTAACATGTCCGCTCCTCTTTTGAGCGTGGAGGTGACATTCTTGGTCGGGGGTGTGTGAATTCTGAATGGTTGGGGACAGAAGGTCTCTGAGAGAAATCATGGGGGGGAAACGAGTCACGCCTATCAACAAACACAGTTTTATGGGTTAGCGCAAACTCATCAGCTAATACAGCAGCTTGCTGCAGAGTGGACACTTTCTGCTCACTCAGGTAAATTACAATACGCTCTGGCAAACGATTCTTAAACTCTTCTAATAGAATGAGTTCTCTGAGAGAGTTAAGATCTGAGGCCTTGCTTGCTGCACACCATTTATCAAAGAGAGTTCCCTTCTCTCTAGCAAACTCTACAAAGGTCTGGTTGACAGCTCTCTTGTGACTGCGAAACCTCTGCCTATAAGCTTCGGGCACAAGCTCATATGCACGAAGGATGGCAGCCTTCACAGTATCATACAATAGACTATCTTCTAGGGAAAGTGTTGAACAAACCTCTTGGGCTTTACCAGTCAATTTGCATTGAAGCAACAAAGGCCAGACCTCTCTTGGCCAGCGCAATGAAGCAGCAATACGCTCAAACACATTAAAATAAGTATCAACTTCTGTCTCTCGGAACGGAGGCACCAAAGCAATGTGTTTACTTATATCAAAAGTGTGTGATGAATAAGCTGTGGAGGAGGACATACCCGGGCCTTGTGGAGGAGTCGGTGTAGCAGAGTTGGATCCACTCCTTAGGACTTCCAGCTCCAACCTCCGCAGTCTGAGCTCTTTTTCCACTTCATGCTCAAGCTCCAACCTACGAATGTTAACAGCCCTTTCATTTTCTGCCTCAAGCTCCATTCTACGAAGCCGATACTCCGCCTCACGTGCTTGTGCCTTCTCCTGAGCCTCCATCTGGAGACGTGCTATTCTAACCTTGACCTGGGCCCCTTCTCGAGACCCAGTTGACACAGGAGAGGTCAAGTGAAAATGTGGCAATGTGACGTTCACACCTGCCTTTTCAGCACCCTGGGCTTGCTCCTCAGAAGGCGGTGCTTCTGTAGGTTCACCAGGAGGACTTGCATGTTCATCAGAGACCGCAGGTAAAACAAGCGTCCCCTGCTCCAACAGCTTATCTACCACAAGACACCTGATATCCTGCTTAAGATGCTTTTGTTGAACCGAGAGTTGAAAATGTGTGGCAATCTCCACTAAGTCTGCTTTGCGGCAGCTATCTAGCGCTTCCCAAGTAGGATTGCTCAAGAATTTCCCCAGATCAAAAGTACTAACTGCCATTATTTTTTCTTACACAAATGCCGTTTTTACACAAAGTAATTAATAACTATACAAGTGTAAACAAACACAGTTCACCAAATCCATCAACCAACAATTGAACACGGGTTACAAAATCCAGGCAGAGCCCCCATTTATGTTACGACCCCTGTGAGTCTAGGGGTAAAGGGCTGTAACATAACAGTTGGTTGACAGAAAAGATGGACCACATTTGTAAACAACAATGATATTTATTGGTAGATGCAAAGGAAGCACATGTAGCTCAGGGGTGAGCCCAGGCCAAAACAACAAACAAACACCACTATACTCCAAATAAACACAATCTAATCTATGGTAAAAGAGATTACAGTACCTAAACTACTCTTACCTAACCAAAACAGGAGAAAACAATGTCCAAAGGAAATGGCAGCTCACCCCATCTGTGCTTCCTGAGAAAGAGAGAAAAACACATTAATTATACAGAAACAAAGGCAGAATATATACAAAAACAAACTATAACTTAACAATGCTCTCTCTGTGGCCACACACACACAAGGAAATTATTACCAAGCACCAAAGGCCAATAAACAAGATGCAATACTGTCAAAGTTACAGGTTTACCAAAATCACAACATGCCTAGCCTCATGCCAGAGAGAGAGAAAGACTGAAGGGAGAAAACCATGTTTTAACAGGTGTGGGGTGATCCATGATTGGGGGGTGTGGATTGAGTGTTGGAGTCTGGAAAGCCAACCACCAATCACTGCTGTGTTGCAATAATGGAAGGATTGGCCTGGCAGGGACCAATGGGGAAGGGAACAATGGCTGGAGGGAGGAAACAAAATGGAGAACACACACACATGGAGACACACACTGGGGAATATATACATTGGGATGTAACAGTTCCGGTGGCACCGTTTGGACATAAGGTACATCGAGAGTCAGGTCTGAGACCCATTAGATTCAATAGTCTAGGGGTCAAATAAGTCCTATGAATAAAATTTAGATGAATCTGTTGGTGATCTGGATTGTGTGAGGACAGCCGGATATTTCCCCAGACTGCATCCCAATCAAAATCTACATCCAACTCCGGGACATCCTTTCTCCAAATCGTATCCAGGGCGAGGTCCTTATACGAGGACGTAAGTAAATGGTGATAAAAGTCAGAAACGAAGCCTCTCGATGTCTCTTTGTCATAAAATAATTTGTGAAAGCGGTGACGCTCTAGTGGAACATCCCATGGAACGCCATGAGCCCTCAGGGCTGCTCTTATTTGTAAATAAAAGAAAAAGGAGGTTCCGGGGAGATCATATCCATTGGATAGATCTTGGAAAGATCGGAGACCAGAGTTATTGAAGATGTCCCCCAGTGTATGGATGCCTTTCTTTTCCCATCTAGGGTACCTAATAGGTTGTTGTCCAATAAGGAGTAAATTGTTATTAAATAGAGGGGAATGTGTATGCCATTTATGGCAGTTAGTACATGCTTTTTGGGTATCACGCCAGGTCTGGATCACATGTGTGATAAGCGGGCCAAATCATAATTTGCATTGCTTAAATCCTTCTCCTCCAATGGTCGCCAGGATACAGCTGCTTGAACGTCAAACCAAGTGATCAGAGGTATCAGACAGAAAGCTTGAAAATAATATTTAATGTCTGGAAATGCTAAGTGCAGGCGTTTATTATTCCAAAAAAATGTATATGAGGCAGAGTGCAACTTCTGCCAATAACCAACAGGAGGAGGCAACGGGAGCATTGAGCTGATAAAATAAATTCTGGGTAAAATATTCATTTTAATCATTGACGCACAGGCCTGTAATGAAGTTTTTTATTTGGACCATCTGTTGAAGTCATTTGTAATCCTGTCACCCAAGCTAGAGTAGTTATACCGTATCGTCTGGCTAATAGTAGGGAATATTTCAATACCAAGACATTTAAAGTGCTCCACCATAAGTATGTTTGCAGGCAGGATGGTAGCCTTTGCAGGCTCATTAAGTGGAAGAAAAGCAGATTTTGGCCAGTTGATCTTAAAGCCGGATAGGCTGCCAAACTCATCTATCACATTGAGAAGAGAGGTAGAGAGACGGAGGGATTCTGCATAAACAGGAGTACATCATTTGCGTATAAGCTGATATGGTGCTGTGTGCCCTGAATTGAAACAGGAGATATAATTTGGGATTGTCTTATGTATTGAGCTAAAGGTTCGAGAGATAAGGCGAAAAGACCGGGACTAAGAGGGCAACCCTGTCTAGAAGAGCGCGAGACAGAGAAGAGTGGCGAGCAGAACTTTCCTGTTAAGATCATGGCCGAAGGCCCTGTGTAGAGAACTTTAATCATGAATAAAATCCTCTCCCAACCCCATCCTTCTAAGAACTGCCCACAAGTAAGACCACTCCAATTTGTCAAATGCCTTCATTAAGTCCAAGGACATGACCGCTGTAGGAACTGCCACATCCTTGCTGGCGTCAATCACATGTAGTAACCGTCTGATGTTATCAGTAACCAGGCGGCCTCTTATGAAGCCAGTCTGATCAGGATGAACTAGAGATGTCATATGCTTTTGAAGTCGGGTGGCTAGAACCTTGGCATATAGCTTAAGATCGGCTCCAAGGAGACTTAAGGGCCTGTAGCTGCCACACTCGGTGGGGTCCTTATCTTTCTTGAGTAAAACAGATAAGTGCCATATTGACATCTCTGGAAAAATTGCCCTCTGAAAAATTGCCCTCTGTAAAATCATTGAGAGTAATAAGGGACCGAGTACATCCCAGAATGTGAGATAGAGTTCCGGTGGGATGCCGTCCCATCCGGGAGCCTTGCCCCGTTGCATATCTGCAATCGCCTCTATGTTCAGCTAGCGTGATAGGTGCAGCTAACAGTTTAGCACTATCTTCCGAGATCTGTGGTAAGTTGATTCGATCAAGGAAATCCTCCAGCTTGGTATGATCAAAGACCACCTCTGACTTGTACAGATGTAAAAAGAGCGAAATGTATCATTAATCTTTTTGGGGTTGGTGGTTACCTCCCCCTGTTGGTTCTTATTAATGGAAGGGATATCCGCAAATTGCTCACTGGCACGTATCTTCATAGCTAGTAGGTGACTAGGCCTGGAGCCGTGAAAGTATTAGTGCTGTCTTGTTCTGTGCATTTGAAATTCAGATTGTTGTCTTAAAATGTAGTTAATCTCCTTTTTCACTACCTTAATTTGAAGCTCCAGTCGACCAGAGTAGTTGTGCTGCAATGAAGAGATCAACGTGGCATGAAGTTTTTCCAGTTCCACCAGCTTGCAGAGATCAGATGCAAAGAGAGTAGTGTTATTTCTGATAAAACCTGTAAACCGAATCCCATAAAATTCTGGGATCCTGTACCGAGCCCGCATTAAACTGCAGGAATTCAGTGAGCTTTTCTTTAAATTGCAAGTTAAACTCCCCGTTTTTCAGCAGTGTAGAGTTAAAGTGCCCCTATAGGGGCACGGGACGTTATTTTACTGAGTGAAACCTTTGTGGTCTGAAAGTGCTATGGGTAATCAGTGTTGGGCAAGTTACTTTTAAAAAGTAACTAGTTACAGTTACTAGTTACTTCTTCCAAAAAGTAACTAAATTACTTACTCAGTTACAAATTATAAAAGTAACTAGTTACTTCAGAAAGTAACTATTGCGTTACTTTCAAGATTTTTTTTTTACATAAACAACATACACAAATCTAAACTATTTTAATGTTGCTGTGGGACAAAGTGAGACTAGCCTCCAATCAAATGCCATGTATGTATAATATTATAATTACTATGTTTATATAGTGGATCATACAAATACAAACACAATAGATGTTTTGGAACTTTTGATATGTATTGCCCCTCAACAGGCCACAACTGGACAACATTAAATTATGCTTGTTAAGCACTATACCAAAAATAAATAACAAATATATACTGATTGATTGAACATTTTAATTAACAGATTGCAGAATGGGTACAGTACAGTACGGCTCAATACACACAATTCTCCACTTGCACAATCTCAAAGTAGCCATTTCCGGCTGACTTCCGGTTGCCAATGGCACTTCCTGTCCCATCCAAATACATTGGTTTTAGCTACTTTTCTCCCCTTATTTAAACAACTTTGTCGTCACAGAGAGGCAATGAAACGTTTGTATTATTATAGTATAGAATGTATTTAATAAGCAAACGTTTGTCAGCAGGGTTTTTGGGCTGTATTTCATGTAAAAACGTTTACTGTTAGTTTCCTTGCTCAGCCAGCATTAGCTAACAGAAGCTAGTGGTTAAACAGGCCGGATTAGCTTTGAGCTAACTATCTTTCCCGACCCATGTATTCATTCCATTCTAAACATAACATTAGTTTACAAAACATGACCCGTCTATATAACGTTTTTTTTTTTATCCACTTTTTCTCCTTATTTTTCTCCCATCCCAATTTCGTAGTTCTAATTCTTCCCTCCCCTGTCTTGAACGTTGCTAGACTATGCCTCCCACTGGTCAGCTGTAGTGAAGATAGAAGCCTCATCACGTGTCCCCTCCGGTATACGAGGAGGCAGCCTGTCGCATCTTTTCACCAGACAGCTCGAACTCTCAGTGGCGAGGAGTAACGCATGGGAGGCTCACGCTGCCCCCGATACTTCCTGTTTCTGCTGTACAGGCGTCACCCAACCGACCTGTAGGAGTCGCTGTCCACAACGTCCAATCCCCACCCACCGGCTTTCCCATCCTCTAACACTGCCAATTGTGTTAGTATGACGACCAGCCAAGCCGGTAGCAACGCTGAGAGCTGGGCTCGATACCAGTATCTCCTGCATTAGTGGTGAGCGCCTTGCCCACTGCGGCACTCAGCCTCCCCGTGGGGCCATTTCAAAAGATTCTATGCGCCCGCTCAATCTCCAGTATTTTGATGGACGGAAACCATTGTGGAATCATCTTTTCTAGGTACAGACGCAGCGCTCAAAAATCAAACCAATTCTGCTGCTTGTCTGCTGCTTGTTGCTGCTTGTGTGCCACTTAAGTCTACTCAGGTGTTAATCTTCCGGGGCTGTTGGCTGGGGGAACAAAGGGAGGGTAGTTAACTTAAGTGCTTCCCCAGGGAGGGGGTCGGGGGCTACTGCCCTCAGACCCCCAAAATAATTTGTATATGGGCAGTCTGACTTGGGGTACTGACCATATATTAGTGTTGCAATGCATGATAAGTAAACAGTGAAAAAAGCTAAGAAATCTGATGGGGCTGGGACATTTGGGACGAATACAAATTTAAGATGAAAATCTGCCCAGCCTGTGGGAGGAAGTGGAGGTGTGAAATCTGGCCCGGTCAAGAACGTCACACAATCAGTTTGGAGTGCAGTGGTGGAGTAGTGGTAGAGGCGCATGAGAGGTTTGAGTTTTGAGTGCTGTATCTGTATAAGATCGGCGCATCTTCTTCAATGTCCTCGGGCAAGCCATCATTTCTAATATTACACCTCCTGTTACGGTCCTCCAGGTCCGCAATCTTATTTTCGTAATAACGGAATTTATCCTCGACCTCCGACAATTCAGTGGAGTTGGTTTCAGTCACGATTGCCACCTCTGCCATCCTTTCTTCAACTTTGGTGATCCGCGTGGTTGTGCTAGCTAGCTCCTCCTGGAGCGAGTCCAGTCTGTTGGTTAGCAAGAGCATGCTAGCGTCGAGCTCAGCACGGAACAGAGTCCTGATAAAGTCACCATCCACCTCATTTAATGTCCCCTTCTTATTCGATAATTGATTCGCCATCTCTGTGAAGTAATATGTGAATGTATGTCGTGAAATTAACATCGTAATTAATATATAAGTGGAGTGGTCGCTGAGCTCGGAAAATTCACGCCGCCATCCGATCCGACCGTAAACCGGAAGCCTCGTGATGTTTCTTCTTGACTTGTTTAAAGAAGACGTGTCCAGCCCATGGGGACATTAACGTGTGTTGTCGGGCCTTACAAATACATTTGATTTGATCCTCTCTGTGTCACTCCATCTCCTCTCTGCATCACTCCATCTGGTCTCAGTGTCTCTCTCTCTCCATGTGTCTTCTGGTGTAGCTGTCTAGACTAGTCCACACTGTAGCTCTCCTCACTCCGCCGTAATGTTATCCCGCCTGCCGCCATCTGTCTTTGTTTTCTTTTTTCTTTTTTTTCTAAATTGAATTTCTGCTTCGTTAGACAGTATAGAGTGAAAAGTGACAGAAAGAGACTGAATTGACCTTTGCGAGGAAAGGTCACAAATCAGATTAGAACCCACAGCCACCACAACGGCATTTGGATCTTTCCTTCCTCTCCCTTCCCGTGCAACACTGAAGTTAGATTTATCATTCGCTTTTTTTTCTCACATTTTGGCCTTTGTTACTTCTCATTAACGCCAGTGGGGTGCTGCCACAGTTACCCTGGGCTTTTATAAAGCTGTGTGTGTGTGTGTGTGTGTGTGTGTGTGTGTGTGTGTGTGTGTGTGTGTGTGTGTGTGTGTGTGTGCGTGTGCGTGTGTGTGTGTGTGTGTGTGTGTGTGTGTGTGTGTGTGTGTGTGTGTGTGTGTGTGTGTGTGTGTGTGTGTGATGATTAGGTGGCCTTGATGTCAGAGACCTGATTGGGAATTTGGCCCGGAATGTCGGGGAACCCCCCCTACTCTTTACGATAGGCATCCTGGGTTCTTTAACGACCGAATTCAGTCAGGACCTCGGTTTAGCATCTCATCTGACGGGTTTCGGCTGTCATAACTGGGGTGGGTAGTTCATTCCACCATTGTGGGGCAAGGACTGAGAATAGGCGACTTCTCTTTGATGACCCTCCCGGAGCTTGGATAGGAGTAGGTCTGAGGCGGCCAGAAGATGCAGAGCGTAGGGGTCTTGAGGGTGTGTAGTTAGAGACCATTGACCAGAGGTAGGCGGGATCGGCTCCCTTTGCGGCACGGTATGCCAGGTCGAGGGCCTTGAAGTGGATTCGTGCAGCAATGGGGAGCCAGTGCAGGTCCCTAAGAAGTGGGGTGACATGGGCCGACTTCGGTAGGTTTGAGATCAGGCGGGCCGCTGCGTTCTGAATGAGTTGAAGAGGCTTGGTGGCAGTGGCCGGGAGGCCAGCAAGCAGTGCGTTGCAGTAGTCGAGGCGGGAGATGACTGTTGATTGGACGAGGAGTTGGGTGGCTTCTTTTGTCAGGAAGGGGCGGATCCTTCTGACGTTGCTCAGGAGTAATCTGCAGGTTCTGGTTGTCGCTGCGATGTGAGCAGAGAAGTTCAACTGGTCGTCGAGGACAACACCAAGGTTCTTGGCGGTCGGGGACGCGGTCGGGGACGCGGTCACAGCTGCATTCTCGACTGTGATGGAAAGGTCATCAGGGGGAAGGATTTGGCCGGCAGATGGAGCAATTCTGTTTTGCTTAGGTTCAGTTTGAGGTGGTTGGTTGTCATCCAGGCGGAGATGTCAGACAGACAGGCCGAGATCCGCTCAGAGACGTGGATATCTGAGGGAGGGAAGGAGAGGAAGAGTTGAGTATCATCGGCATAACAATGAAGCCATGAGACGTGATAATGTTACCCAGTGATTTAGTGTAGAGGGAGAAGAGAAGGGGTCCTAGGACCAAGCCCTGGGGGACACCCGTCCGCAGGGGGCGGGTGGCTGACAGGGTCCCTCTCCATGACACTTGGTAGGAGCGGTCATTGAGGTATGATGTCAGCGCAGAGCCAGCCACTCCCATTCCTGCGAGGGCCGCGAGGAGGATCTGATGGTTGACTGTGTCGAAGGCTGCAGATAGATCTAGGAGAATCAGGACAGAGGAGAGGCCTTTCGCTTTTGCTAAGTGAAGTGCCTCTGTGACCGCAATGAGGGCCGTTTCTGTGGAGTGGCCAGTCCGGAAGCCAGACTGATTAGGGTCTAGGAGGTCATTCTGTAAGAGATAAGCAGTAAGTTGGTTGGATACAGCACATTCAAGTGTTTTAGAAAGGAAGGAGAGAAGAGAGACAGGACGATAGTTGCCTATGACGGTGGGGTTCAGGGTTGGTTTTTTTATGAGCGGCGTGACTCTGGCTTGTTTTAGGGAGGTGGGGACCACCCCTGAGTTGAGTGAGGAGTTGATGGTTGCAGTTAGGAATGGGAGGATGTCCGGTGCTATGGTCTGGAGGAGTGGGGAGGGTAGCTGGTCCAGCTGGCATGTAGTCGGACGGTTCGACGTTACCAGTGTCAGGGTCTCGGCTTCTGCAATGGGAGAGAAAGATGACAGAGTGAAGGATGAGGTTCTCGATTCAGTATTTGGAATGGGTGGGGGTTGGGAGAAGGAGCTGCGGATGTTCTCCACTTTTTCCTCAAAGAAGATTGCAACGTCTTCGGCAGAGAAAGATGAGGGAGGAGGGGGTGGTGGGGGTGAGGAGGGAGGACATGGTAGCATGCAGGGTACAATACAGTACGGCTCAATACAGTGCTCTTTGAGAGCGTTTTTGAAGGAGGGTAGGGATTCACATTATTTTACGGCTGTGGGTAGGGCGTTCCATATTATTGTGGCATAATTGCTAAACGTGTTTAGTCCCTTGTTTGAGCCGAATCTGGGCAGCCACGCTGCCGGGAGTCAGCCCTGGTTAAATAAGAATGTATTAGTCACTCAGCCCTGGTTAAATAAGAATGTCTTAGTCACTCAGCCCTGGTTAAATAAGAATGTCTTAGTCACTCAGCCCTGGTTAAATAAGAATATCTTAGTCACTCAGCCCTGGTTAAATAAGAATGTATTAGTCACTCAGCCCTGGTTAAATAAGAATGTCTTAGTCACTCAGCCCTGGTTAAATAAGAATGTCTTAGTCAGTCAGCCCTGGTTAAATAAGAAGTTGTTCTTAAGTAACTCAGCCCTGGTTAAATAAGAAGCTGTTCTTAAGTCAGTCTGCCCTGGTTAAATAAGAAGCTGTTCTTAAGTCAGTCTGCCCTGGTTAAAGAATGTCTTAGTTAGTCTGCCCTGGTTAAATAAGAATGTCTTAGTCAGTCAGCCCTGGATAAATAAGAAGCTGTTCTTTAGTCAGTCAGCCCTGGATACAGCCGGTCACAGCCTCTTCACCCTGCTCCCCTCTGGGAGAAGGCTGAGGATCCAAAAGGCTGTGAAAGCTCGACACAGACTGAGCTTCTTCCCCTCAGCCGCCAGGCTGATCAATGCCTCAGGTCCCCCCCCCTCGGTACCCCCCCCCTCTGCCCCCAAGTGACACTGGCACAATGACACTGACTGCACTGCACTAGTCCGTACTGGATCTCTGCACTCTTCACTTTATATATATATATGTATTTTATTGATTAATCCCCCACTGCACTGTTTCGTTTCGTGTCTGTGTTGGTGTTGTTTACTGTGAAAAAAGAAAGAAAATGCATACACTGTATTGCTGCAACAATTACCAATGTGTTTTACACAAATGGCTCAATAAAGGAATCTGAATCTGAATCTGAATCTGAATAAATAGATAAATGGTAAATGGTGCATTTATATAACACATTTATCCAAAGCACTTTACAATTTTGTTCCTTACATTTTTACCCATTCACACACACACCTAGCCCCTTTCGTGACTGCGGTGTGCAAGCCTGGGGCTCTAGTGACCGCAGTCACTCTCAGGCCGCGACCAGTTTAAAAAAGAACTACCAAGTGTGATCGGGGAGCTGGGGGTGGGTCAAAAATATATCATATGAATTTCAAAGATACCCAGCGTACAATATGGGTTTAACACAGCTTTACAGTGGGGTCTGGAAGCTCGGAGTTGCTGATAAACAGTTAAAATCATTGTTACAAAGCGAGTGGTACTTACAGAGCGAGCCGTGTATTTCCGCCATTGGTGTCACCGCGCATGCGCACCAGCCCCCCGATAACGCTTGGTAGTTATTTTTTAAACTGGTCGTGGCACACCTGAGAGTGACTGCGGCCACTATAGCCCCAGGCTTGCACACCGCAGTCACGAAAGGGGCTAACACACACTCTCAGGTGTGCCGCGACCAGTTTAAAAAATAACTACCAAGCGTGATCGGGGGGCTGGTGCGCATGCGCGGTGACACCAATGGCGGAAATACGCGGCTCGCTCTGTAAGTACCACTCGCTTTGTAACAATGATTTAAACTGTTTATTTACATTTACATTTACATTTAGTCATTTAGCTGACGCTTTTATCCAAAGCGACTTACAAGTTCTGTACGACAAGACAGCAAGAAGGGTACAACTCTATCAGCTGAGTAACAATGTTCATCAAGTGTTGCGTGTTACAGTGTAGGTTAGTTTATTAGGACAAGTGCATGACAGTAAGGTTAGTCAGGGTTAGATTTTTTTTTTTTTTTTTTTTTATATAAATCATTTCAGATAATGGTTGAAGAAGTGAGTCTTTAGTCGACGGCGAAAGATTGGACGGGATTCGGCTGTCCTAACTGGGATGGGTAGTTCATTCCACCATTGTGGGGCAAGGACTGAGAATAGGCGTCTCTTTGATGACCCTCCGGGAGCTTGGATAGGAGTAGGTCTGAGGCGGCCAGAAGATGCAGAGCGTAGGGGTCTTGAGGGTGTGTAGTTAGAGACCATTGACCGGAGGTAAGCGGGAGCGGTTCCCTTTGCCGCACGGTATGCTAGGTCGAGGGCCTTGAAGCGGATACGTGCAGCAATGGGGAGCCAGTGCAGGTCCCTAAGAAGTGGGGTGACATGGGCCGACTTCGGTAGGTTTGAGATCAGGCGGGCCGCTGCGTTTTGAATGAGTTGAAGAGGCTTGGTGGCAGTGGCCGGGAGGCCAGCTAGCAGTGCGTTGCAGTAGTCGAGGCGGGAGATGACTGTTGATTGGATGAGGAGTTGGGTGGCTTCTTTTGTCAGGAAGGGGCGAATCCTTCTGACGTTGCTCAGGAGGAATCTGCAGGTTCTGGTTGTCGCTGCGATGTGAGCAGAGAAGTTCAACTGGTCGTCGAGGACAACACCAAGGTTCTTGGCGGTCGGGGACGCGGTCACAGCTGCATTCTCGACTGTGATGGAGAGGTCGGTCAGGGGGGAGGATTTGGCCGGCAGGTGGAGCAATTCTGTTTTGCTTAGGTTCAGTTTGAGGTTTATCAGCAACTCCGAGCTTCCAGACCCCACTGTAAAGCTGTGTTAAACCCATATTGTACGCTGGGTATCTTTGAAATTCATATGATATATTTTTGACCCACCCCCAGCCCCCCGATCACGCTTGGTAGTTTTTTTTTAAACTGGTCGCGGCCTGAGAGTGACTGCGGCCACTAGAGCCCCAGGCTTGCACACCGCAGTCACGAAAGGGGCTAACACACACCGATGGCGGAGGCAAACCATGCAAGGAGCCAACCTGCTCATCGGGAGCAGTTAGGGGTTAAGTGTCTTCGACAGGCTGCCCGGGAGGAGCGGAAATTGAACCGGGAACCTCCGGATTGCCAGACGACTGCTCTACCTCTTGAGCCACTGTCGCCCCTGTGATAAGAATAATGTCTTATAAGAATAAGAATGTCTTAGTCACTCAGCCCTGGTTAAATAAGAATGTGCTTTTAGTCAACTAGCTAACTAACTATCTTCTTCTTAGTCAGTTAGTCTGATTACATACATTATTTGTTCTTAGTCAGTTAGCCAGGTTAATGTGTTAGTAAGCCTGGTTAAATACAGATAAGTAAGATAATGGTGTGTTCTTATTCAACTAACTAGATTAAATAAGGCTTAAGTAAAAAATTGCCAAATGAGAAATTGCTCTCCCCACACCCACACATTTCCCCTTTAAGAAAAAACAGTAGTTGTTGTTCTTGTTCTAAGGAGACACAATAGTCAGCAGCAGTGGTTTTGGTGCCATGCCTCCATCTAGAGTTCATGTGCAGAACTACATTTTGAACATAGAGGTCAACATTTCCTCTAAAGTCTAAACAACTGCTGTAGAATCTAAATGCTGCACTTAAGACCAGGCCTGAACATACAGGCCATTACCTCCTCATAACTCTGCTGAAGAATGTGTGTGCGTGTGTGTGTGTGTGTGTGTGTGTGTGTGTGTGTGTGTGTGTGTGTGTGTGTGTGTGTGTGTGTGTGTGTGTGTGTGTGACAGTATTGGGGAGTGATGTGACTATTCTACCTGAAACAAGAAGTAAAGGAAGTAAGAATGAGTTGTACAGCAGCACCAGAACCACAACTAGAACCAACACCAAATATGGCCCCAACCAAGCAATGAGTAAATTAATACCTACAGAAAATTAACCCTTTCACTGCCACAATACAGAAGGTTAACCCTTTACTATCACACTACCGACGGTTACCGTCGGTTAACCGTCGGTAGTGTGATAGTAAAGGGTTAACCTTCTGTAGTGTGGCAGTGAAAGGGTTAACCTGATGTTGTGTGGCAGTGAAAGGGTTAACCTTCTGTGTATTGTCGCAGTGAAAGGGTTAACCTTCTGTGTATTGTTGCAGTGAAAGGGTTACCCGTTTGGTAGTGCGGCAGTGAAAAGGGTTAAGGCCCTATGAGAATTAGTGCTACTGAGATTAGTGCATGTGAATGGAAATAAAAATTACAATAAGTTGCCTTGGATCCCATTTTCCATCTGGCATCATGTCGACCCATTCTGACCAAGATATAATCAGATATAATCAGGCCACTAAAATTAAGCAGTGTAACCAATATAATCTACTCTAAATATAAGCATAATGTAATCAAAGGTGCAGATGAGGGTCTGTATGCCCTCTCAGTTATGTTACAATAAATATGGTTAGAAGTTAAGATGGTGAGGGCTAGGAAAGAAAAACAGTCAAGGGAAGGTCCTCACAACTATATCAATACAATAATGTGTTTGCATGTGCACCCTCACATTGATTGAATATAGGTCATGTGGGGTCTTGGGGTGGCTGTGAGAGGGGATCTGGGGCAGAAGAGGGGAATAGACCAGACCCCATTCTACTGACTTGGTCCTTTCCCTCTTCCATTCAAAGCCCTTTGAGGCTCATGGCATTTTGAAAGAGGACATAGATTATTATAACGGTCCCCCATTGATTGATTGATTGATTGATTGATTGAAAACGTTATTAACAGATTGCAGAATGGGTACAATACAGCAAGGCTCAATACTAACAACTGCTAAGAGGACGAAGACCAGAAAAATACTTTCGTCTTGTTTACATCAGGGTCCTCCATTTTCAATTCATCAAGACATTTATGACATACAAGACATACAAATATACGGTACTGTGTGAGAAGGAGAGAACATAAAAAAATATACATCCGAAGGGGAAGAAACTGTACATTGGATTGGTACATTGGGATTTTGACATTTGCCGGGGCCAGTTTCTAATTGCAGCCATCTTGCTCCAGAGGCAATGTCCTATTTAAACTTGCCATCGCGAGCTGACCAAAGAATGGTACATGTTGCATTAAATCATGAAGACAACTCTTTTCATTGCAACTAGCAGTGGTAGAGGAGACAACTGCTTTTATTAAAGGGGCACTTCACCAAAAACAATGCTGATTTGTTTTGCACATAATCTTGTCACATGTGCCAAAACCCTAAATTAATTTGGTTTGAGAGTTCCTGAGAGAAGGAGTTGGTGTGTGTCATACAGTATATTCCATGAAGTATTAATGGGGAATGTTGCCGATTTTCAACATTGATGTCTTTTACCTATACCTTCAGGAAGTGTTACGAAAAGCAGAACGCGTGACTCTGTACCGGCAGGGGTCAGGGGGGAATCCTTGTACAAGGTTTAACAATCACAACCGATTGTCCATTTTCCAATGGTAATTTAGCTGATAGGTGAGAACGATACATGTTTATATAAATATGTAAATCCATTGATCTGTAAAAGTGACGGTTTAAATGTATCTAAAATCATGTGTATTAAATTAGTTAATTCATTATTCAATTAAATTACATTTAGAAACAAATCAATGGAACCAGGGTCCAAATGTAAGATTTTCTGATGCATTTAATCTTGGCCTCAAGAGTCAGAATTAAATCAATTTTTTTTGTTTAATGAATTGTTACACAGAGATCGTATCCGTATTCCATATTCTAACAAGAATTTTCAAAGCCTCAAATTCTCTAAATGTTTTAATCCGCAAGATGGAACTTGTCACTGCAGAATTCCCAACTCCTGGACCTCAACGTTGAGGACAGGTCCTAACCAAGTGAAGGCAAGCATGACCCCTGCTGGTAGATTCAGGAACTGTGCCACAGGAACGTGCACTCTTTATGCCGACAGTCACACTGTGCATCTCTTTACCTCTTTTAGCATTTATATCTATACAGAATAAAATATTGGCTGATCCTTTGCATCCCCTTCATGCCCCCCCCCCCCCCCCAACCTCCAATGTACAGCCCTCACCCAACCCACCCAACCCCACCCAACCAACCTCCTCCAATGTACAGTTTCTACGCCAAATGTATATACACTCCTGTTCTGGACACGTTTGTATCACAAACAGTACTGTATTTGCAAATCTGATATGTCATAGATGTAGCAGTACTGTCTATCTGTATGTCATGTATGTCATATATGTTATGATGAATTGAAAATGGGGGACCCTGATGTAAACAAGACGAAAGTCTTTCTCTGGTCTGCATCCCCTTAACAATTGTGTGTATTGAGCTGTACTGTACTGTACCCATTCTGCAATCTGTTAATAAACTTTTCAATCAATCAATCAATGGTGAGTTTGACAAGCTTCCATCTGGAAGGCGCTATAGAGTTCCCCTAACACCAAAAAACATTAAGAGGTATTTCATCCCACATGCCATTGCTCTGATGAATGCTTAGCTTTTCATTTTAACCATGTGGTACTGGGTGAAGTTGACTAGTACGAGCAGACAACATCTATCAGCTGGTGAAGTTGACTAGTATGAGCAGACAACATCTATCAGCTGGTGAAGTTGACTAGTATGAGCAGTCAGCATCTATCAATCAGCTGGTGGAGTTTACTAGTACGAGCAGTCAGCATCTATCTATCAGCTGGTGAAGTTTACTAGTACGAGCAGTCAGCATCTATCAATCAGCTGGTGAAGTTTACTAGTACGAGCAGTCAGCATCTATCTATCAGCTGGTGAAGTTTACTAGTACGAGCAGTCAGCATCTATCTATCAGCTGGTGAAGTTTACTAGTACGAGCAGACAGTGTCTCTATCAGCTGGTGAAGTTTACTAGTACGAGCAGTCAGCATCTATCTATCAGCTGGTGAAGTTTACTAGTACGAGCAGTCAGCATCTATCAGCTGGTGAAGTTTACTAGTACGAGCAGTCAGCATCTATCAGCTGGTGAAGTTTACTAGTACGAGCAGTCAGCATCTATCTATCAGCTGGTGAAGTTTACTAGTACGAGCAGTCAGCATCTATCTATCAGCTGGTGAAGTTTACTAGTACGAGCAGTCAGCATCTATCTATCAGCTGGTGAAGTTTACTAGTACGAGCAGTCAGCATCTATCAGCTGGTGAAGTTTACTAGTACGAGCAGTCAGCATCTATCAGCTGGTGAAGTTTACTAGTACGAGCAGACAGCATCTAATTATCAGCTGGTGAAGTTTACTGAACAGACTTTTATAAAATTTGGACCTGTATTACATAAGACTTCAGGCTATGGATCCGTGGTGTGTGGATCCAGCTTACCTATCTTTTTAAATATATTTTGGGGGGAATTGCAACCACTACAGAAAAATATGAGTACAAAAGTTCCAAGTTCAACTCAAGTTCAGACCTCTGTTACTCTATTTCATTAGCACTAAAAGTGATTTTCCTTTTTTGCCTTAGTAACAGAATGTTATCTTTCAAAAGAGACCAGGCTCATGCATGTGCTATAAGTATAAAGATAAGCTTTGCAAAAAAAGTAGGCAGTCCTCAAGTTCAAGTAAAAAAAATTGCCACTTTTCTGGGTGCCTGCTAACACATTTGGCGCCAGACCCGAGATAACCCCAGTTAACTCGCCATGCGTTGGGCGCCAAGACCCAAGATTTCTCGGGTTTTGGTAGTTTATTCCTTTAATCAGGGGTGCAGTGCTGGGCAAACGCGGTCAAGCGGCGTTTGGCCTTCGTCACTGAGGCCGAAGTGCGCGCATCCTATTATTATGCAACGTCTAGGTGATAAAATGACTCGTCGCGCCACTTATCACCTAGACTTTGCATAATAATAGGATACCGACAACCAAATACAAGCCCTGTAGGTGTGGTGGGGGGTTGCTTGATCTCCCGACTTCACTGGAAGGATGAGACAAGGTGTATCATCTGTTTTGTGCGCAACAGAGGGAACATGTATGCGCGCGCGTGCGCAGGCGTTTGGCCTTCGCCCATATTACAACTGCACCCCTGCCTTTAATCGATATTTTATTCATTATTCATCCACGGACCTCTGTGCTACCATAGGGAATGAGTCTGAGGTTACCAAAGTGCAATACCGGCCGCATCCCGCTAGACGGTGATATCGAGCACTCTTTGTAACCTTGTATCTTGGCCAGTGTAATGGCCAAACGTCTCCGGTTGCATGTTTCCTTGTGGGGCGAGGGCAGCCGTTCTCCCGGTTCCATTGAAGCGCGTCAAATATCCCCGATCCATATGTTGTGGTGGATTATGCTGTGGACCAAATGGACATTGGATGTACCAGATGGCGATCAAACAATTGGAATATTATTTTTGGAATACTCCCGATCATAGGTAAGAACGAGCTGACATGGGAGCTCCCGTAGCTCACCGCATATCTCGGCGCTATTTCTGCATCGGGGAAAACCGTGCTCGTCACGGATCTGGGGGACACGAGTTCGATTCCCGGAACCGCCGTCATTTCTCAGAATGTCTTCCCCTGCTCTACATCCCATTTTCAACCTGTTTCTGTCGGTCATGCTTGACCAGAAAAGCGATAAACGCTAAAAAAAAATTAAGTTTAAAAAAAAGAACGAGCTGACATAAATTTTTTATTGATCCTGCAATGCTTTTATACCGATCGGGCTGATACGCGTTTTTATACCTTGTTCTTGAGCTTGTACTGAGGTCTTTGACCCTCTCTTTAAACGTCTGTGTTTTCTCTTTACTTGGTGACGTACATAAACACGGGTGACGTGTTCGCACATGAGCCTAAACCCTTGTATAAAAAACCCGTTAGCAAACGACTTTATCGTCTGTGGCTGGCGTGCAGATGGTTGAGCTTATCCTAGTGGATATACGCTTTTTCATGTAGCATGCTAGGTAAACTGGTATCATCGCTGCTTGTTTGTTTTCATCGTATCCGATGAACCCCTCCCCCCCTTTTTCTGATTGGCCAGGGGGTTGGACCTCCTGTTCTTCGGTCTCCCTGTCACGCTGTTGGGTCAGCACGTCACAGGGTAGGGAGAGGGGGGGGAGTTCCCTGGTCCCACACCATATTTGGGCAGGTGCACGGGTCACGGAATTTCCCCCGCCATAGAATACGTCACTGGGCGCGTTTCTATTGGTCGTGAGGCTTCCTTGTTGTGGACCGCTGTTATTGTCAAGATTGAGTTTTTTTTTTTATTTATTTTAATTTTTTTAGCATTTTTACAGCTTTATTGGTCACGCAGGACCGACAGAGGAGAGGGCGAACGGGAGGAGAGGTGGGGAGGACATGCAACAAATAACGACGGGAGCTGGGATCGAACCCGGGTCGGCCGTGTAGGTGCGCGAGGCACTATGGTATGCGCCACGAGGGCGCCCCAAGATTGAGTTATGCGGTGCGTGGAAACTTTGTTTTCTGCTCTGCGCTCTATTTCATATGTATTGAGCTTTTGGTCACGTAGCTCAATGTTACATATATCTTTTCACTTATTACTCACGTGGGAGGTCTCTCTGCGGGTTCCTGTCCCCTCTCTTATACAGAGCAGGGTTGACAGGGGTTTGTTCCCTCAGACGCATCATATGGGACCCATATCTGTGTCTTTTGGCCAGCTTCCTGCCGCTCGAACGTTATCTGGGTTCTTGTTAGAATTACCATTGATGTGTTTTGGGTCTCGACGTGTACATAGCGCTGGCCCTGGGTGCTTCTGTGTGGAACCACGCATGGGCTGGCGCGCCTTGGTTGCTCATTGTAGAAACAGCGTTTTTTATAGAGCAACTAGGATGGAGATTTTATCTCTTCCGAGCGCCAGTGTACTAGGTTAGTCTCGACGAATTCTCGCTCATCTCTGGGGGGAGATGACGGAGTAGATCAAAGCATTGGCGGAGGGGTCTCACGCCCATGGGGTGGGCCACCGGGCGCGGTGCGTTCATTTTCTGACCGTCTTGGTGGCGCCCTCTGTGATGTTTTAGATCGACACGCGTACCTACCCCCCCTCTTAGGACTGGGGATGGTGGCGTGATTAGGACACAGGTCAGTTAACCCGTTGTCCGCCAGGGCGCAGATCTGCTGTTCTGGTACCCTGAAGGACTTTGTGCTTTTTCGGGGGGAAAATGCCGGGTTGGCCCGGGCGTCGCAGGGTTTGATGTTATGGAGGTGTGTTCGTGGTTATGTCACTACGTGTTATCCTTCACTGTTGCTTGGTCCATATTGTGTTGTACCTTGCGCTGTACTAAGGAGCCTGGTCCTTCTCCATTCTTTTTCGCCCCTCTCTTCCTCTGCTTGGCGGGGCTGGGAGGGGGCTGTCGAGGTGGTTCTATTGTTCCCCTCTGGCATCCCTGTGTACGTCCCGGTCCGCCGGGCCCAGGTCCGGACTCGTTCTCGTTGACCTGCCTGGGTTAACCCCTTCTTGAAAACTGAAACTGAACGCAGTTGTGTTTCGGTTTCAGTTTCTTTTCTTGGGGGGGTTAAGGGAACAACCGCCTCCTGTTAAACTAAACATAGGGGGGTGGTTGGTTTCCCGGTGTATTGGTAGTGGAGTCGACTCTCGGGTTAGGCCGGGCTTGACCCCGTCTGCCTGCGAGTGTGCCCCCGCACTTTTCATGACGTTTGCCAATCATGTCAGCCTTCTCTGCCTCGGCCTCTCTAGGGGGTCGGGTTTTTGTGGAGGCTGCGACATGGTGCACAGCATACCGAACGCCCCTTCCACCGGGGTGCTGTTCTCAGTAGACCCCTTAGGCGCTTGTCTAGTCCGCAGTGCTCCGGGCACAGGTCGAGTTACGCTTTTGACCTGTTGCCAGGATTGAGGGATCAACCTCTTTGGGGGTTGTCTCTCCCCGGTGCGCCGACTGGCCCCAGTGTTGTGGGGGTGTAGCCTCTGTGGAGTGCTTCAGGGCGGCGTACTGTAGGGGGGAAGGGCCTGCTCTTGGATTGGGCCCTGTCCGATACGCTGGCAATGTGGGGGGTGGTGTCACTAGTGACCGTCTGGTGGGGTCTCGATGCTACGGCATCGTTGGCCTCACCAGGCCCTTTTCCGGGGGGTCCTGACCCTCAGGCTGTTCCTGGGTCCTCCTCCGTGCTCCACTGCTACGGCCTTGCCACAGGGTTGGGTTCTTGACCTTTGACCTCATGATGTTAGGGGCTGTAACATGTTTTTTTTTCTTCCCGTTCGTTCCCTAGTGGCATGTGGGATGCGCGCCTGAGTAGTCGCGGGTCCTTCTGTGTGAAGGTAAGTCCCACGATCTGCTCACCCTGTGCATTGAGTTGCTAAACCCTCTTCGCACAGTTGGATCCGATTCCCTCCCGTCCCCCTCTAGGGGGGTCCGGGGGCTCGGGTCCTGCCCGGTTCTGATGGTTGTGGGGGGCCTCAGCGGGTACATTTGTCGAGCTTCCGCTCTGCTCAGCTCCTGTGTTCCACTATGAGCAGAGTGTAAGCTATACGATAATATAACATACAGTTATCCTATAACCATAGTTATATGAATATAGCGAGGGCTCTGCTCGGACTCACTGAGGACCCTGTGGTCTTCGCCTTCGGTGGTGAAAGACTTGGGAAGGAGCTGTTAGTATGGCCACGTCCCCACTTATGTAGAGGAGCGGATGTGGGTGTGGCCAGGCGGATGGGTGTGTACATGTGGAGAAATTTTATTCAGAATTAGATTGAAAGGGATAAGGTTCCACTACGAGCAGAGCGCTCGCTATACTCATATAACTATGGTTATAGGATAACCGTATGTTTTAAAAAATGCCAACGTTCATTGAGAGTTCTGGATGTCCTCTTCTCAAAATGACTACAATAGTCACATTCATCGATGGTCGCTTTTTCAAAATGGCGGATCCCTCCAATCAAAACAACACATTTCAAAAACTAAAATCTCACTAATAACACTTTAACCTATTGGTAAACAAAAGTATTGCTGAAAATATACACTTGGGTTGGGGGTGCAATTCCTAACAGGCTCAACCATATGGGTAAAAGTACCCATATTATGTGCACAAACTAAAAACAGATATTACATTACACAAACTAAAAACAGATATTACATTACATTACACAAACTAAAAACAGATATTACAGTACATTACACAAACTAAAAACAGATATTGTTGAAATACTAGAAGAAAGAAACACACCACCTTTGGCTGATAGTAATTTATTCATTTCTTAGGATTTATTTTGGTCTAATACATCTTTCTTAGATGCATCCCCCCGCTGCCTCCTCCTCCTCCTCCTCCTCCTCCTCCTCCTCCTCCTCCTCCTCCTCTTGCTCCTCCTCCTCTTGCTCCTCCTCCTCCAGGGGTCACTGCAGGGCGCCACGGGGAGCAGCGTACTGGCTCATGTTAGGCAGGCCATGCATTATGCAGCAGCTTAGGCCACTGCGCTGGATCTCCATGTCCTCGGCTACAGTCCACCTGTCGCTGCTCTGGTCGTAGCGCTCCACGTTGGAGATGGAGGTGAGGCCATTGGCGCCTCCGGCCACGAAGAGCAGGCCGTCCAGCACCCCGATGCCAAAGCTGCTGCGGGGGGTGAGCATGGTGGGCAGGGCGCGCCAGGAGTCAGTCAAGGGGCTGTAGGCCTCCGCGCTACGCAGGTTAATCCCTCCCACCTGAGGACAGGACACATGAGAGGAATGTTTTAGTGTGTGGCTTAGGCAGGCAGGCAGACACTGTATTAATCCACTTAGGGAAATGAGGGCGTCACAGCAGCATTGCAAGTAAAATGATACATATCTCTAAAAATATCTAGTATAAAGCATTTGTCTCCGTGTGCACCTACCACATAGACTTGTCCTCCGTACGCAGCCACTCCCACTCCGATACGCCTCCTGCTCATGGGGGCGATCAGAGTCCACTGGTCAGTGTCTGGGCTGTAGCACTCAGCTGTGAGCAGACACGTCCCGTTGAAGCCACCACAGAT
The DNA here is from genome assembly GCF_963971535.1 of Notolepis coatsorum. Taxonomy (NCBI): domain Eukaryota; kingdom Metazoa; phylum Chordata; class Actinopteri; order Aulopiformes; family Paralepididae; genus Notolepis; species Notolepis coatsorum. Next base: position 70,106,088 of record NC_140179.1, read on the forward strand.
GTAAACCTGTAATAAGATAGAATATTCTAATTTAGTTTATATATTCCATTTTATTTCATTCTACTTTAATTGTCTGTTAATGTTGATGCACCAAAGGACCCAGACAATTTTTTTTGTTTGTGCAAGCTTACTTGGCAATAAAGACATTTATGATTTCTGATCTAACGTTCCTTGTGTTCATCTAGCACCTTGTGTTCCTCAGTTCCACCCACCTTGTCGTGGAGGGCTGCTGCCCCAGCGGAGCTCCTGTGCTCCAGCATGGGTGAGATCAGTGTCCACTGGTTGGTTTCAGGCTCATAGCGCTCGGCGGTGTTCAGTTCCATGTGTCCGTCGTACCCTCCCATGGCATAGATACAGCCGCCCAACGCGACCACGCTGACGTGACCGCGGCGTGAGTGCATGGGAGCCGCCTGCAGCCAGCTGCGAGTGATGGGATTGAACCTGCGCACACTGCTGAGAGGCTCTATGCCGTCCCAGCCGCCGACGCAGTAGACCAGACCGTGGAGATAAGCGGTGCCGTGGAATTTCTGGGGGGGACTCTCAACGCTCACGTCGATCCATCCACCGGCTCGGATATCGTAAGCCTCCATGTCATTGGTCGTGCTGCCTCCGTCATTGGCCCAGCCTCCGATGGCCAATAGGACCTCCTGGGGCAGGCGTGGGCGGGTCAAGGGGTTTGGGAGCCTGTCAGAGCCAGGGGGGTCCAGGACGCTGAGGATGAGGGGCCTGCAGTCGTGGCTGTCCCTCACCACAGGGTTGTTCTGGACGTTGTTCAGGAAGTAGTCAGGCCTCATCAAGCCCATACGAACCTGGGAAGAGACAAGCAAGTACAACTTGTAGACGGTTTCACTGGAATTCTGTTGCTAGGGAACAGTTTGGACCCAAATGTTTGAGAACCACTGTACTAGGGAACCTAGTGTTGTTTTAATGTAATGCACAGTAATACAATTAGTTACCTTGGGCAGCAGCAAAGGGACGTGTGTTCTACGCTCCTCACGGGAGTGGTCGATCCAACGGAGGACGGCCTCGAACACTGTCTCCTCGTTCTTCACGTTCAGGTCATCCCTCTCGATGATGTCCACCAGTTGCTGCAGGGACAGCTCCACAAACTCCTGTGAGACGTGCAGCATCTCCTCAAAGTGGCACACGATGAAGAGATAGGCCTTGCGCCTCAGGTCAGGGCAGCAGTAGATGTCCGCAAACCTCCAGATGCCGACACAGTTTTCCAGAGACAGCTGGCCTTCTAGGAAGTCAGAGCACGCTCCTACTATGCCAGTGACGAGAAGCTGGTCTGCAGCCACCAGAAGCTCTTCCACATTCTCTGCTGTCACCGGCACAAAGCTTGTGTAGGCATACTCTATGATGAGCTGCATCATACCCGGGGACACCCCAGGGATACTGTAGACTGCTTTCTCTGAGTCGCTCCAGCGAGTGAAGAGGGTTCTGTGGGATGCAGAGTATAGAGATATCTGATGAGTAAACAGTAAGCAACATTCTGTCCTGTGTACTAATATATTTTCACTGTAAAAGTATAGGGTCTTAGCACAGTAGAAGTATATTATCTGTTTACAGTAGACATACAGTATAGTATCGGTTTACAGTAGAAGTATAGTATCTGTTTACAGTAGAAGTACAGTATATTATCTTTTTACAGTAGAAGTATAGTATCTGTTTACAGTAGAAGTACAGTATAGTATCTGTTAACAGTAGAAGTACAGTATAGTATCTGTTTACAGTAGAAGTACAGTATATTATCTGTTTACAGTAGAAGTACAGTATAGTATATGTTTACAGTAGAAGTACAGTATAGTATCTATTTACAGTAGAAGTACAGTATAGTATCTTTTTACTAACCAAGCTAACATGAACCAAGCTAACCTGAACCAAGATAAACGTACCTGAAATAGGTGCTGCAGCCACACAGGATGGCCTTGTGGGTGTTAAACTCAGTGCTGTTGACTTTAATAACCACATCACAGAACCTTCCCTCCAGATGCAGGTCATTAACACTTTGAGTGCCAGCCACGAGAAATCTCATTAGTTCATGCCATGCGTTGAGTGCCACGAATGAGAAATCTCGTTATTTAATCGTAATTTCTTTTATTATCGATTTCCATTCATTTTTCATCAATCTAGCCTCACGTTACCACTGGGACTCTGTCTGAGTTTGAACAGGGAAATTACCGCCCCCTATCGTCTCCCGGATGGTAATGCACCCTTTGGATTGGATTGAATGAAAACGCATGGGGAAAAGAAAGTCCGGAATCCACATTTTACTTGTCAGGCATGTAATCCGAGCTGATTGCAGTAATCGCTGACCCTCAGAACAGCGTGGAATGTCTTTCGACCACCCAGCGTTGGATCAATAAACGCGATCGATACTTGGGATATTTCACCGCCAGTCTCTTTGACGCACGGTAAGAGGACGCTAACGTTATTTTCAGCCCAATTGTTTATTCATTTCACTGCAAACCATCTGATCAATATATCACCCATACTACATAAAGCATTTACTGACGATCACGGAATTATAAACGACCCCCCCCCTTTCCTCCGCACATGATGACGCATAACGTATACGATCATATACAGTTGAATTTTTAATATAGTGTGTCTAGGGAATAAACGGCAATCGATAATCTATATATGCGTTTAGGCCTATAACTCACGTTCTAAGAATTACTGCAGAAAACGATAAAAACATACTTATATTCTAGACGGTATTAACACAACAATGTATGAATGAAAAAGTATAACGTTCTTACATCCTGAACGATAGATAATCTAACAGGGAAATTACCGCCCCCTATCGTCTCCCGGATGGTAATGCACCCTTTGGATTTGATTGAATGAAAAACGCATGGGGAAAAGAAAGTCCGGAATCCACATTTTACTTGTCAGGCATGTAATCCGAGCCGATTGCAGTAATCGCCGACCCTCAGAACAGAGTGGAATATGTCTTAATAATCTATATGATTTTGGCGTTTATTGCGACATACAAACCGGAAATGGACCTAGGCGATCGACGTCCTATACTTGGGATATTTCACCGCCAGTCTCTTTGACGCACGGTAAGAGGACGCTAACGTTATTTTCAGCCCAATTGTTTATTCATTTCACTGCAAACCATCTGATCAATATATCACCCATACTACATAAAGCATTTACTGACGATCACGGAATTATAAACGACCGCCCCGCCCCTTTCCTCCGCACATGATGGCGCATAACGTATACGATCATATACAGTTGAATTTTTTTATATAGCGTGTCTAGGGAATAAATGGCAATCGATAATCTATATATGCGTTTAGGCCTATAACTCACGTTCTAGGAATTACTGCAGAAAACGATAAAAACATACTTATATTCTAGACAGTATTAACACAACAATGTATGAATAAAAAAGTATAACGTTCCTACATCCTGAACGATAGATAATCGAACAGGGAAATTACCACCCCCTATCGTCTCCCGGATGGTAATACACCCTTTGGATTGGATTGCATGAAAACGCATGGGGAAAAGAAAGTCCGGCATCCACATTTTACTTGTCAGGCATGTAATCCGAGCCGATTGCAGTAATCGCCGACCCTCAGAACAGCGTGGAATATGTCTTTCGACCACCCAGCGTTGGATCAATAAACGCGATCGATATTTGGAATGGCGATCAGGAATTGGAATAATCTTTTTGGAGAACATCTGATCTGAGGTAAGGAATCTATTTTACCAGTCTTGGGATAATCAGAGTTTTTTTCACCTATATCTCAGCGTGTCCCATATGTGTGTGTGGCTGTGAGTGTGTGTGTGCTGTGCTGATCAGGAAATAAGATAATCGATTTTTCAGCCCGCTTCTCTAGCGTGCATAAGTACACATATACTATCGATAATCTAGCGTTTATTTGAAAACGATTCATAAATAGGCCGAAAAATTACAGCGTGTTTTGTGTATTCCAGTAAAGCGCGATTCCTGCAGAATCTTTATTTTTTCTGGAAGTTTAAAAAAACTAGCGTTTTTCAAAATGGTATAAAACGGAAATGTAACGATTAAAAAACAATCCGTTTCAAAGTCTTAAAAAAGAAAAAAAATATATAAATTTTTTTGGGTGCAAAATCAACTCTGCCTCTCTTTGTTAACTACAACAAGCAATGCTGTTTGTTATTTAAGATGAGGTCGGACTCGTGTTCATTGTGCTGCTTTTATAAAGCCTCAAATGACGGCTTATAATATTTCATGAAAGCAAAAGTGTTTGTCTAAGTCTAAGATTTAAAAAGGTTTAAACTTTACAGCACTGACAAAGTTGAACAAAGTGCTGTACAAGTCCCACAACATAAAAAAAAAATCGCTTTATTTTTTTTATCTCGAAGTTTCGAATTAAAATCTAATCTCGGCCCCGAAGCTTCAAAATTCGAAGGTCAGACACCATGACATTCTGTTCTGACATCATGACATTCTATTGTGACATCATGACATTCTGTTATGACATCATGACATTCTGTTATGACATACATTTAAAAAATAATAATAATAATAAAACGTTTTTATTAACACATCCACCGCCGGAAATGAACCAAGCTAACCTGAACCAAGCCAACCTGAACAAAGCTAAACGTACCTGAAATAGGCACTGCAGCCACAAAGGATGACCTTGTGGGCGTTAAACTCAGTGCTGTTGACTTTAATAACCACATCACAGAACCTTCCCTCCAGACGCAGGTCATTAAGGATTGTACAGGACATGGTGCTTGTTTCCTTTTCCATGTGGTGATTTTACAATTATCTACAGAATATATTCAAGCTTACAGACAAGTAGCCAGAAACAACAAGTGATATCTTCACTTGTCTTCTGATATCTGAGATCTTCTGAGAGAATTGTTGAATAGATACACAAATGTTCTAGAATGTTTGATTATGACATCATACTGTGACATCATACTGTGACATCACAACGGAACATGTTTGAGTTCCATTTGAATAATATAAATAAATTATGTATGATATAATATTAGGGCTGTCCCCGACTAAGGATTTGTATAGTCGACTTGTAGTCGCCAAAATTAGCCGATAGTCGACTATTAGTCGACTATAAAAAAAAATTAAAATTAAAAAGGATAATTTTTTTTTTTATCATTCCATTTGGGCTGTGGGGGTGCTTAATGTCTGAAGGAGTCGAGTGAAGGCTTCTTGTTCTCTGTGAAAGCATGCAATTGGTCCACTGATGGATACATCTTGATATTTGTCTAGTCTAGTGTGTTCATTAGATGGGTGAAATCCTCTTTCAGTGCCTCTGTGCCTGTTTTCTTAGGCAGTTAAGCTCTGGTATGCCTGCCATTAGTGTTAGCCACGCTTCTAGGCCTCTTTTCTTTTGGAAAGAATGATTAAAAAAAATTATAATAATTTCTTTTTTTTGCATTCGACTAAGAGGTTGGCAGTCGACTATGGCTCCTTTCGATCGATTAGTCGACTATTCGACTAATCGGGGTCAGCCCTAATATTTTTCCCCCACCATATGTATATTTTTTCTCCCACCCACCCCCTCCTAATGTAGTCTCCTCCCCATCATATATACATATATTCTCTGTTAGGATCTATGCGTAACAGTACTGTATATTTGCATATCGTATGTCACAAATGTTGTGTATGTCATAAATGTCACTATGAATTGAAAAATAATCGTCCTTGTCTATATTACTACCTACTATGCTATTATGTCTTTACTACGAACATTGTTACTCAGCTGTAAGAGTTTTACCCTTCCTGCTGACTTGTACAGAACTTGTAAGTCGCTTTGGATAAAGCGTCAGCTAAATGACGTACATTTGGTCAAGGGTCTCAATACTTTTACAAGTATTAAATATATATATATATAATGAAAAGTACATTCATAATGCTGTCTTTGAAGACATTAAAGGACATTTTTATAAATTAGGCCCCTAATCTTTTCATAAATTCAATCGGGTCAGGGGTGAAAAAAGAAAATCTGATTTACACTAGGGGACAAAAGTCCACTCTGTCCATCTTTTTATTCTGTCTGAAATGTTCTCTCTCCTATCATCATCAACGAGTGATTAGAATGAATCAAGAAATAAGTGATTAGAATCAAAAAGTGTTATTGGTGCAGAACGTGAGGCAAATGCACAAAGGAGCACATTATCTTGTAAATTGAAAATGTGATGGACACATGGAAGAAATGTTAGCAGCATGATCTGTTAAAAACTAATTGAAAATCCTCTCCTGTTATTTTGGGCACCTGTGATGTTCAGAGAACGTCTATTGTTCTGTTTGTACAAGTTTGTATTTATCTTTTTTGTAATTTGCTGGGAAAGGTTTCTCTTGTTACAAAAAATAAAGGTATGTTTTTTTTTTTTTTTTACAATAATCTGTTCGCATACTGTATTTTATAGTTTCTTATTGACAAATACCTCTACGCACATTATAAAGATGGCTGAATGTCATAAAACCTAATTCACAATATATTGACACATTTTCTGTTAGGTCATTCCCGAACTAATAACACTATTATATGCTAGTTAATTTCATGCCCTCTGATCATACAGTTTAAAGGTGAATGAATGAATGAAACTTTATTTAACATTGAAAGTATGTGCAATGTTGAATAAATTGTTCGAATTTGAATGTATTCTCTTCACTTGGATGACATAATGGGAGTGTTTTTTGTCCATTACTATACACTGGAGTATATACTAGGGAGAATAAAGACATGAGACATCTCCCTAGAATTGGGAGAGTATCTTCCAACGGCATACAGCACAGTGGAAACTCAGTCTTTAGACCAAATAGCCTACATTATGAAATTTCGGAGGAAAAAGAAAGCACATTTGGGTGAGTGATGCCATAATTATGTGGCATATAATAATAATTGACAGTGCGACACCTGCTGGTCAGTTTCTGTAAGTATAGTTTTAGATTAGATATGTTTTTCCACACTTTACTGTAGTGTCTACATGTATTTACACTTAACAAAGTCCATGTAATATTTTACTGCACGTTAGAATACACAGAAGTAACGATGGACATGTACAAATTGCGCATAGAAATTAGGCATACAGGCGCGGCTCTGTATTCCAATGTACAGTTCTGATTGTACAGTTGTACAGTGTCCCCCACCCCTCCTACCCAACCCCCCCCCCCCCCCCCCCCCACCTACCCAACCACCTCCAATGTACAGTCCCCCCAACCCCACCCCACCTACCCAACCTCCTCCAATGTACAGTTTCTACGTCAAATGTATATACTCTCTTTTCTGGACTCTTTTCGTATCACAAACAGTACTGTATTTGCAAATCTGGTATGTCATAAATGTATAGATGTAGGCATGTAGCAGTACTGTCTATCTGTATGTCATGTATGTCATATATGTTATGATGAATTGAAAATGGAGGACCCTGATGTAAACAAGACGAAAGTCTTTCTCTGGTCTGCATCCCCTTAACAATTGTGTGTATTGAGCTGTACTGTACTGTACCCATTCTGCAATCTGTTAATAAAGTTTTCAATCAATCAATCAATCAATCAATCAAGCACTGATGAAATACCGGAGGCTATACTAATGCGCCAAAATACCTAGATTATATGTAGTTACGATTCTTTTTCTGTTGATAAAATAAAAAGCCTGCCTACTGCAAATCAATATGATTTGTCGACTATGTCACGGCTTATTGATTCAAGAATCGAGGTTGTACATGGACCACACAGGCTATATTTCCATATTAGGCTATTACTTCACATAAAATATAATGTCTAAATGAAAAGCACAAAACAAAAAATGTATGTATCATAATGTTACCCTGGTATAGATCTGTATGCATGTATTTATGTATTTATTCATAACGTTATACATATTCGTTAACGTTAGATCGTGCATGGCTTTTACAGTGAAAAATGTACTTGTCACGTGGTTCCGTTGTCCATTCTTCACATCAAAAACGAAAAACGAACTATCAAAACGTACACAGCCCATTATTTACTCCTTTTTTTCATTTGATTCTGACACCAAAATACGAAAAACAGCTCCGTATTTCTGTTTTTCCCCGTTTTTTCGATTTTGGTTTCAAACGGAAATAGGAAAAACCTCGTATTTCCGTTTAAAACGAAAAACGAACTATCAAAACGTACACGGACCGATGCCGTTCCCCCCTCAAATATTCGCTCGCTGTGTCTCTAGTTTAATGAATTACGGGGCCGAGTCCCGCCCCTAAACAAAGTGTTTTATTGGTCGAGAATCACAGGCTGCTATAGACCACCGCAACACTTCCGGGGATTCTGAAATCGGGGAGGAGATAGCGGGGGGAGCATATGAATGAATGTGGATGAGAGCCGTGATGTAAGTGGTTGCAGCTACGGCTGTGGGGGTGCTAGAGACATGATCGAATAGACTTGTATGTGCCTGAATCTCCTTAACACAGCGCGACCCATTCCTAATCGATCAGAACTAAATTGGCCGAGAAAAAGACCATTTTTAAGCACCTATTCCCCATGCACATGCGCAGATTGCCCACGGATTGTGACGCCACGCACACCCGCCCTGGAATGTTCCATTAGAGGGGGTCTTGTGGTGGGAATGTGAGCGGCAATTGGAGCAGTGGCGGTTTCTCCACTAGGGGCGCTGGGGCGCCGCCCGCCCTGGTAAAGAACAGGAGAAGAAGAAAATGTTTTATTTTTATTTTTAATTTTAGAGCCCTAGAAATAAAATAAACATGTTTAAACTGAATAATATTTACTCATTTTAAGTATGTTTGTGTTTCCAATGCACAATATAACGTTAATATATCAAATATAAATAATTGTTTTCATTCACAGGAAGTCACTGTCTGAAAGAGAGTAACTACCTCTCAGGCCGGGCGAGATGCAGGGCGCACACAGTGGGCGTGCACTGGTTTCATCGCTGTACATCGCAGCCAATTAAATAGGTCAAGCAAATATATTTCGCCTATCAGTGCGTAACGCACTGTGCGTTGAAATATGATGTAATATGATGGAAGGCGGGCGCGTTTTCTAGTGATCTACCACTAGGTGGCAGTGAGATCCTGTAACAGCCGGGTCCTTCCTGTCCGGATATTTTGTAGCCCTTACGTGACTGCGATCTGCTTTTGGTAGCTGGATGCAGCTAACAACGGTTTCTTTTTGAGTGGATTTAAAAGAAGTGGATTATGGCAACAACAACAACAAGCCTGGTTGTCTGTAAACGTTGCTGGAGTTTCTTTTTGAGTGGATTTAAAAGAAGTGGATTATGGCTTGTTCTGTCAACAACACGCCTGGTTGTGCAGCTGAATATCTCGCCCCATTCAACTCTTGTGATGGTGGTAAGTCTTTGTTTAATAGCTAGCCTTGGCTCGTTTAACAATATGCAAAATATGCTGTACAGCCCTGTACCCATACTGAAGTTAATATACTACATACTACTAGGTCTGATCTTTTGCAGAACTTTCCTTGTGTAACGCTATATTTCACATTTCCACGTCGCGCTGTGTGTGTGTGAGTGAGAGAGAGAGAGAGAGAGAGAGAGAGAGAGAGAGAGAGAGATCGGGAGATCTCGGGATGTGCGTGTTGCTGGCGACTATGATCATATTGATTGATGGCAATCAATGCGTGTGTTTGGAGACGGAGTGAGTTTGTTTCTAACTTTTCTATTTATATATTGTGTTTCAAGTTGTGAATTAGACTGTACTTTATTTGACTGGTTGTGTGTTGTTGGTGGTTTGGTAGTGTTGTAGCTTGTGGGGAGTCAGTGTTCGCTTGGTCAGCTGTCCGCTGCCAGTGACATTTTGACTGGTCTGCATCCCCTTAACAATTGTGTGTATTGAGCTGTACTGTATTGTACCCATTCTGCAATCTGTTAAATAAAGTTTTCATTCAATCATTCATTCATTCATTCATTCATTCATTCATTCATTCATTCATTCATTCATTCATTCATTCAGCCATATTTCAGTCTAGGCATTGGTCTATTTCAACATCAGTTTCACCCCATTCATGCCAACATTTTCTAAAAATGTGTTTTCACTTTGTCATTATTGTGTGTAGATTGATGGCAAATTCTTTATTTAATCCATTTAGTTAGTTTTCGATGAATGATAAACATAAACATGTCTTCATCATTCATGCTACTATGCACAATATTAACAAAAATAAGTTCCACATTATTTGAGAATTTACTTGAATAAATCATAACACAGAACAACATTGTAATATTAAAATAAAAGTTTTATTATGATGTAATTCTTGTAGGATTTCAGAGACATAGTGAGAGAGAGAGAGGGGGGGAGAGAGGAGAGATAGAAGAGAGACTCCCTGATTTAGCTGGTGCAGTGATATTGATGTGTTTTCCATCAATCGCTCCTAAGCCGTTTGGGAAATCCCATTTCTCCTCAAACCGCCTACTGATCCTCTTCCAGGTTTCTGCTGTGGGTTTCGGCAGGTAGACAGACACCATTATTTTCTCAATTGCCCTACAGGTTTCTTCAATACAGGTAGAGACTGTCTCTACTCCAAGGCGATAGCTGTATGCCAAGCTGCGCATTGAGTCCCCTGATGCCATGTATCTGTAAATAAGAAAAAACATTGTTAATTGTCAGTCAAAAGTAAAAAAAATTATTTCTCTTTTTCAGATGTGGAAGCGGTAAAGGCGAAATGGAAGAACATCAGGGACACGTATGTCCGGAACGTCTGCATCTAAGCAACTGTTCCAAGTGGATCAGAAGGAGGAGCCACACCCAAGGACTACAAATACCACCAAATACTGAGCTTCCTGCTGCCTTCAGTGCAGCCAAGAAGGTAAAAAAATTTCCACAAATAACAGGGTAGTGTGTAGAATTGTTTTTTTTCTTTCCCATGTTTGCTTTCCTTTTTTCATTAACATTTCCTGTAAGCTGCAGATTTAAAATAATTTAATAGAAAGTGTTCTATCTGCAACTTAATCAATAACTCAAAATACAAGGCTCAGGATCAGGGCAACAATGTTTATGTTCATATGAAGCAGTTGCGTTTAACACCAATGCAATTTATTCAGTTCCAGGGGAAACTTGGATGAGCCAGACGAGTCAGCCACCATACAGAATCAGCCTCTGTCACCTGGCCCAGAGGAGCCTGACGAAGCTGAGTATGATCTGCCACTTGCTCGCCCCCAGGCATCTACAGGCCCCAAAGCTTCTACAAGCAACTACCAGCCCACCAGAAACAGGAAGAGGGCCACCCCCACCCCAGATAATGATGAGCTGTATGCAGTGTTGAGGAGCCCAATGCCCGATGAAGACGAGAGCTTTGCGTACAGTCTTGTTCCTGAGCTGAGGAAAATTGTCACTAATAAGGGACACCTTAAAATCCAGTTGCTCTCTACCATCGTCACCTGGGAGGGGCAACAGGAATTGGCAGGAATCGACACCACAGCCGCACCGGCCGATGTACCTGCCTTCTTACCACAGCTGATGGATCTCCATGCACCCTCCACCTAATTCCTTCCACCCTACCCCACCCTGTCTCTATGCCATGCCGCATGACCGCTCTCACAGCACTTCTGCCCACCCATCTACTTCAGCACAGAGCTTCCGTGACGAGGGCACTTGGCTTAATTCTTGGCCACGTTTCCTATCCAGATCCCCTGAGTAGATTGAGATAACTGTTTAACTGTTCCTAATCATTGTGTTACACTGATCACTCTGTGCATTACTGTTTACTGTTCCTAAGCAGTGCATTCCAGTTTTAGTTGAACAAACTACAGTACTAGTCAAAACTTTGAGTACACCTGCTTGAAAATAGGTTTTCATGACTAGGCTTTAAACTGTATAAACTTGTCTATAAACACTTAATATTTTATTATATGATGTGTACTTATATATATATATATTCTTTTTATATATCTTTTATTGGTGAAACATAGGTGGTACAGAGAAGCAAAAGTTAGTTATCAATGTATAACATATCACCATGTTTCTTTTTTTGCTTTTATGGGACATGACGAGACACGGACAGGACTGAAATTGAACAGGGACGACAAAAAACAATAAAGACAAGAACTAAACAAAGTCGAAAACAGGCAAAAAGAAAGCAAAAAGAAAGCAAAAAAATATATATATATATATATATATATATATATATATATATATATATATATATATATATATATATATAAAATAATAATGATAATAAGTGAAATTAAAAATAAAAATAATAATGGTGATGATAATAATAAATAACCAGAGAATATACAGTGGGGCAGAATTTACAACAGGGTATCTAAGGTGCTCACCTCAGAGAAGAAGTATTTCTTTAGGATCAGTATTTCAGGGTCAAGGGATGTGAGAGTGTTTGTGAATGTGATTAGAGGTTGCCATCTGTCATAAAAATTGGCAATTGAGCCTCTTAGAGAGTACTTTACCTTTTCCGATGAAAGATATGACATCAAGTCCTTGAGCCAGGAGGTGGTGGACGGTGAGCTTGGGCTTTTCCACTGCAGGAGGATACGTCTACGGGCTATGAGTGAAGCGAAAGCTATGGCATCTAGTTCCTTCCTGGAGAAACCAGCAGGTGTAAGGGGCACCCCAAAGATGGCTACCAAGGGGCATGGCTCTAGGTTGATGTTTAGGGCTTTGCCTAGCATATCGAAAAAAACAGCCAGCTTGGGGCAGGAGAAGAACATATGGGTGTGATTGGCTGGTGACAGGCCACACCTGTCACAGATATCGGGTGTGTCTGGAAAAAGGTTGTTAAGTCTAGCTTTTGTAAAGTGGACCCTGTGCAAGATCTTAAACTGAATTAAACTTAGATGAGCACACGATGATGTGTTATTGATGTGTACTTATATAAGCAGATAATCATATGTGAATTGCATTGAAAGTTTATTCTTTAAAGGAACTGGTAATTTAAAAGAAAATGTTAATCTTTATAATAACCCCCCCCCCCCCCACATATTTAAATGTCTTGGTACGTAAAGGTGTTCATTATGACGTCTGCATGGAATGGACCCCATGCATTGAAATATGGCGAATGAAAATTTATTAAATTTAAAATGTGGCATCAGACAACCCAAAGCCACGTGCATCATCTAGGTCGTCCTCGGACGGGCCCTCCATCGGTGCTTCCAGTCATCCCGATCCTCCATGCATCTGGCTAGCTCGCCGGTGCATTCTGTTCCCGCATCTCTCCTGAGTACGTCCACATAGGTTAATGTGGGACGTCCTCGTGATCGATGCCCGTGTGTTGGTTCCCACAGCACAAGTTTGCTGGTTGGCATCTCATGGTGTCTCTGGCAGTGACCTGCCAGCCTCATTCTCCTGACTGCCACTTTCTCGCTCACCCTTAGCACCCCCCCATACAAGTTTGCATTAGTGACATGCTCATCCCTGTTGATGTTGAGCACCACACGCACGTGCAGGTAAAGAGAAATCAACCGTTACAAATTATTCAAATGTATTGACAATAGTTTAATGAATTGATGCGCCATTCTGTGTCCCAAACTGAACGATAAGACACAAAATGCCACTGATTTGCGAAGGGGCATTATGACATCACGTCGAACAATATTCATCAAGCAGTCAGAAATGGTCAATTGTAATACAAAAAAAAATGTGGTCGACTTCTCTCTACGTGCGCGTAGACGGACACTCGTTTTAGCGCAGACTGGTAAGTGCAGTGCAGTATTAGTGGAAGCATGCTCCTTAATGAGAAATGAACATGTGTGCAGAGACAGGACCCACACACATAACGGTGTTAGAATGAGACCAGAGACCATGAGCGATGTTAATGCAACGGCAGGGCTTGAAATGACCACCAGCCAGACGCTGGTAAAATGTGGTAGTGTATGGTTAATATGGTACATTAGTTGATCCTACTAACCACGTTGGCAGGTAACCAATGGGTACTCAGTATTTTCTATTGTTAAAAAAACATTTGGCTGCTAGGAATTGAAGATGGTCTGGTAACATTCAAAATCCATGGTTGGCTGGTTGACATAAATGGTAAGTTTCATGCCCTGAAATAGCTATGGATGATTATTACATGAAATCATGCAGTTTCATTAAAAAATCTTTCTTTTTACAAATAATGAATGCATTTAATTATTTATTCATGTTTTTAATTTTTTTTATCTCAGACCCAACATTCCGTTAGTGGCCCAACCCAAGACTGAAATCAATAAAAAGGAACATCTTGACATTTAGAATTAATTTGGTTTAGTTGTTTTTCTCCACCCAGGCACACCTACACCAGGCATTCGCATCTTGTAATATCCAGTGGTTCCTATGAGGAACATGAATAATGGAAGCCATGAGTAGTAGGGTAACTGACTGGGACAGATAAAGGAAAAGCTTCCCCCCCCCCACTTTTAACGTCACGAGTGTCTGGGAAAGAAAAGCAACAGACCAATATATACCAAGGTATCTCTTTCAGTGTGTGGCCAGACATCGCCATGCCGACGGAAGCAGTAGTGAACAGAAGACATAAGGGGACTGTAAGTGTTCTTGGGGCGGGAAGGGGGGGGGGGGGGGGGTGACTAGGAAATGTCTGTCTTGGCTTTCTTGGTGACAGGGGAGTCCCCAGCATTCCCGACTGCCTTCTTTCGCCCTTTGGTCTTTCCCTGGCCACTCGAACCGGACACACTCACCTGTAGGTCATTAACACCCTGGCCACTCGGTAACATTAGATCTACAATCTACTTTATGTTTTGTTAGCATACTAATGACCATCGTTAGCGGTGGTGGTGGTGGTAGCAAGGATTATTATTAGAGAAACAATTACAAAATGCAAAAAAACTAAATACACACACAATTCAGTGTAATGGTTTGCAGGGGGGGAAAGAATGATCACGAATCGTACTGCAAACCGTTAGAAATCACAAGTTAATGTCTTCAAACTTCACCTCGAAAATGTTACAGTAAAAATCAGTTTCGACTTACCTCGTGAACTTGATTTACCTTTTCTTTCGAGGCGATCATTTTAGAAAATATTTGAAGACATTTTGAAAGTTACACAGAGGGAAACTAAAGACCCGGAAGTGACAGGTTGGAAGAGAAGAGAGAGTTTAGAGAAACGGTTCACAAAGACACGGACGGGAAGAAATCACTTCACGCACATTTAACTACTGCGATTGCGCGCACTTCTGCTCAGCGAACTACTAGGACGCCGTCTTACCCCGTCCTACCACCACTGCACCACTGATTTCACAGCAGAGAGATACAGAGAGAAATGTCAGTACAAAAGATGGGAATTTTTCAATAATTTCATGGCTTGAGTACCTGGAAGAGTAGCTCTATTGATGAGCTTTATATGCTTTACACAAAGCTCTATAATAATGCGGGTTCTGAGGGTTAAGTCAAACCTGATCCTAACTAATTAAAGCAAGTTTGCATTGTGTTTTCAAAGGGATCAATAGAAAGCTCAGAGTCTCAAGAAAGGTATAAAATGACCCTTTTCTCTCCAACGTCCTTCCATGCCCTACAATAGCTTTCTGTTGATCCCTTCGAAAACACAATGCGAGGGCGCCCCAGTGGCGAACCACATAGCGCACTCAGCCGCGACACGGGCGACCCGGGTTCGATTCCCGAATCCGTCGTTATTTCCCGAATGTCTTCCCCCACTCTGTCTCCCATTTCTCCTCTGTCTCTCCCTACTGGACTGCCCAGTAGTAATAAAAAGCGATAAAACGCAAAAAAAAAAAAAAACGTAAAAAAAAAAAAAAAACACAATGCGAACTTGCAATAAGTAGTTAGGATGAGTTATGACTACACCCTCAGAATCCGCTCGTTGTAGAGCTTTGTATATATGAAATGCACACAAAGCTTGTCAATGGAGTTACTGGAAGAGGTGAAGAGGCCTAAATATATTGCCTGCATTGAATGAACAGACCTGTAAGCAAGGGATACTCAAAAGCAAGTAGATAAATAGTTTTAAGGCACGACATGGAGGCAAATATTGGGAGATGATAGGGTACAGTGTTGCGAGTCTTTTAGAATGACACAGATTAACTTTTTCGACCCAGCACCTGGAAAAGAGATGTGCGTGTGGAATACTCTGACTACTTGAACATTTTGCACCTGCCATTGGTGTGTTTTCCTTCCCGGTCGGTAGTTTATCAAGTTGATAAGTCAGCTGTGCTTCGCCACAGATAACAACGACTTAGCCCCTTTCGGGTCTGTGATGCACGCCAACAGGGTTGGACGAGTGAATACACAGTCCCACTCCCATATATCCTTCATAGAGAAATCCCACAATTAATTCTGTCTCGCTCGTTGTACAAGTATCGCAGAGAAATGTCAAAGGTACTCACAGTTGCACGAGCAACGCCGAGCTTTCAATTCAAACCCTAGCGTTTGTCTGTCCGAAACCCTTGTGCAACTGTGAGTACCTTTGAAATGTCTCTGCGATACTTGTACAACGAGCGTTTTGATAGAGAAAAGCGAGACAGAGTTAATTGTGGGATTTCTCTATGAAGGTATAAGGGACTGTGTATTCACTCGTCCAACCCTGTTGGCGTGCATCACAGACCCGAAAGGGGCAAACAACAACGACTAAGCTTCGACAGCTGCAGCTATCAGAGCGTTGCTATGGTTACAGGTTGGGTAGCGGATGAATTCAAAACGGCTACTAGCTAGAGAGAGGACCATTCATCACTAGCTTCTTGTTTGCACTCCACTGTTTGGTTGCTATGTTAACAGGGTGGTAGAGAGAGAGAGAGAGAGAGAGAGAGAGAGAAGAGAGAGAGAGAGAGAGAGAGAGAGAGAGAGAGAGAGAGAGAGAGAGAGAGAGAGAGAGTGCTGCCAGAAGCGCTCCTTTTGTGGTGAAGATGGAACGGCGAGGGCGGAGACAACTGTCAGATGGTGTTCAGACTGACTCCGCCTATACTCGGCTGCAACACCGGCGTACGTCGGCCTAGTAATGGTGCGGACCCGGTATCTTTGTTTTATTTTTATAATAACCTTTATTAACAAAATGAGGGAAATGTCATTCATACGCTGGTTAAATACACATATTACATATTGAGCTATTACAATTATTTTTCAATTTCACAAAACTTTTATTTTTTTTAAAGAGGAAGAACCAAAAGACATGTCATAGGTCTAAGCAGAAATCAAAGTATTTATATTTTCATAAAATGTCCAAGGCGTGTTTGGTTTTTATACATTCCAATGCTTTCTTAAACTATTATTAAACTGTAATTAATGAAGACTAATGTAGCAACCTGAATATGTCTGGCTATTATTCAGGGTGGCTAACGTAATCTTTTGCATTCCCTGTGTTCACAAGGAATTTGTAACCAGTTGACCGCTCTTGATCATCCCTCTTGGACATGGACAATTAACGTGCGGTTCTCTTTGATCACCCCTCCCTGACATTGACTATTAACTGGCTGCTCTTTGATTCTCCTCCTTCAAAACATTGGCGTTCCATAGCGAGACAGTACTACAGGTGCCGGCAGGCGGCGGTGGTGGTCGCTGGGCAGGAAGGACATCAGACGAGGAAGAATGAGTTCAACGCCAAGTGCACCAGAGAAGGACTTCCTCTTGGACGTTCTACACAGAAGAGAGAGGACGTCTATCACAGGAGCCCCAGAGGAGCGAGCGTGCGAGGAATAGACTCAGCTACAAAACGGGTTATTCCAGAAATACATGCGGTAGTTGAGCGTTTGATTAATGCGCCGGATAAGCTCAGTTACACAACGGGTTATCCTAGAAATATCTGCGGTAGCTTAGCGTTTGGTTCATGTACCAGAGACACTGTGAAGGAATCAACAGGCGAGCAGCGCCGAAGAGCAGGTGGTAGACATTAGCCACCTTGCGTTAGTTGTTTATAGGCGTCATAACAGGAGGGTTCAATACAACCCACCCCTTCAGCCCAGCAGAGGCAGTGGCGGCCGCTGCCGCTGATGCCTTGTGGGTCGCAGTTCACGTTAATAGGTCGAGTTGAAAATGTAATGCTCTGAGATGCTCTGGAGCAATCTCTCTCTGTCTCTCGGATCAATCAAATCAAATAATTAACACATGTATGTTGTCATTTTAAACAACTCACCATTCATTCATTATGCATCAGCAGCAGCTAAATTAATGTTATAGTTCACAACACAGCAGCGCGTTTTGAATCGCTAGCCTATTAATTATCGTCTCAGCAAGCACAGTCAATACTTTTTTCCGTAGCCGCATTTCGCGGAGACAGCTGTGTATAGCGAGAGAGAGAGCGAGAGAGAGAGAGAGAGAGAGAGAGAGAGAGACTCACTGTTTAGTTGAAACGTCCAGGGCAGGAGAGCTTGATAAACGTGTATAATCCACTGTTGATGTATTCCAGACCACTGTCCACTGTCTCCAGACTGCATCCGCCATATAGCTTGTTAGCCAAGTGTTAGCTTGTTAGCACAACACAAGTACATTCCTTTGTCCATTTCCGCTCGAACAGACTGCAAACTACCTGGCGTTCTATCGCCATGCTCTAAGACAAACTCTAACCTTAACCAACTTTGAAAGAGTGCCTAAGCTTAACAGTCTAAAGAACTTGCAGTCACGGCACGCTCTAAGACAAACAGCTGCCTGCATCATTCTCACAACAACACAACTATCTCCACCAACGGACCAACCTAGGAATAACCTAGAATTGGAACATTAGAAATTGGTTTCGGCCAATCAGAGATCGTCTCTGTGAAATTCTGCTACGGAAAAAAATACTGGCGTCGGCCAATCAGAGAGCGTCTCCGCGAAATGCGGCTACAGAAATTCTTGACGCTACTGGCTAGACCGCTTCAAATCGCGCCCGGATTCCAACATAATAGTCATATTTCAACGCACAACGCGTTATGCACTGATTGGCTGTGACGGATACAGCGATCAAACTGTGACGCGCACTCAGAGCCCTTCGCGTCTAGCCCAGGCCGAGAAATACGAAAAAAAAAAAAAAAAAAAAAAAAAAACGTGATGTCACTTCCTGCTCAGGAAAACGAGTGTTTTTTATTTGAGATAATAACGTTATATTGTGCATTGGAAATACAAACATACTTAAAATGAGTAAATATTATTCATTTTAAACATGTTTATATTATTTATAGGGCTATAAAACAAAAAACTAAAAAGTTTTATTTTCTTCTTCTCTGATTTAACAGCAGGTGGGTCGGCGCCCGTGCGCCCCTAGTGGCAGAGCCGCCACTGAGCAGAGGACGCCACTACACTGCACGTTTCTCCAGCCTCTTCATGCCGTTGCCCAGCATCACCTGCCCCAGCGTCTACTCCGCCCCGCTGGCTGTTATCGCGGGATCTCCGTCTGCCATCTTAGCATCCGGACTAGTGGTGCTAAGATTGGGCCTGTCATCTTGGATAAGTATCAGAGTGTTGAAACGTGTTCGGTAGACAGTCTACTGTGGGGAGCCGGCTCTTTAAGAGTGAAGATAAACGGTGCTTTGAACGGGCACTGGAGAGCAGTGTAAAGGGGCGCCCCAAACATTTTCAAGCCGGCTTTAGATAGGACTTTCTTTGCTAAATGTGGGCCCACTGTTAATTTCTTTTGAGTGTAATAATATGTGTGTTTCTTTATCAAATTCCCATTCAGTAAACCCTTTATCCCTTCCCTCTTCCTCCCCTCTCTCCCCACCTATGGAGTAGTGGAACAGTAGGCCCTATATATAAACCCTTAAAGGGAAGGTCTTGTTACTGTGTCTAGCCCAGTGTGAGAAGCACTTTAGTCTGTGTTACAGAGCGAGAGCACTAGGTTGCCAGGGCGTAATTGTAAATTGAATCAGACTGTAATGAAGTGTAACTTGAACCGCTATCACTAAACAAACACTGAATGGGAGCACTGTGTGTGTCTGTTACTGAGTCTGTGTCTTAACCCTTTTCTGCCCGGGTAATGCTCATTATTAAGCCTAAGACTGGTCCTTAATGCAAAAAATACCAAGTACATGCTCCTTCCTCCCTGCTTAACCTGTTAATCTGTAGACCGTTTACGCTTAAAGGTACATGCCTAAGTAAATGGAAGATTGCTCCACTTCTGCAAGGTCAATTTGCATGTTCTTGGTATCTAGGAACATCTAGGGACCTGGGGGTATGTATTTCCAGTGTCCGAAATATTGTGTCTGTTACTAGTAATTATTCAATTGTAACGAATAAATTAATTATGATTAATTATGATTTATGATTTTGATGATGATGATCAAAAATGTATACGGGTAGGAGAAAATGCTCACTGAGCTCATTCACCACCTTATTGAGATCATGTGTACAAAAAATCTAAGAAAATGAACCGCGGGAAGATGATTAAACAGAAGGATTTGTAGATACAGTAATTAATGATAATCGACTTTAATTATAAATTCATATTTGACCTTGAACTTGACCTTGACCTTATTATGGCCAAATCATACATCTATGGATAGGGGAAATGCTCCTCTTTCCAATGGCAGGGTTGAATCTGGATTTAGTCATTTCTTGCGGTTTTTACGATAATAAGCATTTTCCGATAAATTTGTATTTCCGATAAATCTTATAAAACATCGGTAAAAATGGAAATATACACTTTGACTATTGTTTTTGATAGGGTTATGGTCTCTACTCTTGGCTACAATTATTTTTTTTTAAACATTGACCTCTTAACATCCAAGGGCCCACATGTGGACGATTCTTTGCCGACCTCTAGTGGCTCGGATGTGCATTTCTTTTAATACAATATATAGATATAATTAAAGCCCTATTTGTTGCCTGTCGATTGCCCTTTCAGGTGACAAAATCCGTTGAGCGGTTCTCGAGTTACATGCCGATATGTGAGGCGTGCCCCAAAGTACGCAAAAGTACACATTACCACCCCCGACTCCCGGGTGTATAGCTCCGTCAATCATTTGGCGATCTCGAAAATCTTTGCACAGGGTTGTAGCCAATGAGTGTGGCTTTCCAATGATACCCCATGATTTGATAATTGGGGATCTAATACGGTCTCTATTGATCGATTTATGATAAAGAAAAGCAGGGTCCCCCTATAGGGGGACTGTAACTGAGGGGTTACAAAACCCTGACTGTATTAAAGATTGTGATAGATTAAACCACTACTACATATTATTATTACTTGCCAGACAGTACAGTTAAATTATGGCATACACTCAATAGACGGCACAGTGACAAAGAGATATCGTTTACAGTATTTTATTATTAATAGCAGATATACAACTGAGAATTACTTGGTCGCTCTTTTATGGCGAATGATATTAGAATGTCAGAGTATCAAAGTCAGTGGGAATGAATAATTCCTAGGCTAAGGATACTAGACCGGGACGCTGCATGGCGTGAGATGGCGATATAGGGGGGCAAACGAGGGTATAGCTGGAGACTGGTGATTTCCTCCCACAGAGTAGTAAACTCCAGAGGATTGAAGAATAGACGGATACTCCGGCTGGTCACTTGAAGAAAGGGGGTCTCATACGGATCCGGTCCTTGTAATCCAAGTGCTCGGTAGCAGGGTAATAGCTTTAATCCAAAGCCCGATGGCAGTGATGATAGCCAGCCAGCTTCGTCCTCGAAGCTAGCCCGATGCAGATCTTCAGGGTAGTTAAATCCAAACGACAATGGTATTAACGATGCTCTTCTCCACGGTACTACGTTTCCACAAGTCACTATAATCCACCAACAATGGTTCTACAATATCAAGGTAGTATCTAAGGAGCTACTAGTTATCCGTAACGATACGCCGCGGTAGGTTCCAATGCTCACATGTCCAATAGTTCTGCTGCTAGGTTCACCTCGTGTTCTGATACTAATTACGTTAAGTCCACACACACTTGCTAAGGTTCACACTAGTTACTAAACGAACTAACTGCTTGTTACTGCTGCACACCGAACGAACTGCTGTAATGACGAACTCTTTACTTCACGTTAGGTTAGGTCGAACTGCTGCTGCTTGCGCCTTCCACAATATATACTTAGAGTGCTTCCTAGGGCGCAACCGAATCTCTTGTCTGGAAAATAATGCGCTGGCCAAGGGCATGTTCAACTCGTCTTTGAACTTGTCTGAGGGGCGCGATTCTTGGCGCCGCCAGTGTCAAGGGCGTTATCCAATGAGGAAAGCGAATAATGCTATGATTCAAACGGAGGCTTAAAGGGATATAGCTTATATATATAAATAATATACAAGTTATATAAAACAATAAAACGTAGATTCTCAGTGTTAATCTGGCCCTTCAGAACAGCCGCCTCCTAATTAGTCCGCACCTAATTAGTAAAGGGGCACAGATTAATATAATTGTCCAGTCAACTTCTCCATACTTTGTTATGAGGAGTTGGAACAATCTACAAAGTCAGTGGGTCATAGTCGTCGTCAGGGGAGTCAGGGATCTCCGGTAGCTCTATCAACTTAGCCACAGGTCGGGTGTAAGTCCGCCCTTGGACGATGACTTCTGCCGCTCTGACCTTCCCATCGGCACCAGTAATCACTCTGCTCACGCCGCCGGCCGGCCACGTAGCTCGGGGTAGTGACTGGTCTATTATCATGACGACTGTGTCCACCTTCAGGTTGTCCCTGTCCTTTACCCACTTCTGACGGGCTTGGAGGGATGGTAGATAATGGAGGAGGAAGCGGGTCCAAAACTGGTCGGCCAGTACTTGGCTGTGTCTCCACATTCTCCGGCCGTTCATCTCATCTTGTCTGTACACCGCCTGTGGAAGGGCAGGGTCCAGCCGCCCCATCAAGAGGTAGTTTGGGGTGACAGGGTCGACGTCTGCTACGTCACTTGAGACGTAACCGAGGGGCTTAGAGTTCAAGACGCCCTCGATCTCCGTGAGGACTATCATCAGGACTTCCTCAACCACGGTCTGGGCCCCAAGTACGGTGTACATAGCAGTCTTTATGGAACGGACCTCTCTCTCCCAGGTTCCCCCGAAATGAGGGGTCGTTCGGGGGGTTGAACTGGAATGTGATCTGAGTCATACACTTGTACACAATGCCCCACCTCTTCTCTGTCCCTCTTCCTTTCTTGACGTTGAATGGGCCGAAGCAGTCCACGCCCGTGGAGTGGAAGGCCCGCTCGCCGAGTCAGAGGCGGCAGGGAGGCAGGTCGGCCATCATCGGGATACTAGGCTGTGCTCTCCACTTGCAACAGGTTAGGCAAGTCCGTTGGAAGCAACGTACAGCTTCTCTCCCTTGGAGTATCCAGAAGCGTCGTCGGATCTCAGCGAAGACTCTCTCGGCCCCCGCGTGGTGCACCACCTCGTCGTACTTCTGGATGATCAGCTCGGTTATCTTGTGTCGGCTGTTGAGGACGATGGAATGCTTAGCATCGTCAGTCACGTCCGGGGCCCGTCTCAATCGACCACCCACCCTGATGAGGTGCTGGGCATCGAGCTCTGGGGCCAAGGTGAGGAGTCGACTGTCTGAGGGGACTGGCTTTTCCCCTGTCAGGCAGTCTAGTTCTTCTGGGAATGAGTCTCTTTGGGCTCTCCTTAGCAGAAGAAGTTCGGCTTCTTTGTAGTTCGATGCGTCAAGGTCTGTGGTGGGGGGAGTCTCAGGGTGGTGCCATAAGAATGTCCTTTTCTGAGCACTCTCGAGAGTTAAGCAGTCGTCTAGGTTCGGGTCCGTTGGAGCTGGGGCGTGCGTCAGCCCGCAGAACATAGACTTCTTGATCTCTGATTCATCTTGACTCGCCTCCCGTGGTGTGGGGGTAGGCCACTTCTCCTCCGGGAGCTTGAGGAACTCAGGACCGTCACTGTAAGGGTTAGGACGTGTGAGGTCGTCTAAGGACATCCCCCGTGTGATGACATCCGCTGGGTTCCTCTTGGTGTCAACGTATCTCCAACATGCTGCTCCTACCAGGTCTTGGATCTCGGTGACTCGGACTCTGACGAAAACCTTGTACCGACAGGAGTCGGACTGGATCCAGGTGAGCACAGTCATAGAGTCTGACCACAGGATGGTCTCTCGCACCGTTATGGTGAGTTCACTTTGTATCATCGTGGCGAGTTGCGCGCCTACCAGAGCTGCGCAGAGCTCTAGTCGCGGGATCGACTGCTGCTTGCGGGGAGCTATCCTCGAGCGGGCCAGGACGAAGGCTACGTGTACTTCTCCTCCCTCTTCTCGGGCTCTCAGGTAAGCCACCGATCCGTAAGCCACTTCAGAGGCGTCACTGAAGACGTGCAGGTCTATCTGACACGTCTCCAGCCGCACTGTAGGGGGGAAGTAGCTCCGTTGAATGGTCACATCTTGGAGTGAGTCGAGTTCTCCCTCCCATTCTCTCCAGGTGGAAGCCAGGTGCTCGGGTATGGGGTCGTCCCAGCCCTGCTCCTTGTCCCACAGTTCTCGCACCAGCATCTTCGCCCGAGTGGTGTAAGGTAGGATACACCCCATTGGGTCGTATTGGCTGGCGAGTGTTCGGTACACACTCCGCCGAGTGGTCGGTAGAGTGGTCTTGGACCTTCCCTGATCCGTGGTCAGGGGTGTGTGCTTGTAATGGAGCGAGTCTGTTTTGAAACGCCAGACGAGGCCCAATGTCATTTCCTGCGCTTCACCTGGGGTGGTCGCCATCCAGGTCTCGCTGCTTGCTGCCTTTGTCTCTGGGGAGAGGCTGCGGAGGACTTGAGGGTCACTGCTGGCCCATTGCCTGAGGTCGAATCCACCTTTGACCAGGGAGGCTCGTAGCTTCAGTAAGATGCTCTCGGCTTCTTCTGGCGTAGATACGCTCTGTAGGCAGTTGTCCACGTAGAAACTCTTTTCCACGCTGTGTCTGACCTCCTCGTCGGCTCCGGGGTCTTCGGCCACGTGCTTCTGTAGCGCGAACGTGGCGCAGCACGGGCTGCAGGTGGTGCCGAATGGGAGGACCTCCCATTGGTAGATTGAGGGTTGTTCATCGTCGATCCTCTCTCTCCACAGGAACCGCAGCAGGGGCTTGTCTTCCTCCATCAGTCGCACTTGTAGGAACATTCCTTTGATGTCCTCGCTGATGGCCACTTTGTCCTGGCGGAAACATAGCAGTACGCCGAGGAGGGAGGGGCCGAGTGTTGGGCCGGGCAGGAGCAAGTTATTCAGGTTCTGTAGTCCAATCTGATAACTGCAGTTAAATACGATGCGGTTCTTGCCGTTGTGGTGGACCTTGTGGTGGGGCACGTACCAGGACTCAGTCGTCTGGTCTGCCTCGTGGTTGTCGATTTTCTTTATATGGCCAGCCGTGATCAGCTTGTCGATCTCGGCGCGATATATCGTTGCTTGAGGGGGGTCTTTGGCGAGACGCCGCTCGGTGTTCTGTAGATAGCGTTGTGTCACTTCCTTTGATGCGTGTAGGGTGGGCATCCCCTCCCGCCTCAAGAGTGGAGTCGCGTATCTTAGCACTCCGTCGACCTCGACCCTCTTAGTCTTCTGCTCGAGAAGAGCTATGGCGTACTTGTCCTCCTTGGAGCGAACTAGTTTACGTTCGTTCTTGAATGGCAGCGAGTCTAATGTCCATAGTCTCTCGACGTGCTGCAAGAGGGTAGTGTCTTGGTCGCTCACCTTCGTGTAAAGGCAGCGTGTGGACGTTGGTCGGTTGGATGGCCCGGAGAGAGGGCCTTGGAGCGTCCGGCCCAGTCGGGTCTTGACCGCGGCTGGGCAGCCTCTGGGTCCGATGTGGACCGCGTCCGTTGGGACGATGAGGTCTGCGTGGTCGGAGCCTATGAGCAGGGTCGGTGTGGCGCCGTCGATGAGCGGTATGGGCAGTCGGCGTAGGTGCGCGTACTTCTCCATCAGCTGTGGGATGGGGTAGTCATAGCGTGACAGACCTATGTCGTGGCTTGTGAACGCCTTGGTGATGCTGTACCGCTTCTCGGGCTGCTCGATCGCTGCTATGGTGAACGAGACGTTTTCAACCTTTATTGTCTTTAAGTCTCGACGAATGGTACGGATTGTCATTGTTTTCTCTGGACCCTGCAGGCCCAACTGGGTCGCGGCGGAAGCGAGGAGGAGAGTCTTCTCTGACCCATCGTCGAGGACGGCGTAGGTGTCGAGTACCTTGTCCCCGTAGCTCAGGAGCACTCGGACCACCTTGAGGAGCACTAGCATACTTAAGCTATTAGTTTTATCCGTGCTTAACGTCTTTTTAGATAAGCTAGGAGGTAGAACTACAGCGTAGTCCTCCAAGTGTGGAGGGGGCTGACGCTGGCGCCTAGGGCGCTCTAGTTTGGGAGAGCCGTTTGGAGAGTGTCCGCCGCTGGCCATATTACTATTAATATGATTAGTATTACTGATACCCTCCGGCTCGAAGGACCAATTGTAACTGAGGGGTTACAAAACCCTGACTGTATTAAAGATTGTGATAGATTAAACCACTACTACATATTATTATTACTTGCCAGACAGTACAGTTAAATTATGGCAGACACTCAATAGACGGCACGGTGACAAAGAGATATCGTTTACAGTATTTTATTATTAATAGCAGATATACAACTGAGAATTACTTGGTCGCTCTTTTATGGCGAATGATATTAGAATGTCAGAGTATCAAAGTCAGTGGGAATGAATAATTCCTAGGCTAAGGATACTAGACCGGGACGCTGCATGGCGTGAGATGGCGATATAGGGGGGCAAACGAGGGTATAGCTGGAGACTGGTGATTTCCTCCCACAGAGTAGTAAACTCCAGAGGATTGAAGAATAGACGGATACTCCGGCTGGTCACTTGAAGAAAGGGGGTCTCATATGGATCCGGTCCTTGTAATCCAAGTGCTCGGTAGCAGGGTAATAGCTTTAATCCAAAGCCCGATGGCAGTGATGATAGCCAGCCAGCTTCGTCCTCGAAGCTAGCCCGATGCAGATCTTCAGGGTAGTTAAATCCAAACGACAATGGTATTAACGATGCTCTTCTCCACGGTACTACGTTTCCACAAGTCACTATAATCCACCAACAATGGTTCTACAATATCAAAGTAGTATCTAAGGAGCTACTAGTTATCCGTAACGATACGCCGCGGTAGGTTCCAATGCTCACATGTCCAATAGTTCTGCTGCTAGGTTCACCTCGTGCTCTGATACTAATTATGTTAAGTCCACACACACTTGCTAAGGTTCACACTAGTTACTAAACGAACGAACTGCTTGTTACTGCTGCACACCGAACGAACTGCTGTAATGACGAACTCTTTACTTCACGTTAGGTTAGGTCGAACTGCTGCTGCTTGCGCCTTCCACAATATATACTTAGAGTGCTTCCTAGGGCGCAACCGAATCTCTTGTCCGGAATCAATGCGCTGGCCAAGGGCATGTCTCAACTTGTCCAGACTCGTCTTTGAACTTGTCTGAGGGGCGCGATTCTTGGCGCCGCCAGTGTCAAGGGCGTTATCCAATGAGGAAAGCGAATAATGCTATGATTCAAACGGAGGCTTAAAGGGATATAGCTTATATATATAAATAATATACAAGTTATATAAAACAATAAAACGTAGATTCTCAGTGTTAATCTGGCCCTTCAGAACAGGGACCTTAAGGCTTAACAGGTTAAAAAGATGGATTCTGCCTACCATACTGCCATACGTTTTGTAACAGGTGCAGGCTCTCGCACCCACCACTGCACTTTGTATCAGTCATTAGGATGGTCCTCTCTGTACCAAAGAAGACAATCACACATTTTTACATTTATCCTTAAGTCATTGCTAGGTAAGCTGCCCTTATATATCTCCAGACTTCTGTCCTTTTATACTTGCTTTTTTAATACCAGACGAGCAGCAAATGGGATGCTTTTAAATGTTCCTTTGATGCAGTCAGAGCTTGGTAAAGCTGCATTCTCCCACTATGCTCCCTTTTTATGGAATACGCTGCAAGTAAAACTTTGCCTAGAGGCACTTCCTACTGTGAATGCTTTTAAAGGTATGCTACGATTAGCCCTTTATGAAACATGTAACTGTTTTACCTGATGATATTGCTGATCTGATTATGCTCCTTGCCACTGCACAAATGGCCTTCTGTATTTATATTTGAATTGTATGTTTTTTGTTTAATGCCCTGTTTTATGTTGAAACTTGTTGTGTGCCGTGTTGGTCAGGACTCCCTGGAAGAAGAGATCTTGTATCTCAATGGGACATTCCTGGATAAATAAAGGATAAATAAAATTAAAAATTAAAATGATTATTTGACCCTTTCCCCACCCCTGTCTATAGTTCATTGTTAAAGGTCTTAAGGAAGGGTACTGCTTTGGGGAGCGCAAACATTATCCATCTTACTGCCATCAGGTGTGGGAGGGCTCAGGAAATATTGGGGGAAGTGGGGGTGTGTGGGGAGCTACTGCTGATCGCCCTGGAGGGCAAGAAGGACCAGAGGTCAGTGAATCCTAGGCCCCATCCGCTCCTGCTGCTCGACCTCAGCTCTGCTGCATCCCGCTACCAGGTGGCCGTGTACAACCACTCCCATAAAGCAGGGATAATCCACCCTGCTACACTAAGAAGAACAGTGGTCTGGTATTAATGAATCTGCATCTGGGGAGAAATTGTTTAGCCATACAAATCTGGCTGTGTATACAACATTTCCCTCCATTATAACTATAACAAATTGTATCTCCTTATATTCTAATTTGGGCGATTGACAATCCTTTTCAATCAATCCTTTTCAGATATTCAAGTAATTACAAGTAAAACCCCGGTTTCTGGCACGTTGGGAGCCAATCAAGATTGCGGCAGATTCGTCACACGGGGTTCATTAAAAAAACACAATACCGGTGTATTTTGAGACCGAATTAATGAAAACTTTATTTAACAGATTGCAGAATGGGTACAATACGGCTCAATACACACAATTGTTAAGGCTGTGCAGACCAGAGAAAGACGTTTGTCTTGTTCACATCAGGGTCCCCCATTTTCAATTCATAGTGACATTTATGACATACACAACATATATGACATCATGACATTTATGGCATAGGGACATACATGACAAACAGGTATACTGTTACATTTGTGACATATACGATATGCAAATATACAGTACTGTTACCCATAGATCCTGACAGAGAGTATATACATATGATGGGGAGGAGACTACAATAGGAGGAGATGGGTGGGTGGGAGAGAAATATACATACAGTGGGGAGAGAATATATATACATATGGTGGGGAGGAGACTGTGTACATTAGGAGGGGGTGGGTGGGTGGGAGATAAATATACATACGGTGGGGAGAGAATATATACATACGGTGGAGAGGAGACTGTCTATTAGGTGGGGGTGGGGGGGTTTGGACATTTACGGTGGCCAGTTTCGAATTGCAGCCTCCCATAGACCTCTTTAAGAGCGGTTTTGAATGTGGGTAGGGATTCACATTCCTTTACAGCTTTGGGTAGGGCGTTCCACATTGATGTGGCATAATTGCGAAACGCTTCTAATAAACAATGAACAGCGAGCAACGTCTATTGTATATGTATATTGAACACTTTAGTTTACACTTGTTTGCGTACTTTTGACTTTTTATTTTATACTATTTTATTTATTCTATTTTATCTAGCACACTCTCAGTGGCAAAATAGGAAAAAGCATTTAATATAAAAGTATTCTGTATTTTTGTATGACAACTAATAAAGAAACTTGAAACTTGAAACTTGAACTTGTGTTGAATGCGGATGTGGATGTTTTTGTCCCGGAATAGGTGCGTTATTTCTAAACCTAGGCGCATTTCTGGCAAGACGCTCTCTGATTGGCCGACGCCTGTTTCTACACTGGTTAAGCTTAGGCACTCTTTCGAAGTTGGTTAAGGTTAGAGTTTGTCTTAGAGCATGGAGATAGAACGCCAGGTAGTTTGCAGGCTGTTTCACGTGGAAATGGGTTAGGGTTAGGGTTATGGTTAGGGTCAGGGTTAGGGACGGGTTAGGGTTAGAGAGCGTCTGCCAGAAATGCGGCTAGGTTTAGAAATAACGCGGAAGAGGTACGCAGGAGAGGCGTGTTTCCGGAAGACGTGATGTTTTGTCCCGGAAGAGGTACGCAGGAGAGGCGTGTTTCCGGAAGACGTGGCTGTAGTGTAGCTGCTGCAGTAGCAGCTGTCAAAATTATTGGAGGAAAAAAAACCTCTCGTACCAAATAAATTGTCACTTTCTAATTCTCTGTGATTCTAAATCTGTTGGTTGATTGCCAAAATGATCTCTCTAACGGACTCCCAGAGTAAGTATTTTTTTTTGTATTCGATTAGCCTGTTGTTCCTCAGCCAGTTGTTGCTCTCTCTCTAACCTCTTCCAGTATCCATCAGTTAGCATCGGTTGCTACTATGCTAAACAGATTTGAGCTCAGGTTTTTCTCATGTCATCATCTGACCTACAGTTTGCTTATTGGCGTTATTATGCGAACTGCAACCTCCGTTTACTTCGACGGTTGACAGCTCATCGTGACAAATAATGTGATGATTATTATCGGTTCTACTGGGGACTGTGAGAGATGTTTCCCCTGCTGCTGCAACATGGGAGGTGAACAACCCAAGCTGTGTAACTTAAATGCGACAGAGACTAAAGATACATGGTGTTTCCCCCATATTGTCATTCGGAAGGAGTGGTGGGCCATCACTTCTATCACAATAAAGTATCCACGGAACAGTTTTGATTGCTACACAAGCTTGAGCTGAACCGAAATTACACCCGGCCACCATTGCTCCAGTGTGGTGATGGAATGGTGAAACGTCATATAATAGGTCATAAGTCATTATACAGCTAAAGTACAGTACAACGAAAATAAGTTTGCCATCCAACCAGACTGCAAATGTAACAGTAAATTGCAATAGCAATATAGAATGTACAGGTGATTAAACTGGATACATATATAAAGAGTACTACTGAGATGAGATAACAAACTACCATTACATAGAGCCATATGAAATCCGCGATCACGGAATCGCGGACGGAATCGCGGAATTGAGCAATAAAAATGGAATTACCTGTTAAACGTGGAATATTGCAGAATTTGCCATAATTTGGACTGTAATTCCGTTTTCGGGATAACGGTGGAACGTTTGGTGCAAAGCAAACATGACCGGGACGCTAAAGCGTGTTACACCGCGCGCGTCACTTCCACACTGCTTCACAACAACACAGCAATGTACAAGCGTGTAGCTGCTCCGGTATTAACAGCATCCAAAAAGCTACGAAATACCACACTAAACCCTAAATTCAGAGCAGAGCAGTATCCGAATGATTTTTATGCCTCCGGCGATAAGTTGTTTTGTAAATATTGTCAACATACTGTGATTGGACCCGCAAAAATACGTGCGATGATCATTTGGTCTCGAAAGGGCATGTCAAAAACAAGGGGAAACACCGTGCTTCCCAAAACACTATAGATGGAAATGATAGCTTCTAGAAGTTCTAGCTAAATCTGGTGCACCCATCCATTTGTTTAATGCAAACGATTGTCATTATACACTGCCCTTTATAATCTAAATAAACTTAAATAGCTATGAAACGTTACAGTACATAGGACTATAGATGGAAATGATAGCTTCTTGCTAAATCTGGTGCACTCATCCATTTGTTTAATGCAAACGATTGTCATTATACACTGCCCTTTATAATCTAAATAAACTTAAATAGCTATGAAACGTTACAGTACATAGGACTATAGATGGAAATTATAGCTTCTTGCTAAATCTGGTGCACTCATCCATTTGTTTAATGCAAACGATTGTCATTATACACTGCCCTTTACAATCTAAATAAACTTAAATAGCTATGAAACGTTACAGTACATAGGACTATAGATGGAAATGATAGCTTCTTGCTAAATCTAGTGCACCCATCCATTTGTTTAATGCAAACGATTGTCATTATACACCGTCCTTTATAATCGAAATAAACTAAACTAAAGGTGCCTAAATTATGCATTACTATATTTCATCACAATATAATAGATATAGCTAGGTTACTGACGTTGTCATTGTGATAATGTCAGTAGTAGCTAGCTGTATCTATTGTTTACACTTGAAATATGTATTTTTATTTTGTCACAATATTAATTGAAAAATATTGTGTAAAATTGAACTGTGTTTCTGAGTTGCAGCACTTAAAAACATTAAAAAAGACTGTTATATCTTATTGAATTGTGGACATTTATTCATTCCCACTTATTAGACACAATTTCTGATGGTAAAATTAGCGTAAAAAGCAAAATACAGAATTCTGCAATATTAAAACGGAAAAAACGGAATTTGGGAAAAAATAAAATGGAATTTGGAAAATAATAAAACGGATTTCATATGGCTCTACCATTACACATGGGCAAAACAGAGTCCATTCTCTTCGGTTCAAATAACAAACTCAGCAAGACCGACAGCTTCTCAGTTACAGTGGGTGACAATATTGTCACAAGGAAAGACGAAATTACCTACCTGGGTTCCATCCTAGAGGCAAATCTTTCCTGTGACAAAATGGCATCCAATGTAATAAAAAAAAGTCAACCAACGAACTAGATTCTTGTACCGGATCTCCTCTCTGGTAAACAAGAATACCCTGAAGACTCTGGCAGGAGCACTCATTCAAGGGTACTATGACTATGCGTGCACCTCATGGTACCAAAGCACCTCAAAGGCGCTTAAAACAAAATTACAAACATCACAAAACAAACTGGTCAGACTACTACTTGACCTGAACCCCAGAACCCACCTCACCCCTGCCCACTTTGACAACCTAGGATGGCTTAGAGTAGACGACAGAGTACAGCAACTTGCAATGGGCCTGGTCTACAAGATACACTATACGACCGGGGTGCCCATGTACATGTCAAAATACTTCCCAAAGATCAGTGAATACCACAACCACTACACCAGAGGAAGCTCAACAAATCATGTTAAACCCAGATTTGGCTCAAACAAGGGACTAAACACGTTTTGCAATTATGCCACAACAATGTGGAATGCCCTACCCAAAGCTGTAAAGGAATGTGAAAAAGGAAGAGCACCTACGGGAGGCTGCAATTCGAAACTGGCCACCGTAAATGCCCAAAACCCCCACCACCTCCTAATAGACAGTCTCCTCCCCACCGCATGTATATATTCCCTCCCCGCCGTATGTATATTTCTCTCCCACCCACCCACCCCCTCCTAATGTACAGTCCCCTCCCCATCATATGTATATACTCTGTCAGGATCTAGGGGTAACAGTACTGTATATTTGAATACCGTTTATGTCACAAATGTATCAGTACTAAATACCTATATGTCCATATGCCATAAATGTCATGTATGTTGTGTATGTCATAAATGTCTATATGAATTGAAAATGGGGGACCCTGATGGAAACAAGACAAACGTCTTTCTCAGGTCTGCATCCCCTTAACAATTGTATGTATTGAGCCGTACTGTATTGTACCCATTCTGCAATCTGTTAAATAAAGTTTTCATTCATTCATTCATTCATTCAGTAATAGTGCTAATCACTAATGTACAGAGTTTCTAGTATTATTATGTACAGTGATACAGGTATGTACTCTGGAATGCTCTACCGAAAAACGTCTCATCCACAATACATAAACAAAATATTAAGGGATATCTTGTAGACTTGTAAAAAACAAACTAAATTTGACTGGAATGTTAGATTTTATAATGGGAATTTGTATATTTGTAATTGTATACATTTTTTATTTATGTGTTTTTGTTTTATTTTTTATTCGTATTTTTTGTTGTACATTTATATTGTATTTGTTTTGTCCAGGACGCGTGTATGCTTTCCCCAACGCAGTTGTTGCGCTCTGATTGGCCAGGTCATGTGCGCCAATCGTGGGACAGCAAGTTCTGCGCCTATTTCCGGGTCTAACAGCCTGCAAACTACCTGGCGTTCTATCGCCATGCTCTAAGACAAACTAACCTTAACCAACTTCGAAAGAGTGCCTAAGCTTAACCGTCGAAAGAAGGGCAGGCGTTCTATCGCCATGCTCTAAGACAAACTCTAACCTTAACCAACTTCGAAAGAGCACCTAAGCTTAACCAGTGTAGAAACTTGCGGTCCCACGATTGGCGCACATGTCACATGACCAGAAACGCGCGGGCCAATCAGAGACGCGGAAACACAACTGCGTTGGGTAAAGTATTCACGCGTCCAGGACCCCAGGAAGACTAGAGGCTCTTTCATGTGTCTCTAATGGGATCCTTTAATAAACATAAACATAAACAGGTATAAAGACACTATGGTAGTAAGTGATACGGGCCAGCAGTATAACTAGTGAGAGTAGGTAGGGGAGGAGGATTGAGAAGGATTTATTTAACAAGACCATCTTCTCTCACAGAGATCGGAATGGGGCTGACCGGCTTCGGCGTGTTTTTCCTCTTCTTCGGAATGATCCTGTTCTTCGACAAAGCCCTCCTGGCTATTGGAAACGTGAGTGTCACCGTTCACCAACGATGTTAAATAGTATGTAAATTATATAGCTACGTCATCATTAGTAAGCAGGGGCAGTTCCCGATTGTTCAGCGTCAGCTCAGCTGGTAATCACAGAAAATGTGTTGTTGTTTATTTTTAAGAAGAAAAATTTGGCTTTCAATATTGTCTAAAATGTAGATGCTAAAACATTCTGTCGGTCATTGTGGTACAAACAACCTTTGACCCTGTGACCCTCTACCGGAAGGAGCACTTCCATAGGGTTATTCATTAAGTACAAGTAGAAGCACTCATCTAATTAGCCTAGTTATTTTATTCTTAAAAAAAAATTTAAATACAAGGAGAGGAAGGCATTCTCTTCTTTGAATAATAATTAGGGATGTTCGATATTGGCTTTTTTACCGATATACCCATATTGTCCAACTCTTAATTTCCGATATATATATATATACCGATATATGCAGGGTTCCCCCCCCCCAAAAACGGAATAATGTCAGGTAATTAACATTACATATCTCTTGTCATGGAATTAACACAACATTATGCATACTTTTGACAATAAATAAAATAAGAATTTGTTCCTACTTGCTTGCCTGAGTAAATAAAGATTAAATAAATGTAGACGTAATTTTTGTGATGAAACATTTCCGATATTACATTTTAATGCCAATATCGGTAGGTGCTTCTACTCCTACTACTTACAAGTTCCAGTTGAACACCACTCGCAGTCTGACCCTGGACTGTTTATCTCTTGATTGTACTGACATTATCTTC